>NW_022145921.1:0-402803 GCF_002938485.1 Sitophilus oryzae | reverse complement strand
CCCGCGCTGCTGCACATAATTCAGATGGTATACGAATGCATTTCAGCCAAAATACACGTAGTATTTAAGCCACCAAGACAGCAGTACCGAAATGTTAAGTGGATTTTATGGGTTTTAGGGTAATGATATAACAGGATACAGGTGGTCCATCGAAAACGTTCCGCAATGAATAACGGCCAGGGTATTCTTTCTTTCAAAAATCCAAAACACGTCAATTTTGTTTGTGAGGGGGACAACCTTTGCCCCAAAAATGATTTCATTGGTAAAATATTCAACGCTCTGAGCGGGGGTGTCATCCTCTCTAACTTCTTTCAAAGTATAAATTAGAAGACACAAATGAAAAGAGTTTATTCTATATTTCCCCGCCCCGTTTTTGAAAATCGGTTTGAGTCAATAGAAAAATATGAAGAACAACTGAAATTTGAAAAGTTTATTAAAAAACAAAAAAAAAAAAAATGATAAGGATAAATTCTTTTGACCAATTTGAGTTTTTTCATATTCTAGATGTTTACGTTTTTTTTTTTTTTTTTTTTTTTTTTTTTTTTCACTTGCCACAAGATTAGTGTTGCGGTAGTTGCTAGATTGTTTTTCTCAATATCGTTAAACTGACCTACAATAGAATTTCCAAAAATACCAGCCCACACGTTCAATTTCCGAGGGTTTTGTGTGTGCACTTCGTGAAAAACCCTGGGTTTGTCCTGAGCCCAGTATCAACAGTTGTGTGCCGATTAACTACATCGTTCAAAAAGAAAGTACACTCATCCGAAAACAATAACATATAGAAAAATACAAATAGAAATTATTAACATTCGCCACTCGTTCACACATAGTTTCACAAAATTGCAAGCGACGATTAAAATTCATCTTGCTGAGTTCTTAAAATTTCAACCGAATTTCCAGGTAGAACTTGGTGTATTTTTAGGGATTAGATAATATATTATTTTTGCATGATTCACGCCTGGTCTCTCATTGAGTTAATTTTTGTACCAGGCGTACTATCATCTTGTATATCCTCAACGGTATTGAATATCCCTTATAGTGCCGCTTCTATTTGGCCATATAGATTTTCCTCTGCTCTCTTTTGTATCTTTATAATTAACTAGCTCATGGGAATTATATAATTAACTTCCTAAGAAAATAATTTCAAGCATAAAGGTATTTAGATGTTCATTGACATTCCAGTAAACTGATTAAGCCACATTCATTATTTTAAAATAAGTTCGATTATTTCCAATTTTTCTGCAAGTGATGCTTATATAAGTCTATACTTCTTTTTCTGCAATAATTGTTAAAAAGTTTAAGGATATTGAGAAATCCTCAACGCATGTCACAGAACAGCCATCTAGCAACTACTGCACCTGTGAAAAATGCGTAAACATCTAAAATAATAAGAAAACAGCAAATTACGAAGGAATTTATTCTTATCATTTACTCTATAAATGTTTGAATAAACTTTTCAAATTTCTAATCCTTTATATTTTCTCTGTCGACTGGACTGATTTTCAAAAACGAAGCTGGAAAGTACAGAGAATAGAAAGTTTATTCATTGCGATACCACTTGAACCCCCTTCCACTTTGAAAAAAATTGGGGGACCGCCGCTTAGAGGGTTGAATATTCTTGCAATCATTTTTGGGACAAAATTTTTCCCTCTCACAAACAAAATTGACGTTGCTTTCGAATTCTTTTGAAAAATTACCCCTGGCCGTTAAGCCTTGCGGAACGTTTTCGATGGGCCACCCTGTATAAAGTTAAATAACTCGGTCATTATCAGTTCTTATTTCGAGTAAATGGTGAAGAAAAAATAGCATAATAGATCTAAGTCCCTTCAAAATACTTGCACTTACACTTATTTCTGGGATACGCTGTATAAATTCGTTGATGTTTATTTAGATGTGAGAGAAGCAAATGTCCAGAGCTTTGTATAACAAGATTAAAGAAGAAGCATTATCAAAATATTTCTTAGATCGACCGCGACGGGGTCCCAGACTGGTCGACTTTAAATTCTGGTTTATCAGTGCCGTTTTAATTTATTTAAAAACGTGTAAAAATATGATGTAGATTAGACATTGGCCTTTGTAGACTACCAAAAAGCTTTTGACAGCATCGAAACCTGGTAATTTCTAGCTGCAATGAAGGACGCGAGAATCGATTCCAGATATTATTCCATTATTAAAAATATCTATGATAGTGCAACCATCCAAGTTAAATTAGTTGATGATCCTCAAACAGAAAAAATACCACCCGGCAAGGGCGTGAGACAAAGAGATACAATCTCTCCCAAGTTATTTACACTGGCACTTGAAAATATCTCCAAAAAATTAGAATAGGAAAATAGAGGTCTATACATCGATGGGGTACTCGTTAGCCATCTTAGGTTCGCAGACGATATTATCTTGTTGAGCACCGACATTCAAGAAATGAACACCATGCTAAAGGAGCTAAATGACCAATCCCAGAAAATTGGCCTTAAAATAAACTTGAAGATCAAGATAATGAGCGACAATAGCCATAACATTACCGCAGACAACGTTGTTAGTGAAAAATGTAGACCATTATATATATTTAGGTCATAAAATCAAGCTGGATAAAGGGAACCAAGATCCATTTGGCATTTGGAAATATGAGCGATACTTTTAAGGATAAAAAGGTGCCCATCAACCTAAAAAAAGGCTTACAACAGCTGCATACTACCTGTACGTATAGCTTAGAGACTATGACAATTACCCAAGAAGCAGCAGAACAACTGCGAGTTGCACAAAGAGCCATGGAAAGAATCATATTAGTCACCATGAGGGAAAAAATAACACCCATACACATCAAAAACACCAATAGATATTAAGCCAAAGAGTGGCAAGTCTGGAGTGGCAATGGATCGGCCATGTGGCAAGAGAGGATTCAGACCGATGGCCCAAAAAAGTAATCCTATGGAAACCTAGGGGAACAACAAGAATTGTCGGCCAACCAAAAAAGAGATGGGTCGATGATGCCAGAACAGTGGCAGGAAGACAATGAATAAGATTTATTAGAGAGATCGAAGAATGAAAAAACCTAGGAGAGGCTTATATCCAACACTGGATGGAACCAAGTCGAGAAAGAAAGATTAGACATGGGGTAGACTCAATAATGTATTGTTTTATTTTTACAGTTTTTTTTTTTTTTTTTTTTTTGTTATTAAAATTAATATAAAATATACAATAATAAAAATAGATAAATTATAATAATTGAATAATGAAGGCTAATTCAAATTGAGCTAATTAAATTCTTTCACATCTAATTTTGACAAGTAAATAAAAAGCAAAATGTATTTTTTTAAAAAACAAATAATTAGTTAAGGGATTGTTTATGAATTTCATAAATGAGTCGTCAGAGTCCGCTATTACACGTTTATCGCACGTTAGTCCTGCTTGCTGCTAATGCAGTATATTATATGTATAGTCACTACTAGATAAGTTGTGTCCATTATTTCCCGATTTTTGACCGAGATCTACCGCACTCTACACAACCAACCTTTCCAGAGTTTTTCAATAAATCGTAATATTTTTACTGTCAATTTAAGTTCCGCCAGAATCTCCTTAAATTTACTACTATTAAACAACATCAGTAGTAGAATAAATAATAAATAACATAAAAGAAGCTCATAGTAAAGACTGACGAATCCACAAAATTTTTCAAATCAAATTTAAATGTGTTATTTACAGTTGAGGGTTGGAACCTTTGCGTTGGTTATTGTTAAACACGAACAATAATGGTTGAATAAACACTTTTGGCTTTGGCTACCGACGCGCGTTTCATAACCATGTTAGCATCATCAGCAGATGATTATAAACTCTAACTAGTTTATAATCAACCCCAACTAGTTTATAAATCATCTGCTGATGATGCTAACATGGTTAGCGAAACGCGCGTCCAGTGTAAAAGTAAAAGTGTTTTGGTGTATTGTGGTGATTTAGTGTTTTTTATTTTGCTAAACTCTTAACTAGTTTATAATCATTCTGCGGATGATGCTAACATGGTTAGCGAAACGCGCGTCCAGTGTAAGTAAAAGTGTTTTGCGTATTGTGGTGATTTAGTGTTTTTATTTTGCTTTTTTCAAATGTGTTAAATGAATCGTCAAACAGAACTGTCATGTATCCCCACCCTAGAGCCCTTTGTCCGTCTACCTTGCATGAATACACGGATATCATTATACTCCTATCTTAATCTTTTTATTCAAGTGCTAGAGTGTAAAATAAATTGTCTGTGGTATATTATAGTAAATGAATGTATTTTACTACCTGATTAGTCTATGAGGAACATTGGCTTCATCCTGAACAGGCTGAAATTGGTAAGCATATAGCAGTGTTATATGTACAAAAATAATCGATGAAATACATCCAACTATTTTAGCGCACGCTCTACCAAAACGTTTATTCATTGCCCAGTACGTTAGAAAAGAAAGAAACAGAAAGTAGTACAGTCCTCCGAATAGGCTTATTCGTATAACTGCACAGAAACAAAGGAGTAGCATCCAAATGAACATACCTAAAAAAGGAAACATGTATTAAGTAGGTAGAATCGATACGTATTAAGTATAGAATCGATACCAAAACATGTATTAAGTATAGAATCGATACCAAAAGAAATTCAAGCTTCTATTGTCTGAATGTGTTATTTAATTCTTATTAATAATATTTCAAGTCCATTTTCAAGTGGAAACTAACCTAAATTGTAAAACTTATAAACGGATTAGCAATCCATTATTATGTTGTGGCGACTCAGGTTTCCGAAAAGCTTTATATTAAGTGTGTGGTTTGTGAATTTCATTTCAATTTTTTGCATAATATGGGTAAAATGGTAACGCACGATTTGGAAATATTTTTGTCGACATACAGAGTGATTTGGTTTGAGGAACATATTTTCTCAAACCAAAGTTGTATATTTTTAAATAGAATACTCAATGTGATACCAATTAAACCTTTAGTTACGTAATCTAGATGTGCGATTTTTAAATTCATTGTTGCCAACCATGGATATATTCGGCGCCGGACTGACTAACTGAATTTAAACTTTTGGTTTCCGGTCGGGCTTCAAAGGTGGTAGTTCTGCTGTAAAAAATGAAGTTGTCACATTTATTTATTTATTTCTGACACTGTCATTCGTTTTGAAATTTTAGTTTTGTATTAGAGTTTTTGGTTTAAAATGAATTATATTGTTATATTTTAAGTTAATTTTTTTTTTTCTAGAAGACCTTGCAGTCAAACATGCTCTTTTAGAACCTCTTTAGTGCGAAGTGTCCAAGATAACGTAATAGCCGCAAAAACTGTTTGAACCGCAAGCAAACTTAGCATGAACCGTAAGTTTCATAATTTTAAATAAACTGTATGCGAAAAATGTCAAAAGTTGACATATGATATGTCATTCTATTCAGAGGGTTATTTTCTATCGAATAGGCAAAAAAATACCGAGGGTGCTATTTAAAAATCAAAAGTTGTAGTAATTTGCGGTAAACAGGAAGTGACCGAAAACAATTGAATACGTCAACCAATCCTAATTTATGTCATATACTACCATGAAACATACTCAAATCTCGTTTTTTTTTATCTGAAAATAAAATGTTATAAGGGTGAGCCACTTTTGAGATGCACCTTGTGGTATATATTACATACACATATTTAATTTATTCGATTTATGCTGTGAATGATTTCAAATTTAAAATTAAATATAAAGACAACCCAAGTAACATTTGGACGTTATCTAACGTCGGGTATACGTCACGTTCAATAAACCCGACGTCGGGTATCAACGTCGGTTCGACCACCGGACAACCCTTATTTGCATCTAAATGGGGAATGCAGATTCGGGTCGCCTCGACGTCGCCCATACAGCACATTAAATCACATTTTTTACGATGTGTTTACATTATTAGATGTAGACACAGGGTGACACAATTCCCCCGATGTAAATATGCTACGTTTACACATTGTAGTTCAACACGTATGCACAAAGGTTAAACGTCCGCCTCACAATGTAGCCACGTATAGCATTTACGTATACACAAAGTAAGTGATACACAGTGTGCCGTAGGATTCACAGTGCTTGTGTATTACGTTAAAAACTCTGTTTAAGCACATTGCAGTTGTGACTGCCGCGTGTATACGTATGTATTTTGCTTCGTATATCTTGTGATAAAACCATTTTTTATGAACTTAATTTGTATTATAATACAAGTTTTGATGAATAACTTTTCGTTCTTTTAAGAAATATTTATTCAATGATACTCAATTATATCTTTTAGAATGAAAATTAGGAAGGCAAAACTTTTGTATTTTCCAAAAGTATCTTGATCGTAAGTTGTAAGGAGAAGCCTTTAAAATTGTTCCATTTTTGTTTAGTATTAAATGTACCATTTTTTCTTCCATAAAATGGACTAAGTGGTTAAAAATAAAATTCTTATATTTCTTTATATCATTGAACGCAATAGCACAAATAACACAATAATAATAATAATTTACACTGCAGAAACCAGAAACGCTGTAAAAGAACAGAATTTGTATCAAATGTATTAAAATATAACTACCTAACAACATACTAAAATAGTAAACACTGGTGTGACACTGGTATATCGCCATGATTTGGTGGACCTCGTTTAGTCATTTTTTCCACCTCTTTTCCCTCCAAGCAATTGGTTTGTTAGCATACTCATTCATCGAGAACTCTGTTGGACTTTGTTGTATTTTATTTCCAGATTAACAAATCTCACCCTTTAAATTTTATATGAAACTGATTATTGAATATTAAACATATCTGTGTATATTGATCCATCAATAACTTACCGAATATCGAAGTTCTTTTGAAGTAATTAAATCTTTCTTTTCCTAGGTCCATATTTAGATTTTTATTATTTCCAAATTAAAAAAAAATTATATTGCAGCTAACCTCTTTTATCATTATATTTAGAATATTTGGAGTTTTGATTCATTGGAGTCAAAATTTTGTAAATTGGGTATCGAGTAGGAATGAGTTTTTAATATTAATAATACCTTAGGAAGGTGTAACAAGGTATATAATTAAAAACTTGTGCTTACCTTAAAATCCCTTTTAAACTACACAAACAGAATATTATATAGAGCTCCAACGATAAAACAATAATGCTAACACATACCACTCGTAGAAAGGAGAAAGGAGAGAGAACACATAAGATACACATGATCGGTGTGTCTACGCTGAGGCTATCCTCGCGTGCACACACCTTCATTTCATGCTAGAATGTAGACACAACAGCACACTATTACAAAGTGTCTATATAGATATTTATATTTTGTGTATACGTCACATTTTACAAGGTGTGTACTATAGGCACAACTATGATACAAAGTATCACACATACATATGAGTTATACATTGTATGTCTCACATACCGACGTCAGATTTCATCATTTTAATTATTATTTAGTTACGTTACAAAAACTCTTTAGAATCCTGAGTGCATACGGTATACAACAACTAGTAAACACTGTATCATTCAATTCTATCAATATAAACCTGCGTGTATCTCATATGTATATGTGAGAACTAGATGAACACTTAGGTTCACTGTAACATATTTTGTTTCTCATGTGTCTCCCTTTTAGAAACGTGTGCGTGCTTGGCTTCATTTGGACGTGCTGTATGTGCGGTATCTGACCTAATAGGGAATGTAATCCTACCAATTACCAACGTCATATTACGTTGGATTTCTCTTCAGTTATGAATGTTTTAAATGTGTTAAACTTCAAACTTTGGTATGAGGACAGTATTTATTTTATTATTATTACTCTTTTATTAAAGTTCAAAACAGCATAGTTAGATTCTTTGGAATAGTGATCAAGGTTTTCTCTACATGCTCTTTTACTTTTTTTTTTCCTGCCAGATTTCCAGGCAGAGTACGGCACTCCATTCATTTCATTTAATAAATTAAGTAGGGTTATTTACAAAGTTAGCGTTTGGTTCGCATAACCTATTCTACTCAAATTTCCCTAATATTGCTTCTGTCGAGCGCATCTGAGGTAATCACAATAAAAATATTTTTAACATAACGCAACGTAGGTTTCTTTATTTCATTTAAATTGTTATACAGTTGGCCAAAATATTACCTCTTTAACTTTGTTGAACGAACTTGAGTTATACTACAATATTAAATTTATTCATAATTTGTTAAAGCACGATTGACACTTCCTTTTTGAGAGTAAATGTCAGAAAATATCTGAATTCTTAACGAGCAGATGTCTCTACGATATTAGTTATTAGTATCTAAGCTAAAGTTTTCCACATTTTTAAAATTGAGAATCTATTTTATATTCCTATTTTTATATTTTACTACAAATTTGAGAGAAAACGTGTACTAATTCCTTGTTGTGTATTTGTTTTATTTCATCTTCTTCAATTTCTTCTGGTGTTCTGATTCTTGATTCCTGGTTCAGTTTTCGAAATATCACTGATAGCACCAAACCACTTACCAACATTAAAGGCCTTAAAAAATGTTAAATATAATAACAAACCATAAATAATATCAATCTAAAATAAAAACTATGAGAGTGTAACAAGTATTGCACTAAAGCACACTATAAACACTTTTTTAAAATAATTTTTTTACTAAACTGTTAAGCCTCATAAAGAACATTAATGGAAATACAAAAAACATAAGGAACATTAATGCAAATTAATCGAATATCCGAACAAAATCTTGCGGTAGTCAGTTATATCCATAGCGATACTCTAATAATTAGATTATAAATTTTTGATTTCTATCCCCAATTTTTCCGGACGGATGATAGTCAAAGGCCAAAATGACATTACATAAAATTTTTAAGTGTAATTAGTGGCAAAAGTAAAAAGTTTGTTGACTCTTTCTACTAATTAAAAATTACTATCACTAATTTTGACGTTTTGAATGCTTAATCTATTAAAATTGGAGGAAAAAACTTCTATGCTAATGTAAACCACTAATTTATTCCACTAATTTTGATGTTCGGAGTGAAACTTTAGAATAAATTTGAATTATTGGTTTGTCTTATCACATCATGAAGTAGTTTCGATTTTTGCTTGTGCTTGTCATTTCAATAAGATTTTAGTGTAAAATTATTTTTGTGGTGTTTTACAATAGTTGTTTACAGTACAGGTGTGTTTATGAATATGATTAAAACACCGAGTGTGAACGATTAGAACGACGAGGTCGTAGACCTCGTCGTTCTAATCACACGAGTGTTGTAATCATGTTTAAACGCACGTGTCATGTACAACGTTTTATCTACAACCGAAAAATAAGAAAATGCTGTTTTAATTTTCGTTTATTAGTCGCCCACCTTTAATTATAAAGAATGGAAGAGATCCAAATTAACCCTAATAGAGAAACCCCGGAAGCACCTAAATAATCCACCAAAATATCGTCCGATATGCCTCATTGATGTAATCGGGAAAGTCTATGAGAAACTCATCAATACGCGACTCTTGGAAGAAATTAGGAAGAAACGAAATGGTATACATCCAAACCAGTATGGATTTGTAAAGGGGAAATCTACCACACATGCAATGAAGAAAATATCGGATATCGTGAAAAGAAAAGCTACTTGGCATAATGCTTTGATTTTAGTCGACGTTAAAAATGCATTTAATTGCGCGTCATGGGAAATAATTATTAAAGAACTTAGAAGATGGGGCATAAGTGGCTATTTGGTGAACATAATAAGAATCTATCTTGATAATAGATTTATAGTTCTCAATAGAGAAGATGAAAGAGAGGTATTCGGTGGCGTCTCACAGGCTCGGTGCTGGGGCCAACTCTTCTGTGGAACATATTATACGACAGTGTCATGGAGCTTACTGTACCAGGTGGGACAGAGTTGATCTGTTACGCCGATGATCTTGCTGTGATAATAACAAAAAAACTAAAAGAAAACAAAAAATAAACGACCTCGACCTAATGCAGACTGTGGATGATACACTAAAGATCATAGCCAGATGGATGCGTGAGCACAGACTCGAAATAGCTGTGGAAAAAACAGACGCGATTTTACTGAGCCGCAAGAGAAAAGTTGACCATATAAGGTTAAATTTTAAGGATATAATAATAAATTCAGTAAAGCAAGTCAACTATTTTGGATTCCACATAGACCGTGCACTCACGATGGGCCTGCACATCAAGGAGGTGTGTCTCAAATCACAACGAACTGCTAAAACGTTGTCCGCAGTACTGCCAAACGTTCGGGGCCCAACACCAGCAAAGAGAAGCAACCAAGAACGAAGCAACCAATATGCACGTAAATAAAAAAAGACTTGAAGGTGCACAGAGAGTCATGGCTTTGAGGGTCTGCTCGGCGTATCGGACTACTTCAACTGAGGCAGCCTTGGTGATATCAGGTCTGGTGCCCTTGCATCTTCTCTCAAGAGAAAGAGAACGACTCTTTCTCAAGGGTGAAGTACAAACCAGGGCAAGCAGAGAGATGGAGAGAAACCGCACAGTGCAGCAGTGGCAGGCAGAATGGGAAGTATCACAAAAAGGACAGATAAGATGGACATATAAGCTCATCCCAAATATAAATATGTGGATTAAAAGAAAGCATGGAGAGGTAAACTTCTATCTTACTCAAATATTGAGTGGCCACGGAAATTTTGGGAGTTACCTGTGTAAAATTGGAAAGGGGGAAGTCGCGGAATGCCGATACTGTGCTGAACCCAATGATACTCCAGAACACACAATGTTTGCTTGTCCAAGATGGGAACAGGAAAGATGTGAGGCATGCATGACGATTGGTGGCAACATCTCCGCAGATACCTTCTTAAAATCGGTAACAGAAAGAAGAGAAAACTTTGAAGCCATCTCAAAACTGGCCCAAAATATACTAGAGGCAAAATACAGCGAAGAGCAGGGGTTATGACAAAAAAGGAACAGTCCGGCGCTACTTGAGGAGATGCGTCCAGCGGGTCCAGGTAGACGTGGCAGGAGCAAGGGGGTGACGTTTGTAATGAAGTTCATAAAATTTCTGGGCCACCCTGTATATTGTATTAATATTATACTAGAATAATAGAGACTTGATTCTCTTTTAATAATGACAGGCAGTGGATTTTATTGTTAACTCATTATTGTAATGAACTTCATTAGTGTTTCTATTGTTGAATTAAATAAGTTAAATATTTAATTGCCATTTTGTAAGAGAGTTTTGATCGGTTTTGGTCGCCGTGGTTCGGTACGAGAAACCGAGACGTTTGCGCCGCTCTCCCTACCAGTGCAGGTTGAGTGGAGGGGAGCGTAGTCGAGTACTTCGGCCGCACTAGCACTACAGAGTTAAGCCGGAGTCTCATGCATCCGAAATCCGATGGTACGACATCCGAAATTTGAAGTTATCGTGTGAAATAAAAAAAGCCTGTCACATACATCCGAAAGTTCGTTCCGAAATTTGACAGTTTTAACATTTTTCTGCTGCGCTGAATAGAGATTCATGTCATGTTTTATTGGAGAAACACTTATAAAAATAACTTCCTCGCCAAATATCCCGAAATTGCCCACTTCCCACTAAACTTGTTTTTAAAAACAAATGTTTTCAAAAACAGTGAGGTTAAAAAACACACGATATCGTACAAAAGTTAAACAAAATTTAACTTTATACGACGTCGGATGATTAGTTAAAATTATCGGATAAAAATTGTTGTCAAAATATTTCGACCAATAGGAGCACCGTCGGATCGTCGTGTCATCGGATTTCGGATGCATGAGACTCCGGCTTTAGTTAGTGGTCGCACGTGAACCAGTGAGGTTCGAGTCCGGAGTGCCCTGCCAAGTGTCCTGCTGCCAGCCGCCTGCCGCCGTATTGTATAAGGTAAGCACCCACCGCCAACGTGATCGAGAGTAGGTCGTATTCTTTTTATTGTTAATACCGTTTACTTTACTGCCTTGACGCGTTATAGGGATAAGGGAGACAGAGATAGTTAGAACGCGCGATCGCAAAGGCCGGCAAAGCTTGTGTTCGTTCAGGGCCAACTGTCCTCTAGCAGGTGGGGGAGCTGAACGGATCACGGGGACGCGAGGAAAGCGCGCGATCGCAAAAGCTGGCAAAGCTTGTATTCGTTCAGGGCCAACTGTCCTCTAGCAGGTGGGGGAGCTGAACGGATCACGTGGACGCGAGGAAAGCGCGCGATCGTAAAAGCTGGCAGAGCTTGTGTTCGTTCAGGGCCAACTGTCCTCTAGCAGGTGGGGGAGCTGAACGGATCACGTGGACGCGAGGAACGATTTCTTTTGTTAGGGGAAAGAAGGAGCGTGAGAGAGATAACGAGCAAGGTGGTACGAAGTAAACGCACGGGTCGCGAATGTTCACGGAGCTAAGACAGGACCTCGCCCAAATCCCAGAAGCGGGTTCTGTAGCCCGCGTAATTTTTGGTGTGTCGTCCGGACGACACCCTGCATCAGTGACGCTGAACGGGATCTCGCCGAAGTCCCGAGGTTGTCCTGACCGGGCGGTGTGTGTGCGGCCTGCGTTTCACGAAACGACGTACCACTCGCCGAGACGTCGCTAATTTCATGATCCAGGGCTCGTGTTTGTATATCCCACAGGACGCTGTTAATTTCGCGATCTATCCGGGGCTCGCGTGTGTGATTATCCCACAGGACGCCGATTATTTTTGCGATCGATCCAGGGCTCGCGTGTGTGATTATCCCACAGGACGCCGATTATTTTTTCGATCGATCCAGGGCTCGCGTTTGTATATCCCTCGGGACGCTGTTAATGTCGCGATCTATCCAGGGCTCGCGTGTGTGATTGTCCCACAGGACGCTATTATTTTTGCGATCTATCCAGGGCTCGCGTTTGTATATCCCTCGGGACCCCGTTAAATTTAATAGGACGTCATTTCGGGAACGCGTTTTAATTCACGGGATAGAACCAGTCAGAGAGTTACATATCGGGAATAGTCGATCAAAACTCTAGAGGTACACGGCTGTTAGTGTAAATTTTGTTCTGCGAGGTACTAAGTATTTACTTTATTTTTATTATTGTAAACTTTACTTTACTTTACTTAATTGGTTGGTTAAATAAAAGCCTAGTGTTACGTTATAGTTAATTGTGTGTTTTATTTTCTTTTCATCTCATCACTCCCTGGTGTCTCCACTGTATAAAAGCTACCCGTATAGGCACTAGTGTTCTCTCAAACACTTTAAACATTGGGATGGCGCCCGAGGAACCGAACCAAGGCAACTCGACGTCAGTGACCTCTCTCTAAAAACGGGGCCTCTCACACGTTTAGTGGGTAGTGTCCTCCAGACAGCTTAAGGAGAGATTGAGTCCCACACTCCGTACGTAAAGGTATTTTAGTATTTTACACCTCCAAAAAAAAACCTTTAACTATGACATTTGTCACATTTTTTCAATTGTAATTGTGGGGAATTGTTACCTGCTTCGGACTATAGTTACAAACGTTGTTTATCAAGTAGAGAGTTTTTTTCTGAAAAGTCAGTTTGCCCTGTCAAGTAAACGCGAGCACTTTTTGCCCAGAAAAATAATTTTAAAAATTACGATGAGCGATTTCGAAAGTCTCCCTTCATATGTAGAAGTTGCGAACAGTACGTGCCACGGAATCATTATTGCCGGAAAAGTCGCGATTAAAATATGAAAAAACATACAACCAGTTTTTGACATGGTGTGATGACAAAAAGGTGAAAAATCAATGCAATGAAAAAGTAATTTTAAAATATTTTGAAAATCTTGCACGGAAATAACAACGTATCAAGTCTATGGACGTTTTATTCTATGTTGCGAGCTACAATATCCCTGAAGAAGAACGTCGATATAAGTAAATGCCCAAATCATTGCTTTCCTCAAAAGAAAATCAGAGTCCTACCAGCCTATTAAATCAAGGTCTTTCACAAGAAATGATTTAGAAAAATTCCTGAAGGAAGCTGATAACAAACAATTTATGCTTATGAAGGTAAAAATTACAATATTTTATTTCTTATAGCACGTTAATGTTAACATCTCTGTTTTAGGTTGCATTAATAATTGGAACCGCAGGTGCGTGTAGAGTAAGGACGAATTAACTAAATTACTTGAAAATGTGACTGATGAGGGTGCCCAATTTCATGTAAGACTGCCAAACACGAAAACACAAATTTTAAGAGAGTTTTGCTTGACATCAGGAGGCATAGAAGGTATAAATTTGGTAGAAATGGTGCGAACCTTTTTGTCTTTACGACCACCTCATACTCCGCATGGTAGATTGTTTGTTTTCTTTAAAAATGGGAAATGTACAACTCAACCCGTTGGCATTAACAGGTTTGGGACGATGCCTAAAAAAATGCTTGTTTTTTGTGCCTTAATGAACCGGGGAAGTATACAGGACACGCTTTTAGACGCACATCTGCCTCATTGCTGGCGGACTCGGGGGCAGATCTACTAATGGTTAAGCGTCATGGAGGTTGGAGAAGTAGTTCCGTTGCAGAGGGATATATAGATACATCAAAAGAAAACAAGAAAATTGTTGCGCAGCACATTTTGAGATCAAGAATCGCTGAGGAAGCATGCCAGCCTGAGTGCGAGCCAAACCGATCAACAGCCCAATCTATTTCAGTTAGACCTTCACTATTATCATCATCATCATCATCAGCAGCAAGAATTCTTTTGAAGAAGTGTAAAAAATGTGTTATTAATATTTATAATAATTAGTAGTAGGAATTTGTATCAAAAATTTATATATTAAGATGTTCGTAGTTGTTTTTCATTATTATAAAAACTAGTTGTGTTATAGATTCATAACACCACTAGTTGTGTATATGAATCTCATAACGTAAGTGAAATACTAAAAAATAGTGATGTAAAAACGTTATAACTAAACGGTTGTAGATAATAGTTATTTACAGTACAAGTGTGTTTATGAACATGATTACAACAACGAGTGTGAACGATTAGAACGACGAGGTCGTAGACCGAGTCGTTCTAATCACAAACGGTTGTAGATAAAATTACATTACATCAGATGTAATGTATCAAAATTAAATACTCAAAAATTACAAAAATCAAATTACATACTCAAAAATTTACATTACACTCAAATGCAAAAAAACGCAACTGAGAAAATTTTGGTTAAATTTGAAGTGTTTGGTTTGGTTAGTGTTATTTTTATTATTTTTATCCCTATTTTCATGATTTTTTTAGCAAACTGTATATAATTATATCAACTTTAATTTGTAAACCAAGTTTTTTAAAAACTTCAGTATTTGGAATATTATACAGGGTTAATCGAGGGGTTGTTTTTTATCCTAAATTTAAAACACCCTCTGCAATTTTCTTTCGTGTGTAAATTTTCCTAAAATATAATTTTACGGTCAGAACCATGACTCTTGGGCATTTTATTTTTTGATTCATGTCAATACATGCTTTGGTTAATTTTTAGTAGCGGAATGAACTGATCACGATCGCATAATTTGCAATTTTTTCAATTATCATTACTTTTTGATGTAATTTTTAAATATAACGATATGGTTTTGGTGACCATTGTCATAACGTTGCATTGGATACTTTATACTAAATTAAAAAAAAAACGTTAAAGACTATCGATACAGTCCTGGTTTTAATAAACATTCATAACGATAACAGAACTAACGATATTAAAGAAGACATCTGTTATAATACTCAAGTAAGTATACAAAGAGAAAAAAAATATTGTAAAAATACCCTAATATATACTTTCTATTGCCTCCCTTGGCTGCTACAACTGCCTGTAGACGTCAGTTCATACTGTCACTGAGATTGCATATATCATATTGAGTTATGCTTTCCTATTCTTCTTTAAGAGCCAAGCGAAGGTCATTTAATGAAGCTGGTAACGCTTCGCGACCTCTAAACCTCCTGCCGAACATTTCCCAGTCGTCGAACATGATGAGCAGTTCATAGCAGAAATATTGAAAAATAACTTGAAAGAAATAATAATTGAAAAAATAGCAAAATAAAACACTAAATCACGACAATCCACCAAAACACTTTTACTTTTACACTGGACGCGCGTTTTGCTAACCATGTCAGCATCATCAGCAGATGATTATAAACTAAAATACAATCTACAATTGGAGTATTTATATACTCGCTCAGTGGGCACAGAGAGGGCGTGGCAAGATCTAGCCAACCGAGTCAGAACCCACCGAGCGTAACAGTTAGATTTCCGGCACTAGAGTAGTAGGAACAACGAACTTGAAGGAATTGGACCGTTGTCTCTTTTCACACTATCTTTACATTTATTAATTCTGATGCTTTCATATGCATCTAATTGCCGGTAATTTGAGACTTGTTTAAGTAATTTTAAGTTATTAAGATCTATACAATGTTCTTTATCAACAATATGTTCGGCAACGCAAGATTTATCAGGTCTGGTTTGGTTTGGTTTGGCCATATCTTATCTGCGCTAAATGTTTTTTAAATCTAGTTAATATTGATCTTCTAGTTTGCCCAACATATTTCTGATTACAATCTTTACAAGAAATTTCATAAATACCCGACCTTTCCTGTAGAGGTGTTTTATCCTTTGGATTAATTAATAATTGTTGTAATTTATTGGGGGTATTTATGAAATTTCTTTTTTCTTTTCTCCGTTATGTTTTTTTTGTATCTGAGTGTGTATCATCTATACATGTATATGTAAAAGGGTATTTTCACCTGGTAATAACCACTGTATAGCAGTATTTCCGCTTGGCAAGTCACGAAACTGAATAACTCCATATGTACGCAGAGCTGTCTCCATGAAGCTGCAATTCTAAAATTCAATATGATTTAGCAATATATTAAAAATAGTGATGAACAAAAAATCCAAGACCGTCACCTTGGTTTTGGTTTTGCAGGGTCCGTTCTTGGTCTTGGACTTGATGCAAGACTCTAGCAGGTGTTGCACTTTTGTATACATTTCTACTGAAGGTAATTTCTATGTAGAAAATCTTTAAAAATAGTTTTACAAATATCTTGAATTAATTAATTTAAAAAAACTTAGAACTTAAAAAGAAAGAAACAATGGTTGTCTGATTAAAATTTCTATTTTTCAATATTAAGTATTAGTACTACACCGATCATTTATAATACAGTCTGTTCCATAACCGCGCCGACCTGGACATCCCATGTAAATTTTAAAAATGATGAATAAGTTCTACCCATTTCATTTTACAAAAAAAAAAAAAAATTGAAACTTTTTAAAGAACCCCTTATAATGAAGCAAATTGTTCATTTTGAATGATTTATACGAACTTGTTCTTGAACCATGAGAGATACAAAAATACTAAGATGAAAAAAATAATACGGTTGTGATTAGAATCTGATTTGAAATACTCTAAATACAAAAATTTTCATTTTTTAGTTCTCCATCTATTGAAAAAATAATATAGAGGGTGTTCCAATTAAAAAAAACGAAGAAAAATTATTTTATATTTTAGAAAGTTTGGCGTAGAATTTTGAACATTCTGTATGATTTACGATTTCCATATTTATAGCAAAATAAGTACAGATCATCTAAAGTAAATATCTAATATAGTTTTGATTTCAGGACAGTTCTTGTATTAATATTTTTTTAAGAAAGGCAGAAAAATATATAATTTTTATTTATTTATTAATATCTCTGAAATTATCGAAATATATTTACTCATATCTTAGGATTATGTAAAGTGATCTAAAAGGAAGCCAAAAAAGCAATAATAATAACACCTATTTAGGCCACCCTATAAAAGTTAAAATATTTTTCTGAAATACATCCTAGTACATAATTTAGGTTTGCACTTAAACAACATTTCCAAGTTTTTTTATTCTAGGAGCTACAGATGCCCGACGCACTATTGCCAGACCCTGTAAAAAACATTATGAATTTTAAAATTTGTTTTATTTCTTATTTACCATGCATTCAACTGAAATTATCTTTTATTAATTTTCAAATTGCAATTTTCGATTTGCTTGAAACTTATTATAAACAAGTTTTAATTATAAACGCGCTAATACCCTGTTAAACTTCTATTAAAATATTTCTACTTACCTTCTAATAGTAATTTACGATCGATAAGTGACATAAAATTGATTATTAATGAAAGGAAATTACCTCTATTTCGTAGCCGGTCGTCCGTGGGAAGAACAGGATGAAAAACAAACCGAAAACGGACAAAGATGTCAGCAAACTGACAACAACAAACATCTTAACATAAACTCCCGTTTCTCGCGCCATTGACACTGGGCTAGGCACCGAGAAAAAGGGCATGTAGAGGGCCATCAACAAATAAATATAAGTTGTTATCGTGGGCCGTAAGTACAAAACTGAAAAAAAATAAAACGTATATTACAACCGACTTATAAGAGATACCACTTAAACTTTTAGCTACGTAATCCAGGTCGCAATTTTTAAGTTCATTGTTGCCAACCATAGACATATTTTGCGCTGGGCTGACTAACTGGAATTTAAATTTACCGCTGGGGATTCAGGTGGTGGCTCTGCTGTAAAAAATGTCAAGTTGCCACATTTATTTATTTATTTCCTGACATTCTCATTCGTTTTGACACTTTAGTTTTGTATAACGAGTTTTTGGTTTAGGTAAATGAATTTTGTTGTGATACTTTAAGTTTAAAAAAAAATACTAACAGACTTTGCAGTCTAACACTGTTGTTTTAGAACTTCTTTTAGTGCGAAATGTACAAGATACCTTAATAGCCAATGCAAGAAACTCATCGCAAGGGAACTTTTTGAACAGTAAAATGGTAGAAATGGCCCTTTATATTCCTTAAGTGAGTTTTGTTGATTTAAATAATAACTGTTTATACAGGGTGTCCCAGAAATGAGTGCAAATATTTTAACTGGTAGTATAGTTCAACCCCAGAAACACACATATGAGGGTTTTTTTGCGAAAAGAAAATTTTGAAAATGTAAAATTTTTCTTGACATTTTCCGGGAAATTTGGAAAAACTTTTTAGTGCCACTTGTTTATTCACCTGAGATTTTTTACGATGTATCTAAACCTTGCAGTGTTGCAACCTCCTATGTTATCCACATTCTACATAGTTCTACATTTATAAATTTATAGACATAATATATTTCTACTCAAAAAATTAGATAATGTTAAATTTAATCTTTTATCAGTGCTTATTGTTAATAATTATAGAAAAAAAAACACATGAATTATTTTTAGTACTTACCCTTTTAATGAAACTTAACAAAAACCACCGAAAATTAACTAAAACATTACGTTTATGACGTTTACGAAAATCTTTGTTATGCTGCAAAATAACTTTTTGGAATCAATTTAATAAAATGATTCATCATATTATTCACAATTAGGTCACAAAAAAGAAATTCCTAAAATGTTTATCGCAATTTAGAATTCATTATATCGAAAACAGCCCTACGAATAATCGATTCATTTTTGTTTTGTTTGTTTTCTTTCATGTTTCTCTGTTTTATTTGAATCACTGATTTACAAAACACCTTGAAAAGCGCGCTTTACTTTGAATACCTTTCTGAATGAATAAATGTTGAGAATTATTGTCTCTTATCGCCACTTTACGAACTACTTTCAATCTAAGAAAATAGATGTTTCACTCAACAATTTTAAATACGTATTTTGTTTTTTCACTATTTTTTCGCTCTATTTCGACAATTCCATCGACAGCACAAACGTCGACCAAGAGTGCCGCGTGTGAACTGGTACTGGTCGGACTGATGACTGGTCCTTTGTGGCGCCGCGCCGTGCCGCGCCGTCGTGGCGGGCTTGCGTCAGACGACGATGTTAAGCAACGTTGCCGTAGTTACAATAATTTCAAATTCAAGACATTCGTAGCAATCAAATTCGTATTAAATTTTAAAAATAAAACAGAGAAACATGAAAGGAAACAAACAAAACAAAAATGAATTGATTATTCGTCGGGTTGTTTTCGAAATATTGAATTCTGAATTACGATAAACATTTTAGAAATTTCTTTTTTGTGACCTTATCAATAATCAATTCATTTGTGTTTTGTTTTTTTTTCATGTTTTTCGGTTTTATTTTTAAAATTTAATAAGAATTTGATTGCTTCGAGTGTCTTGAATTTGAAATTCTTGAAACTACGGCAACCTCGCATGACGCAAGCTCGACACGGCGGCGCGACAAAGGAGCACTCAGGAGCAGTTACCAGTGATCTTGGCCAACCGTTGGGCTGTCGATGGAATTGTCGAAATACATCGAAAAAATAGCGAAAAAACAAAATACGTATTTAAAATTGTCGAGTGAAACATGTATTTTCTTAGATTGAAAGTAGTTCGTAAAGTGGCGGTAAGAGATAATAATTCTCAACATTTATTCATTCAGAAATGTATTCAAAGTAATGTGTGCTTTTCAAGGTGTTTTGTAAATCAGTGGTTGAAAATAATATGTTAAAAATGGGGACTGTTATTTTAGCAGTTATTTATAATAGCATGTACAAGTAAAGCAGCCCACATCGAAAAAGAGAACTGTCACAGTTACATCGATCTGTCATAAGTATCTTTTTTAATGTTGGGTAAGTTTTTTGATTTAACTTTTTTAACTTTTAAATATTTAACATTTAATTTATTTTATGTAATAATATCACTATCTTAAAAATGTAATGCATCTCTGCAAACTCCTCAGATGTTGTGATTTTATGACTTACTTTTAAACATATACTCTCTTGTCCATATGGCAACACAGTGCTTCGAATTAACTGAAATCCGGGCTTGATCTGGGTAATTAGATGTAGTTGGCGATATCTGCCGGCGGTTCTCAAAATGTTGCGATTATTTTTTTAAATTTTCAAAGTTAAATAACTCGGTTATTTTCAATTTATTTTAAAAATGGTAAAGAGAAAATATGTTTATTTTGACCAGATCTACCACCCCTTAAAATATCTGCACTCATTTCTGGGACACCCTGTATATTTATAATTGATTTATTTTTGTTTCCTAAACTATTTTGGTCAAAAGAAAATATGTAAAAGTGGGCAACGCTGTGCCGGTCAAGCTTAATCACGTGACTAAAAGTTTATATGGTATGAACTAGTCATTCATAATTTGTTTAATCAGGATTGACACTTTCTTTTGGATAGTAAAATATCTGAATTCTGAACTAGCAGGTGACTCTAGGATATTAGTTATCAATATCTAAGCTATATTTTCTATTGACGTCAAACTAGTATAAAAATAAAACCATATTGAATTTATTCATAACTTGTTTAAACACAATTGGTTTACCTCAATGTGGGAAAATCATGTAAAATATAATTTTATTTACTCAAGTTGACATAAGTTAATGTCAAAAGGTAAATATAAAAAAAAATAAAAAAATATAAAGGTAGCATCAGACACAGCTACTTTTGTTGTGCAATTTTTTTGCAGCCGCTGCAAAAGTTACATTCAGTGTTCATACACCAGCAGAAAGTAGCATAAAATGCGCAGTTTTTGTGCAGCAGCTGCCTAAAAAAGTTGCAGGTCGACTCTACATGTTTTTCATATGTTCACACTAAAGCGCTACTTTTGCAACATATTTTGGTAGTCGCAGCTTTGGAGGGGCAACATTCAACGGTACACCACCCACAGCTCAAGGTATCGTGTGTATACCTTTTGGGAGAGGGTTGCAGTTATAGTTAAGTAAAATTCCCATTTTGTTTTATAGGTTTAGCAGGAAATAATTCCCATTTTGTTTTGCAGGTTTCGTCTGCTCCGCAGCCAGATTTGGAACTTTTCATTTTTGAACGTCCTTTCGAATATTGTGCACGCAACGTATGAATTTTCTTTTTATGTCTTCATCGGGCATATGTAATTCAGAAGAAATTTCCGAAATAGCGGCTCGTCTTTTCGTTTGGTTGTGATAGAATGGACTTTTTACATTCCATAAACACTCCTTTGCTTCTACCGCTTCTATTAAATTGTTTCTACCGCTTCTATTAAACATTTTACTTGTTCTCTGTTCCAAATCGCTTGTTTTGACTTCGACGACATCGCAATTTGTCGGTTAATTCTTTACTAAATACCTACATATAAATCCTGGAGTTAACTGAAAAAAAGTGTATACATTTCGGGCGTACCAACAGAATACTGCACCGATGTTCGCAGTAATAGTTTCAACTGATTAGTAATCTTTTGCTGCACTAGCAACCCTCTTCAACAACTCTTCACATACTGCTATTTCACTGCGCGCAAACAAAAAGTAGCCTAGGCAACCAAGCTGCGATCGCAACGTTGCAGGTTGCCTAACACTTGCAGCAGATCAAGTTGCGCAGTTTTTTAAGGTGCTGCGCAACAAAAGTAGCTATGTCTGATACTACGTTAAGTTAGTGGCTTTTACTTCGCAGTTTTTACAGTTGGGGGTTGGACTTTTGGTGTTACAACGGCAAAATATAAACCCTAATTTACCACAATACGAGCCATAACAACTCGATATTCGGACAAACAAAAATTTATTGAAGTCTTTAATTTACATAAACTGATTTATTAAATTTAAGAACTATAGTAAAAATATATTATTAGCATCTATAATTTCTAATGAGTATTTAAAGAGTTTAGTTTCTATAAACATTAAAAAAAAACTGTAGGTAAGTAAATAAACAAAAATATGGCAAATAAGTATTTTAAGAAAGCCGGCTGTTTAATGTATCGTTTACTATGCTCCCTGGAACAACATGCGGCCCGTCTGGCTGCCGGTAAACGTTGCGTTTCCTGCTGCGCATTGAAAGAAGATCCTATATTTTTACTGGTCCTTTAAATTTTATTATTGAAGATAAATTGATCGAGTCTCCATAGCTCAGCGCGTAGAGGTTCCGCCTATCAAGCAAGGAGTCAGAGTTTGAGACCCTAAAAAGACCAGGGCAAAAACTTTTTTATTTTAGTTTATATTCTGATAGTAAAGTATTAATTCTGATAATTAAAAAAAAAATATTTAATACTTTACTATCAGAATATAAACAAAAATAAAATAAAAAAAATTTGCCCTGATCCGGTCTCGAACTCTGAATCCTCGGTTCGTAGTCGGAAACTCTACGCGCTGCGCTATGGAGACTTATTCGATTTATATTCAATACTAGAATTTAACGGACTAAATAAAAATATATATATAGGATCTTCTTACGATGCGTAGTAGTGAACGCAACGGGTATCGGCAACCAGATGGACCGCATGCTGTTCCAGAGAGCATAGTAAAAGATATATCAAAGAGCCAGCTTTCTAAAATACTTTCTCGAAAACGTTGCAAGCTCTTAGACTACAAGTATTCGGACACTATACGAAATAACTGTTTTAATATGGTGTTAGATCGACATGCGCTTTTATAACCACTGCAAGCCTGTTGGGCATATTTTTATTAATGATTGACATACGCCAAGGTAAAAATTTTGCCGCAATTTACTTATTAGTATATAAATGTGATGTAAAATGCATATTTTATGAAGAATGCATTTTTCTCAAAATGTCAATGATAAAAAAGTTTTTCATCTTGTAAAGAAAAGCCGCGTTCATACTGTATAAGACATTTAAGTGTTATGGTATATTACAACATTTAGATATTAGAAATTGAAAGTGTGATCTAACTTACCAAAAATTATTAAAGATGGAAACACGATTCTAAAGAAAAAACCCGATATCCAGTAATAAGCCATTTTTAAGTAATTATCTTTACTTAAACTGACATTTTAAAGATTAATTTTTGACGTTTATTTATGCTTTTACGTAACTATAACATCACTTTTACGCAACAAAGTAAAATGTGTTTACCTTTGTTTAAACCATTGCACAAAAGGTTTGTTGAACAACCTGTATGAACAATTAAAGTTACCTATAATTAAACTTTAACTTACACCCATTAACCTGAAATTTTGGAGATGTATTGATGGTAATCTTTGAATAAGAAGACTAAGGAAGGAGCATATCAAAAATCTTAGGTGCACCGCGATAGGTCTCAAATATGGCCGACTTAAATTCCGGTTTATCAGTGTCGTTCTAATTTTAGTTAAAAAATGTAAAACTATGATGTAGGGTAGACGTGGGGTAGACTCAATAATTTGTTTTTTTATTTTACGTTGTGAATAAATGATCGGTTTACTACACGTATGTATATTATATAGTCACTTACTAGCGAACAGTTGTTCCATTATTTCACTCAATTTTTGCCGAGATCTACCGCACGCTACAGAACCAACTATTTTAAAGTCTTTTTCGATAAATCGCGATAGTGTCACTGTTAATTTAAGTTCTGCCACAATTTCCATCTAGATTTACTACCTTTATACAACTATCAGTAGTAGAATAAATAATAAATAACATAAAATAAGCTCCGTAAAGACTGACAAATCCACAAAATTTCAAATCAAATTCAAATGTGTCAAATGAATCGTCAAACAGGACTGTCAAGGATCCCCACCCTAGAGAGCTTTTTCCGCCCACCATGCATGGATAGCATTATGCTCCTTCCTTAGTCTTCTTATTCAAAGATGGTAATTAATAAAAATCTAGGAATTACTTCAAGCAATTACTTTTAAGCAAAAGCAATTGCTCAAGAGCTCAAGCATAGCGTTAGCCCTAAGCAAAGCACTGTTTAGAGCAAATGCTCTAAGTAAAAGCGATTGCTAGGTGTTCACATGAAGAAAACTTTTAAGTAAATTCTACTTCTTCTTGATCTCTGTAGTTTTTGCTTAATCATATAATTTAAATATATATAATAATTTAAATCATTTAACAAGTCTAAAAAAGACTAAAGTATGAGCCAGTAATCAGCAGGGGATTCTTAAATTTAAGTACAAAACCTATCTTTCCTTTTTAAAACTATAATATTCACATACCGGATGGTGCAAGCCGATTTTAAGTAATTTAAGAAAAACTACATATATATTTTTAAATTAAAACTGAACAGGTAAAAATGCAAAACCAGGCAAATGCCAACGTACCTTAAGTTGACATCTTGTATTTTTGTCAATGTCAAATTATATTTTGCCTCATTCGAAACAGTTTTAAATTACAAAAATGCGTTTCGGGGTAGTAAGCTAGTAATATAGATTGCACATTTGACAATAAAAAAATCATAGGTTGATAACTAAAGGTATGTTGACATTTGACTGGTATTGTATTGTTTCCTGTTACTTGTTCACTTTTAATTTAAAGATTTCTCAGTAAAGAAACGATAATAAACACTACTCCAAGACATAGGAAAGACCAAAAAAAAATCCTGAAGAAGCATGATACATTAAATGCGAAACGTTGAAAAACTATTGTTTTAATTTAGCCATATAGCCACAACACCCAAGAAACAACTAAAAAAATTAATTTAAATATCGATGTATTTTTCTTATATTACTTAAAATCGGCTTGTCCCAAATTGTTCAAATTTGGCATTCGTTAACGTCGCTGTAAAGTCAACAAGTCAACAGGGGAGCAAATATTTGGACTGCTTAAAATTTGTATGGGATTTTCCTTTTCCCAACTACAATGCACCACCCGGTATGTAGATATTACAGCTTTAAAAAGGAAATATATGCTTTGTACTTAAATTTCGGCGCACTTAAAAGGCCTCAAAGATGACTGGGGCGTGACAATCAATGATAATTTTGGCGAGGGCATGTCTGGACATCATGTATTAAAAATTGATGTAAAACTTGTAAAAATTAACACAGAGACACAAATATATATCCAAAAAAAATATTTTTTTTCGAATTTTAAACTATACCTACTATTTAAGAATAATTTTTACTTACTTATTATAAAAATAAATTACAACCCTCTTAAGGCCAACTAGCAGTAAGCGCGATTAAAAAATAAAGCAGAGTCACTGGTCCAGTAAATAACATCTAGGGATTGACCTCGCCTAAAATTAACATCGATTGTTATTCTCCAGCCGTCTTTGACGCCTTTTTTCGCTTAGATCCATATATTTATTTCGAATCAGTTTATTTGCGTTTTCTTTTAGAGTTAATTTTATTCATTGACGTGGTTAATTTATATATATATTTTTTTTTATATTAGCTATTTTTATTTGCTTATTTTCTTATTTTATTGTTAAATTGTTTTTCCATTTAATTTTATAATAATGATAGGTGTTTTTTGAACTTTTGACTTTCATTTCTAGATGAACAACACCTTCAACGGGGAACTACAACATCGATCAGGGAGAGTCACAGAAGGGTATAGGCAGCAGAGTTTCCTGGTGAATAGATGACGACCTAATTTAGTGAGTCTAAAGAAAGGTAGGTTCTAGTTTTTTTAATAGGAGCTCCTACAAGTGTGCGATTCCATACATTTTCTAATTTGTATTTACTATATAAAGGTTACTATTATTATGCAAGGCAAATTTCCAAAAAATTGTCAGAAAATATCTAAATAAAATAATAGAATTGCATCATCATTAGCATCATCATTTACAACCACTTCCAGTTATGGTGTAGCCTCCCTCACATATTTAGGTACTCTGTTTTTAGTTGGACCCATTGTTGGCTACGCGGATCCAAGTTATTCTTGCTAATTTCCTAATGTCATGGTCCCATCTGAAGTTCGGTCATCTTCTAGGTCTATGCGTCGTGGGTACTATGCTGTAATTCTTGTAGTCCACCTGTTTCCGTCCTTCTTGCCTGGTGTCCTGCCCATTGTCTCCTAGGAATAACCATCTCTTGGTTATTCCCAGCATATTTAGTTCCACTAAGCGTTGTGCGACTTGCAGTTTCCTTCTAATGTTCGTTTTAAGTGTCCAGGTTTCGCATGCATAGGTCATGATTGGTCGAATAGTTTCTTCTTTAGGTCTTTACCTACCATTCTAAATTCCTCTTACCGTCTACCAAGCTGTAGAGGTTGTAGAAGGTAAGAGGAAACCGGGTGGACAACTCAAAAGGTACAATGATATTTTCCACGAAAACTTAAAGGGAATAAGCATGCAGAATCAGCAATGAAGAAGTATTGTAAACTCAGTTAACAGCAACAACCAAAAAGCCAAGAGGTAACAAAGTAATGAGATCTTTGAATGTCCAGAGTGTGGAAGAGTGATAACATCACGTATCGGGCTTTTCAGTCATAACTCATGAAAGCAAATGCATTTGGTAACTATCTTCTGATGCGTGTCAAATACTCGTCAGCGAGTAATGGCAGTAAGTAAGTGTCCGAGCTATAGCACCGTGTCTAAGAAACAAATCCGTATGCAGAATACAAGAAAACCATACCAAAATCTCTGCTTTACGGTGAGCTTGTAGACGGTAAGAGGAGGCCGGTTGGACAACTCAAAAGGTACAAGGACATTTTCCACGAAAACTTAAAGGGGATTAATATGCAGAATGAGTGGGAAGAAACAGCTCACAATAGAACTCAATGGAGAAGAATTGTAAGCACAGTTAACAGCGTAACCAAGTAAAGGGCAACAAAGCAATAAAGAGATTTTTGAATGTCCGGAGTGCGGTAGGCAGATAACGCATCACGTATCCGGGCTTTTCAGTCATAGATCATGAAAGCAATGCAGGCTTTGGTAACCATCTTTTGATGCGTCAATCAAATACTCGTCAACCCGAGTAATGGCAGTAAGTAGTGTCGAGCTATAGCACCGTTTCTAAGAAACAAATCCGTATGCAGAATGCAAGAAAACCATACCAAAATCTCTGCTTTACGCTGAGCTTGTAGAGGGTAAGAGGAGGCCGGTTGGACAACTCAAAAGGTACAAGGACATTTTCCACGAAAACTTAAAGGGGATTAATATGCAGAATGAGTGGGAAGAAACAGCTCACAATAGAACTCAATGGAGAAAAATTGTAAACTCAGTTAACAGCGATAACCAAAAAGTAAAGAGGCAACAAAGCAATGAGATTTTTGAATGTCCGGAGTGAGGTAGGCAGATAACATCACGTATCGGGCTTTTCAGTCATAGCTCATGAAAGCAAATGCATTTGGTAACCATCTTCTGATGCGTGTCAAATACTCGTCAGCGAGTAATGGCAGTACGTAAGTGTCCGAGCTATAGCACCGTTTCTAAGAAACAAATCCACGTGACTGATGTGGCACTAATTCTAACGTAGCATTAAAACATATTGTTTAATTTTATATATAGATTTATTAAGAGATAAGTATTATAACAAAACGCACGTAAAATTAATTCTACAAAATATGAAATTATTCAAAATTTTTTTAACTACCGTGAATAATAAAAGAATGTTAGTCTTCTTCATCTCTAGATAATCTAATGCATAAATCTGGAGACCTCATGATGAATACCAATTCGTCCACTAATTCCTGTTCTAGTTCGAAATTCTTCATATCTCTAGCCAAGTATACCTCGAAGCATTTCTAAAGAAAATGTTATTATAAGTTTTTGATGAAATTTCTACACCCTGTATCTCCGAAACTAAGCATTTTAGGACATACATTTATACGAACTTTTTTACTCATTTTTATCTGCAGAATATGCTGCCGAAGTTTCTGAAATACAGTTCGGACCACCCTGTATATACAGGGTGTTCCTTAATGACATGCTAATATTTAAGGAGGTGATTCTTGCACCTATTCTAAGAAAAAAATCTTTTTATGGATATATGTCCTGAACATCTTAACTGTTCAGATACAGGGTGGTAAATTTTCTATTTTTTTGTCAAAATATCTCTAATGTTATATTTGATACACGATTTCCATGCATCAAAATGGCCGTGATAAATAATAATAAAATCAAAATGGTAT
Source organism: Sitophilus oryzae (assembly GCF_002938485.1). NCBI lineage: Eukaryota > Metazoa > Arthropoda > Insecta > Coleoptera > Curculionidae > Sitophilus > Sitophilus oryzae. The sequence continues at coordinate 374,164 of NW_022145921.1, read as the reverse complement.
TTACTAAAATAGTCATACACATATTAAAATTTTATTTGGGATTGATATATTTTACTTTTGAACTGAATGTCTGAATATATTTTTCTTTTTTTTATGACGGAATTTATTATAACGGGATGGGTTTGCAAATATCTTCCCAAAAGCTTGCATTATTAGCTGGCATTACTAAAGCATTTTCCAGGTGTTCGACATTGTTGTAGTTGCCACGATATACATACAATCAAACTTATATGGAATCATCTATTTATTTTTCATAATTTTTGAGATGTATGAAAATGTTGTGTTTATGAATAAAACTCAGTCCTTACCAATGACTTTTAATGAAAAATAATCCATATAGCAATAAAATAAAAATCAGTTGGCAAAATAAATAATGGTATTTTTTTGGTTTCTGAAACGAAATTAAGATTTAAATTTTTAATGGTCAAAAAGCAAAAACAAATAGAAAATTGATAATTTTAATACTCCTTGTTGCCACCTCTAGCCCTTATGCAAGCTTCTATCTGCGCTGGCATGCTTCTTATTAAATTATCAACGTTGTCTCGGGGTATTTTTTTCCCATTCTGCTAATGCTGCATCAGTAAATTGTGCAAGATTTCCTGGATTATTTCGACGAGCTCTAACCTTTTTTTTGGGCTAGTCCCACAAATGTTCGATATGCTTTAGATCTGGTGAACATGCAAGCCAGTACAAAACTATGACACCTTCTGTTTCAAGATATTCTCTAGTCACTCTGATGGTATGGCGAGGTCCACTATCGTACAAGAAGTTAAAATTATCTCCAATTGCAGCTCTCCAAAGACTAACCGATTGGTTCTAGTACCAAATAAACATATCTCCGACCCGTTAAAGTTTTTTGAAGTAGTAACAATGGAGTTTTTGCTCCTAGTATAATACCTCCCCAGAACATTACAGTTCCTCCTTTATATCTTGGTACAGATTTGGCCTCCTGAAGTCTTGCCCTCCTTCCTGGAGCTTCGAGAACCCGAATTCAATGGTTATCTGATCATAGACCAATTCTGGTCTCATCCGAAAAAAGAACATTTTGCCAATTCTTATTTGTTCAGGATTGATGTTGAAGGCATCAATTTAGCCGGTTAACTTTATTTTGCCAAGATATCTGTGGGATCCGTAACTCTCTCCTACTGTAAAACCCTCGAGCACGAAGCCTTTTTCTTATGGTTTCAACTGAAACGCTCACACTTATAGATGCCAGAAGTTGTCTTTGGAGCTCTGGATGAGAAACATTGGGATTTATTCTAGCAGTTTGGTACACAAGGCGGTCTTGTTGTTCAGTTGTGACTCTTTGAGGACTTTGTCTGGGCCTATCCTTGTGTGTTCCTAATTCCAAGTACCTTGCATATGTTTTCGATACAACACCCTGGGTAACGCCTACTATCTCTGCTACGTCTCTTTGGAGCATTTCTTGTTCGGCGTGAGCAATAATTATTCTTCCCCTCCGTACATCTGTTAATCCAACATAAGGCATTTTTTGATTTTTTTGATCGAATTAAAATTACCGGACAATCGTGATTTTACTACTGAACACAAAATTCAAAAGAAAATATATCGCGGCAATCGTTTATCCTTTATTATCATGTTTATTTACAAAAAAAAGCCTTATTTTAATGTTCTATACGAATTTTTATCCTTGCAAGAAATTTAGTCAGAAATAAAGAGTGATTCCATATAAGTTTGGTCGTGTGTTCATATTTCAAAAATCCCCAAAATTAGAAATCGACAACGGACAAATCCGGGAATCAGGGAGGCCATCATATGGGTACATTGATTGGTTCCAATTCATTGATTTGAGAAATAATAATTTAACAAAATTCTAATATTTTCAAAGTTGTGAGGGGGAGTCCCATCTTGTTGAAAGTATATTTCACGGTATTATTATTATTAACTAAAGGAATATATCTACTATAATAAACGCCACGAATGTTTGGGAGTGATTCGTCACTTGATAAAGTTGGAATCGACACGCGCACTATCATTTTTACATTAAAAACGTAAATTTTTACCGCAGACGTAGGTTTTTAAAGGCCCGGTCTAATCATCTGCCTGCGCTCCTCCTACTTATTCTAAAATGTGAGCGTGGTTGACAAAGACGATACTATATCGCGTTTCTTTGATTGATTCGTTTTTGTGCGTCAGTCCATTGGTGTGCTTGCAGTGCGACCAATGGGACATTCCAGTTTATATTTATAACCAAATATAGGTTTTGCCAAGACTTTGACAGTTAAAACAACAAATTACAACAGATTATATATTGATTATTATATGACTTGAAACACCACGGCACTGGAATTAAGTTTTATGTGACCTTGGACAGATTAGTGCACATTGTAGCGACGGATTAATCACTCCCAAACATTCGTGGCGTTTACTTTATCAAAGTTCCGGTACGATAGGTTCCAAGATTTACAAATAGCGGTAGAGAATTAGCTTTTCGTAATATATAAAGAATTTATTAGTGGTTCCCAAAACAAAGCAAGAGAAAAATAACAGTATATATTGTTAATATAATTCAGTAGTTTGTTTTATTATCAATCATGGCCTACTAATAAAAATTATCTTTACTTTTTTTTCTTTTTTTTTTTAATATTGCAGTAAATAGTGAAAATAAATATAGAGTGATATATATTTTTGAGAAGCTTATGGCAAGCCAGATCATATAATTTCTGAATAGACAGGGTGTTCCATTTAAAGAAAACACATAACTAGTTCATATCTTTAAAAATATTCTTTTAACAGACTACGCACTGTTGGAAAATTTGCAAATCAGAGACCTCATTTTTTAGGCATTTAGGAATACTGAGTTACTCTGTATGTGAAACAAAATGTTTAATAATTTTGGGTGACTAAAAAACTACTCATATAGTTATCGACTTTTCATCTTCCTCATGATATAAACAAATTTTATATTTACTGTTAGAAGTTTCTCGGGATTGTCGATGTCTTCAAGCCAAATTTCATCAATTTTTATAGTCATGTCCTGGAGCAGTCCAAGGATTATCATAAAGTAGATAAGATACATTCCTAAGATTCTGAAAAAGACAAGATGTTAATTAAATGGTTATTAATTGTTCCTAAAACAAATCCAGTTAGCAAGCCCCCCCCCTCCTAAAATGTGTACTAATAGAAAATAAAAAATACATTAAAATTCATATATTTTCAATAATTGTTTATACAGGATGTGACTTATTTTTCATATTATCATAGGCCCCATTCTGCTTTGTTTCGTAGCTACAGGGTGTTAAAGTCTTAATAATCTTTCGATTTATTATAATTTTCTTCAAAGTACTTTTAGCGATTCGAATGAAATTTTGGGGGTAAAAGTTACTATAAGTGTTACATATTTTAATGCTAAAAAAGTGTCAATAAATTTATTAGGTTAAAAGTTATCTCTTGATATTTTGTCCAATTCGGCCTCCTTGGTGAGATAAACGCAATTTTATTAATCAATAAAATTAAAATAAAAATAAAATTAATAAATTATATATTTCACCTAATTTATTATTACTATCAGTCCAACATACAGCAGTTTCAAATAAAAAAATAATGGTATTTAAAATAATAATTGCAAAAAACCTAATTTTAAAATCGACACTTTTTTAGCGTTAAAATATGTCGCATTTATAGTTACTTTTACCATCAAAACACCACCCTCGAAAATATTTGCACTTATTTAAGACTCACCCTGTATATTTGGACACGCGTTTATCACATGCATGATAGATAAGAACAGAACTTTTTACTTAATCTGCAGGAATATAATTAATTATTATAAATTATAATAATTATAATTAATAATTTATTCTGAAATATTCTTTTAACCGTACAAATAATACTCACCCGCTTTCCGTGAGTAGTGAAAGTGATGACGAAAATACTTTTTCATTGAAAAGGTACATTACAATATATTTGCAGCTATTGTGAACGAGACCTTTAAGATAGTATTTGTAATTTTCATCGGTATCTTCGCAAGATTCTCGTATTTCCCACCTAAAAAGAATGAAGTATTTTCTTTACAGTGAATTAAAAATGACTTTTGATATTTATAGGTATGATGTAAAAAAATAGACTTAAAATTAATATAACAGGATGCCACAAATTAATGTTTAACTTTGACAGAATTATGTGTCAAGGATTAACCATTAGCGTAACTAGCAATTCATCCTGGGGGGAGCCTGGGGGGGGGGCACTATTTGAGAGGCTGCACAAGGCAAATATACTCAAGGTGGTTTGTCATTGCCTTCCTTGAGGTGGCGCACAGTGCTTCGTCCCATCGACGAAAATCACGAAAAAAAAGGTAAGATTTACTAATATCTGAATATGTAAATTTATACTTATAGCAATGTTCAACCAACCTGTGTAATATTTTTCATAAACAGCGTTTTTTGTTAGCAAATATTTTCACTAAAAATAAATTTTGCGATCATTATCTTATCAGTGAAAAGAATAACATTCATAGTAGTTCTGTATATTATGGAGTTAAGCGGTACGTACTTAATTGAAAGCCACTATGGATGTTGTTAAACAAGGTATGTGCTTTAAATTTATTTCTAAACAAGTTCGTGATTGTTTAGTTTTTATTTATTTTTTAAGATGATTCTTAAATGGGTATAAAAATTTTACGTTTTCATAAGATACATACCTTATCGTCTTTTTGAAACACGTACATTTTTGCTGTTTTGTTAGTTTCTTTGCAAGATGCAACACAACAAGAAAACACCATTTTTACAGTTAATAAATAATAAAACTATTTCTGACTATGATATTTAAAATTTAGATAGATAGAAAGTTAAAAACAAACGAGTATTTGCAAACGCGGGCCCAAATTCAATAAAAATCAAAATTTTTCCTGCGAAAATCAGGCTTTTTTAACTGAAAAGGTATTTTTTGATTTATCAGCAGTCATTGTCAAGTTGACAATATACAGGGTGTTTTCTAATTAGTCTAAAAATTATGGTGTGATTCCTCATGTGTTCTTAAAATAATTTTTATATAACCATTGGGTCTAAAGTACTTCCTTTCTGATTTACAGGGTGTTAAAAATTAAAAAAATCGATTTTTTTGCGTAACATAAATGGCACACCACTATATATATATATATTTTTCTTGACTGACCATCCTTTTTCAACAAAACTGATGTTTTGAGTTTTTTTTGTTCATCAAACGGTTGTCGAGAAAAAAATAAGTATACTTATTAAGAGACCGCCTTAATTCGCTTTCTAACGATTTTTTATTTTTTAGATTAATTAGGAAACACACTGTATATGCATATCACAGGCAACCAAATAAACTAGTAACCTCTAAAAATTATTTTTCCTACCACTAGCGACATACGGTGTTTTTAGTGTGTACTAAATAATTTTATCAAAATTTCACCATATAAGCACATATAAGTTTCCAATGGCTATAGCACCGTTTCTAAGAAACAAATCCACGTGACTGATGTGGCACTAATTCTAACGTAGCATTAAAACATATTGTTTAATTTTATAAATAGATTTATTAAGAGATAAGTATTATCACAAAACGCACGTGAAATTAAATCTACAAAATATAAAATTATTCAAAAATTTTTTAACTACCGTGAATAATAAAAGAATGTTAGTCTTCTTCATCTCTAGATAATCTTATGCATAAATCTGGAGACCTCATGATGAATACCAACTCGTCCACTAATTCCTGTTCTAGTTCGAAATTCTTCATATCTCTAGCCAAGTATACCTCGAAGCATTTCTAAAGAAAATGTTATTATAAGTTTTTGATGAAATTTCTACACCCTGCATCTCCGAAACTAAGCATTTTAGGACATACATTTATACGAACTTTTTTACTTATTTTTATCTGCAAAATATGCTGCCGAAGTTTCTGAAATACAGTTCGGACCACCCTGTATATACAGGGTGTTCCTTAATGACATGCTAATATTTAAGGAGGTGATTCTTGCACCTATTCTAAGAAAAAAACTTTTTATGGATATATGTCCTAAACATCTTAACTTTTCAGATACAGGGTGGTAAATTTTCTATTTTTTTTTGTCAAAATATCTCTAATGTTATATTTGATACACGTTTTCCATGCATCAAAATGGCCGTGATAAATAATAATAAAATCCAAAATGGTATTTACTAAAATAGTCATACCCATATTAAAATTTTATTTGGGATTGATATATTTTTTTCTTTTGAACTGAATGTCTGAATATATTTTTCTTTTTTTTATGACGGAATTTATTATAACGGGATGGGTTTGCAAATATCTTCCCAAAAGCTTGCATTATTAGCTGGCATTACTAAAGCATTTTCCAGGTGTTCGACATTGTTGTAGTTGCCACGATATACATACAACCAAACTTATATGGAATCATCTATTTATTTTTCATAATTTTTGATATGTATCAATATATAGCGGATGCATTATCTTTGTTGAGTGACATATCTTTTCTTTTAGTTTTTATCTGTCGAATTGCCGCATTTATCGTTTTTCGTATTTTATCCTATCTTTCTATTTACCTTTATCTTTCTATCTAGTTTTTTAATTTATCTTTTAATATACCATTTTAGTATTAACTTTTGTTCTAATTTAAATTTTCATATATTTCTAGTTTTTTTATCTTACATATTTTTTTATTCTTTTTACACGTGTCTACAAATTAAATCAAATAATTTACTGTAACAATATATAATTTTTTTTTCAAGTCGTACCGAAGTGATTGTGGTGGTCTGGAATTTTCTAGAGAGAGAGAGCAAAATATTTTTCTTTTATTTTTTTTATAATTCTATATTTATATTCTTTATATTCTTTAAATAATTTGGACAATCTTTTCAATTATAACTAATTTAAACTGTCATTGCCTATTTTCTTTTTTAAATTTTAATTATAATTTTTACTGTAATAATTAGTAGTTGGATTTAGATATTGATTATTGTTTATTTGAATCACCAATATGTTGTTTAATCATAAGTTATTTTTATTGTACCTTCATTGGCAACCAACAGACAGTTCAATTGGTAATTTAGAACACCACCACAAAACTGGGTACTTATCAATTGTGTTGAGTAGAATACTGCTGTTTGTTATCTTCTAGGAAGATACGAGAATTGACCCTCCCCATAAGTAGCTCACGCACTGAGACTGGTGGAGTCTCACAAGCTTTCCAACGTTAGCCGGACAATCACGATACCCACCAGCGGGCGAGTGCAGCGAAGAGGGTGAGGCCTTTCTCCCAACCAACCGAAGCAGAAACACTTAAGTATTCCAGTTGCATATCTAATCTCATATAATCGAGACTGTCACAGCCAATTACATTGATTGTTTATAATTATTGTTAATTAAATATAAGTCATTAATGAAATTTTCTATTGTCTTATTTAATTCCAAAGCATACTTCCACAAACCAGTAACTTTTAGAATTTCGTGGGTTATATGTTTATGAATAAAACTAAGTCCTTACCAATGACTTTTAATGAAAAATAATCCATATAGCAATAAAATAAAAATCAGTTGCCAAAATAAACAAAATGGTATTTTTTTGGTTTCTGAAACGAAATTAAGATTTAAATTTTCAATCCTTGTTGCCACCTCTAACCCTTATGCAAGCTTCTATCTGCGCTGGCATGCTTCTTATTAAATTATCAACGTTGTCTCGGGGTATTTTTTTCCCATTCTGCTAATGCTGCATCAATAAACTGTGCAAGATTTCCTGGATTATTTCGACGAGCTCTAACCTTTCTTTTGGGCTAGTCGTCCCACAAGTGTTCGATAGGCTTTAGATCTGGTGAACATGCAAGCCAGTACAAAACTATGACACCTTCTGTTTCAAGATATTCTCTAGTCACTCTGCTGGTATGGCGAGGTCCACTATCGTACAAGAAGTTAAAATTATCTCCAATTGCAGCTCTCCAAAGACTAACCGATTGGTTGTAGTACCAAATAAACATATCTCCGACCCGTTAAAGTTTTTTGAAGTGGTAACAATGGAGTTTTTGTTCCCAGTATAATACCTCCCCAGAACATTACAGTTCCTCCTTTATTTCTTGGTACAGATTTGGCAGCCTGTACATTTTTGCTCGCCTTCCTGGAGCTTCGAGAACCCGAATTCAATGGTTATCTGATCTTAGACCAATTCTGGTCTCATCCGAAAAAAGAACATTTTGCCAATTCTTATTTGTCCAGGTTTGATGTTGAAGGCATCAATTTAGCCGGTTAACTTTATTTTGCCAAGATATCTGTGGGATCCGTAACTCTCTCCTACTGTAAAACCCTCGAGCACGAAGCCTTTTTCTTATGGTTTCAACTGAAACGCTCACACTTATAGCTGCCAGAAGTTGTCTTTGGAGCTCTGGATGAGAAACATTGGGATTTATTCTAGCAGTTTGGTACACAAGGCGGTCTTGTTGTTCAGTTGTGACTCTTTGAGGACTTTGTCTGGGCCTATCCTTGTGTGTTCCTAATTCCAAGTACCTTGCATATGTTTTCGATGAAACACCCTGGGTAACGCCTACTATCTCTGCTACGTCTCTTTGGAGCATTTCTTGTTCGGTGTGAGCAATAATTATTCTTCCTCTCCGTACATCTGTTAATCCAACATAAGGCATTTTTTTATTTTTTTGATCGAATGAAAGTTACCGGACAATCGTGATTTTACTACTGAACACAAAATTCAAAAGAAAATAAATCGCGGCAATCGTTTATCCTTTATTATCATGTTTATTTACAACAAAAAGCCTTATTTTAATGTTCTATACGAATTTTTATCCTTGCAAGAAATTTAGTCAGAAATAAAGAGTGATTCCATATAAGTTTGGTCGTGTGTTCATATTTCAAAAATCCCCAAAATCAGAAATCGCGAACGGACAAATCCGGGAATCAAGGAGGCCATCATATGGGTACATTGATTGGTTCCAATTCATTGATTTGAGAAATAATAATTTAACAAAATCCTAATATTTTCAAAGTTGTGAGGGGGAGTCCCATCTTGTTGAAGGTATATTTCACGTTATTATTATTATTAACTAAAGGAATATATCTACTATAATAAACGCCACGAATGTTTGGGAGTGATTCATCACTTGATAAAGTTAGAATCGACACGCGCACTATCATTTTTACATTAAAAACGTAAATTTTTACCGCAGACGTAGGTTTTTAAAGGCCCGGTCTAATCATCTGCCTGCGCTCCTCCTACTTATTCTAAAATGTTAGCGTGATTGACAAAGACGATACTATATCGCGTTTCTTTGATTGATTCGTTTTTGTGCGTCAGTCCATTGGTGTGCTTGCAGTGCGACCAATGGGGCATTCCAGTTTATATTTATAACCAAATATAGGTTTTGACAAGACTTTGACAGTTAAAACAACAAATTACAACAGATTATATATTGATTATTATATGACTTGAAACACCACGGCACTGGAATTAAGTTTTATCTGACCTTGGACAGATTAGTTCACATTGTAGCAAAATAAAAACACTAAATCACCACAATACACCAAAACACTTTTACTTTTAAACTGAACTAGTTTATAATCATCTGCTGATGATACTAACATGGTTAGCGAAACGCGCGTCCAGTGTAAAAGTAAAAGTGTTTTGGTGTATTGTGGTGATTTAGTGTTTTTATTAAACTGAACTAGTTTGTAATCATCTGCTGATGATACTAACATGGTTAGCGAAACGCGCGTCCAGTGTAAAAGTAAAAGTGTTTTGGTGTATTGTGGTGATTTAGTGTTTTTATTTTGCTGTTTAACACCAAAGGTTCCAATCCTCAACTGTAATCACATTGTAGCGACGGATTAATCACTCCCAAACATTCGTGGCGTTTACTTTATCAAAGTTCCGGTACGATAGGTTCCAAGATTTACAAATAGCGGTAGAGAATTAAGTTTTCGTAGTATATAAAGAATTTATTAGTGGTTCCCAAAACAAAACAAGAGACAGATAACAGTATATATTGTTAATATAATTCAGTAGTTTGTTTTATTATCAATCATGGCCTACTAATAAAAATTATCTTTACTTTTTTTTCTTTTTTTTTAATATTGCAGTAAATAGTGAAAATAAATATAGAGTGATATATATTTTTGAGAAGCTTATGGCAAGCCAGATCATATAATTTCTGAATAGACAGGGTGTTCCATTTAAGAAAACATAACTTTAGTTCATATCTTTAAAAATATTCTTTTAACAGACTACGCCACTGTTGGAAAATTGCAAATCAGAGACCTCATTTTTTAGGCATTTAGGAATACTGAGTTACTCTGTATGTGAAACAAAATGTTTAATAATTTTTGGGTGACTAAAAAACTACTCATATAGTTATCGACTTTTCTAAATGCTTCCTCGCGATATAAACAAATTTTTATATTTACTGTTAGAAGTTTCTCGGGATTGTCGATGTCTTCAAGCCAAATTTCATCAATTTTTATAGTCATGTCCTGGAGCAGTCCAAGGATTATCATAAAGTAGATAAGATACATTCCTAAGATTCTGAAAAAGACAAGATGTTAATTAAATGGTTATTAATTGTTCCTAAAACAAATCCAGTTACCAAGCCCCCCCCCTCCTAAAATGTGTACTAATAGAAAATAAAAAATACATTAAAATTTATATATTTTCAATAATTGTTTATACAGGATGTTTCAAAAAACATATGCCATCTCTCGTGGGGAGATTCCTCACGTAAAAATAAGACTTATTTTTCATATTATCATAGGCCCGATTCTGCTTTGTTTCGTAGCTACAGGGTGTTAAAGTCTTAATAATCTTTCGATTTATTATAATTTTCTTCCAAGTACTTTTAGCGATTCGAATGAAATTTTGGGGGTAAAAGTTACTATAAGTGTTACATATTTTAATGCTAAAAAAGTGTCAATAAATTTATCAGGGACGTACATATGGGTTATCACTAGAATATTTTTCAAAAAAAAAACATGTACGCCACTGACTTTGTTCTTTTGATATCAAAATTGTGTAGGCCGTTTAATGCCAATTAAAAGTTATCTCTTGATATTTTATCCAATTCGGCCTCCTTGGTGAGATAAACGCAATTTTATTAATCAATAAAATTAAAATAAAAATAAAATTAATAAATTATATATTTCACCTAATTTATTATTACTATCGGTCCAACATACAGCAGTTTCAAATAAAAAAATAATGGTATTTAAAATAGTAATTGCAAAAAACCTAATTTTAAAATCGACACTTTTTTAGCATTAAAATATGTCGCATTTATGGTTACTTTTACCATCAAAACACCACCCTTGAAAATATTTGCACTTATTTAAGACTCACCCTGTATATTTGGACACGCGTTTATCATATGCATAATAGATAAGAACAGAACTTTTTACTTAATCTGCAGGAATATAATTAATTATTATAAATTATAATAATTATAATTAATAATTTATTCTGAAATATTCTTTTAACCGTACAAATAATACTCACCCGCTTTCCGTGAGTAGTGAAAGTGATGATGAAAATACTTTTTCATTGAAAAGGTACATTACAATATATTTGCAGCTATTGTGAACGAGACCTTTAAGATAGTATTTGTAATTTTCATCGGTATCTTCGCAAGATTCTCGTATTTCCCACCTAAAAGAATGAAGTATTTTCTTTACAGTGAATTAAAAATGACTTTTGATATTTATAGGTATGATGTAAAAAAAATAGACTTAAAATTAACATAACAGGATGCCACAAATTAATGTTTAACTTTGACAGAATTATGTGTCAAGGATTAACCATTAGCGTAACTAAAATTCATCCTGGGGGGAGCCTGGGGGGGGCACTATTTGAGAGGCTGCACAGCGTTTTTTGTTAGCAAATATTTTCACTAAAAATAAATTTTGCGATCATTATCTTATCAGTGAAAAGAATAACATTCATAGTAGTTCTGTATATTATGGAGTTAAGCGGTACGTACTTAATTGAAAGCCACTATGGATATTGTTAAACAAGGTATGTGCTTTAAATTTATTTCTAAACAAGTTCGTGATTGTTTAGTTTTTATTTATTTTTTAAGATGATTAAAGATGTATAAAAAAAGATGTATAAAAAATAACTATTAACAACTATAACAACATAAAAAAACTGTCTGACTCTGGGTTTTTAAATTATTTAATCTGATTGTATTCATTGCAACAATATTGATCAGCGCTAATAAACATTGAATAAGGAAAATCAAGTCAATTGGAAGATTCAAATAAATAATATCTAGGTGAGCAATTTAAAGATATTATTTTTAACTTTTTTTATTGTGAATTTGAAATCTCAGTGTGCGATCTAATAATATGCATAATATTAATCGTAGTTATTATAAATAAATCAACTTCCACAAAATATTTTCTAACGCTCTACATGTTCGAAAGGGTTCACCTTCCCTATTGCAAATTTATTTTTCGCTCAATTTTATCTATAGCTTTTTGAACTTTCTTCTTATACTGCCAAATGCATTTTGTACTCTATTGTAAATGTTGATATGTATTGATTTCATTTTTACCAAAGACGTCAAGTAATGACCCCTCCTCCCGCCCTTTGGTGACAGGTCCAGGAACCTCGCTGGCCCTTATACTGCTCTACCATTTACAGTCCATCTTTCGGAGTAATTATTTGATTGTTTATATGATATTATTTATTGCATTTGATTTTCCGTATTCAATGTTTTACCCTACGTCATTGTTAAGTTTGAAAGCTTTTCAATATTGTAAAGTTGGATAGATTAAATATTTTCACGAAAAAATATTTTCACTAAAAATAAATTTTGCGATCATTATCTTATCAGTGAAAAGAATAACATTCATAGTAGTTCTGTATATTATGGAGTTAATGGGTACGTACTTAATTGAAAGCCACTATGGATATTGTTAAACAAGGTATGTGCTTTAAATTTATTTCTAAACAAGTTCGTGATTGTTTAGTTTTTATTTATTTTTTAAGATGATTCTTAAATGGGTATAAAAATTTTACGTTTTCAAACTTCAAAAAGGCATTTAAAAAAAAACATATCAAAACATATCGTATTTATTGAATATTTTTGTTGCCATATTCATACACTTTTAATTTTTGTATAGTTCACCTGCGTCAGCTTGCGACGAAGTTTATTTTACAATACTTTTCAGATGGAGTAAAATTGATAAGCAATGCCGATCTGGTTAATACTTGGCTTGATCATAGAGACAAGAACTCAAAATTATTTGTATTTCAAAAAATGTGTTCTTTATTAGATATTGATGAACCTTCTAGTCAAATGAGACACCACTTGTGCCTGAAAAAGCCCACTATGTTGGAGCGAAACGTCGCATAAAAAAGTTTCCATCTTCAATTTATTATAAAACCTCATACCCAAGAAAAGGAAAAAATATTATATGGATATGATCTATTAAAGAGGTAACTATTAACATCCGAACTCCTCATACCAACAAAAAGAACAGTAACAACGCGAAAAAGTAACATATTAGAAAATGATGTACATAAATATCTTACATGTGAGGATACTTCATCTACCTGTGATTTGGATACCATAAATTTGGAAGATTCTGTCAGCAGCGATTCTTCTGAATCAGAGTAGTTACGATCTATGCATTTTGTTGTCCTAAAGTAAATTTATAGTATCTTAAGTTTTTTTTTAATTAAATATAACATTAATGTTTCTTTTTCATTATTTCATTGTTTGTTTTTCAAAGAAAAACATTTTTATCTTATATTAGGCTTATATTGTAGGAATCATGTTCTAATGTTATTTCAATTCTTTTTTTATCACAGGGATTTATTTAATACTTACACCGTTTTCATACTATAAATTATTATTTCCTTAGATGGAACACAGCTCCAACATTTTTATTATTTATAAGATTTTTTTTCCATAAACGTGGGACTAAGAAAATCATCATTTAGTACAATGAGAGTACTCATCATTTGTGTCAAATAAACCTAGTTTGAATAAATTGCCTACAATAAAAGAGAAGTTTTGCATTTTTGTCCTCTAGAGCTATATGTTCGAAACACTGTGATGGCGGCTCGTTGGTCGCTCTATTTAGAAAAATAAATATTTTTATTTAAATAAATAAAGCGACCGTACTGGCTGGAGATCGAACCCAGTACCTTCCGCTCTGCAGATCCACACACTCGCTGGAGCTACGACCGGCTACGTAGATTATTTAAGTACCTACAAATTTTCTAAACAAATAAAAATTAACACATTTTTTGAACACAACAAAATAATACTAACTAAACAAAACTAGAAAATCTCATTTTTACTACATCACAAGCAAATAGAAATTAATCCGTAGCCAAGAGTCATAATTCAAGATTACTCTGGGGGGTGCCCAGCAGTACCTGGACGGGCCCGGCACACCCGGACACCCCCGTAGTTACGCCAATGGGATTAACGTATCTGAAAACTGTTACTATACTGTAGTTTTATACAGGGTGGTCCGAATTGTAATCGGGAAACTTTAGCAGCATATTCTTCAGATAAAAATAAGTAAAAATGTTCTTAGAAATGTCTGTCCTAAAATGCTTGGTTTCGGAGATACAGCATATTTCAGGTTTATTTCGACTTTTTCCAAAGAATTTCTGAAAATTCTTTGAAACTCAATTTTATTTTTTCTTGTCGTTACTTTTTAGGAAACCAAAAAACTAATTGCACATTCTTATAGCCACTTTATTAGGGCTATCTGATTATACTATACTACTATATTAGATTTTCGATTTTGCGGATAATTTGTGAGATACAGAGGCCAACTTAATTTTTTTAAATACGGACTTGCATTTTTTATTTCAGATTTTTTAAGAACTCGGTCTCCTGAGTACAATGATACACTTTATACTTTTTTTCCATAGCAACTGTTAAAATTGCCTTATATCTATCAAAAATAGTAGATAAAATAGGACTTTAACCACAAGGGTAGAACAAATGATACTTTAACAGCGAGGATAGGTTAAAAACTTTATTTCTTCTCGCACGTTTCTTAATTCATTCCATTTTTGACATTTTTTAATTCCTTTTTATAAGTTATTCGGGATTTAAATGGAAGTAGTTTGGATATGGCGTTTGTCGCCTCAGCCTGAATATATGTTGGTAATTTACTTATTTCGTTTTGAGCCATTTCTGCCTCCAATACAATCGCTAGAAACCAACGCCAACCCAGCACAATATGTTTTCTACTCGTAATAAATTCCTTGAAATAATAATTTCTGAATATTTTTAAAATGTCACTCGCTATGGAAAAAATATTGTTTTATACACGACGATAAAATTGTATTATCGTCTCCCGAAATTAATTCACTCGCGATTTCATCGCTCTTGAATTAATCCTTTCGGTCGACGATAAAATGCCATTTTATCGTCTTGTATAAAAAATAACTATTAACAACTATAACAACATAAAAAAACTGTCTGACTCTGGTTTTTTAAATTATTTAATCTGATTGTATTCATTGCAACAATATTGATCAGCGCTAATAAACATTGAATAAGGAAAATCAAGTCAATTGGAAGATTCAAATAAATAATATCTAGGTGAGCAATTTAAAGATATTATTTTTAACTTTTTTTATTGTGAATTTGAAATCTCAGTGTGCGATCTAATAATATGCATAATATTAATCGTAGTTATTATAAATAAATCAACTTCCACAAACTATTTTCTAACGCTCTACATGTTCGAAAGGGTTCACCTTCCCTATTGCACAAATTTATTTTTCGCTCAATTTTATCTATAGCTTTTTGAACTTTCTTCTTATACTGCCAAATGCATTTTGTACTCTATTGTAAATGTTGAGATGTATTGATTTCATTTTTACCAAAGACGTCAAGTAATGACCCCTCCTCCCGCCCTTTGGTGAGAGGTCCAGGAACCTCGCTGGCCCTTATACTGCTCTACCATTTACAGTCCATCTTTCGGAGTAATGATTTGATTGTTTATATGATATTATTTATTGCATTTTATTTTCCGTATTCAATGTTTTACCCTACGTCATTGTTAAGTTTGAAAGCTTATCAATATTGTAAAGTTGAATAGATTAAATATTAAAAAAAAAAACGGAGCCGGACTTGAAATTAGTTTAAATAAATTATGTTTAAAAGCCCGAAACAAAAAAAATATTAAGTGTGGCATATCATTGTACTCAGGAGACCGAGTTCTTTCAAAACCTGAAATAAAAAATATAGGTCCGTTTTTAAAAAAAATAAGTTGGCCTCTGTATCTCACAAATTATCAGCTAATTTAAAAATCTAAAAATACTATCAGATAGCACTAATAAAGTGGCTGGTGATTTTCTAAAAAGTAATGACAGGGAAAAATAAAATTGATTTTCAAAAAATCCGTTTTTCCAAAAAACTCAGCAAACCTTGAAGTTTTTTTGATGGCATCTTAGTGAACATCCTAAAGCGCAACTTTGCCCCAATTTAACCATGTTCGTATCTATTACGGTTACCGAGATGCCAATGCTTGGACTTCAAATTTGTAGCATCCTGTATAATTGAATTTTTACCATAGTTTGCCTTGGTCTCTTTCGAGAGCTATAAGCAGGCTTCGGAATCTAGTTGACGTGGCTTGAATATCGTCGTCGTCGTCTACTTTATCATCTTCTGCGCCGTGCGTTTTGCCCAGATATTTATCTTAAATTACATTAATTGAAATTAACAATGAAAATAATTCTTTATTATCTTATTAACGGTGTGTCATTGTCAAAGTATTTGTACGTTCCTTTGAATAAGAAGACTAAGGAAGGAGCATATCAAAAATCAATATGGCCGACTTAAATTCCGGTTTATCAGTGTTGTTCTAATTTTATTTAAAAAATGTAAAACTATGATGTAGGGTAGACGTGGAGTAGACTCAATAATTTGTTGTTTTATTTTACGTTGTGAATAAATGTTGGTAGTTATTAAAATTGTTATAAAAATATATAATTCTAATAAAAATAGATAAGTTATAATAAGTATTTATTAACACAAACATCCGATACGCTACTGAAGCAGGTAAGTCAAATTAACGTATCTAAATTCTTTGACATCTAATCTTTGACAAGTAATAAATAAAAAGCTAAAATGCAAGAAAAAATATATAATTTAGTTAATTTAAGTGAATTTCATAAATGATCGGTTTACTACACGTATGTATATTATAGTCACTTACTAGCGAAAAGTTGTTCCATTATTTCACTCAATTTTTGCCGAGATCTACCGCACGCTACACAACCAACTATTTTAGAGTCTTTTCCGATAAATCGCGATAGTGTGACTGTTGATTTAAGTTCTGCCACAATTTCCATCTAGATTTACTACCTTTATACAACTATCAGTAGTAGAATAAATAATAAATAACATAAAATAAGCTCCGTAAAGACTGACAAATCCACAAAATTTCAAATCAAATTCAAATGTGTCAAATGAATCGTCAAACAGAACTGTCAAGGATCCCCACCCTAGAGAGCTTTTATGGTGGCTTTTCCGCCCACCATGCATGAATACATGGATAGCATTATGCTCCTTCCTTAGTCTTCTTATTCAAAGGTACGTTCATATATATTATGCAGCGATTGTTCAACGTTACGTCATCATTATTTGTCAAATACCTAGATCATAATATACCGGGTGCGTCTCAAAAGTGGCTCACCTCTATAACTTTTTTATTTTTTCAGTTATAAAAACGAGATTTGGTATGTTAGTATATGACATAAATTAGGATTAATTGAAATATTCAATTGTTTTCTGTCACTTCCTGTTTCACCGGAAATGAATACAACTTTTGATTTTTAAATGGCACCTTTGGTATTTTTTTACTTTATTCGACAGAAAATGACGCTCTGAATGGAATGACATATCATATGTCGACTTTCGACATTTTTGCATATAGTTTATTTGAAATTATATTATTATTATTTTTTTTTTTGTTTTTTTTTTTAATTTCGCAGTTTACTGGTTATGATACGGCGCAGATCAGCCAGCATGGCAAGATGCTGCGCTATGAGCCTAATCCAGAAAGTGCCTGACAATGTTGGTGGCGTCCAGCACAACAGACTTCTGCATTTTATGGTAAGTGTTATACGGTATCGATATTATTTTTAAATTTTCTTTTAATGTTTTAGGTATCAGACCCATCGTGGATAAGATCACGGGTACGATGAAGACCGATTCCATCCGCCACATAGCTTTAACTTCTCTACGGAGCTCAGCATACTTGGTAAGTTTCTCAGTGTATTTCTGTTTTAGGTTGTGGTTGTTCGGTACTGATATATCTATCAAAAACGCTTTTTTCTCTTGCTTTAGAATAACTGTTATATCTGGTCTGTTATGCTCCATGCGTTTGTCCGTGATTATATCTTTGTCCAAATATATTTTTGCTATATCGTTCTCAACCACCGGCACGGGGACATATTTATAATAAGGGTTTTCGCTCACAGGCTTTAGATTATATAGTTTGAACAATTCAAGGTATACAATAGTTGCCACCCTATTATGCCTTTCAAGGTACTTCGTATGAGCCAGTACAGAGCATCCCGACAATATGTGCTCTACAGTTTCAGTACATTCATTGCAGCGCCTGCAGAGGTCGTTGGACATTTGTTCTCTTAAAATGTATTTCCTGTGATTTTTCGTATTGGTAACATTGTCCTGGATACTTAACATGAAACCCTCTGTCTCTGGATATATTGTACCATTCTTAAGCCAATATAGTGAGTCTGCTCTATTAACTTCTTCTCGTTGGAGGTCATTGTAAAATCTCCCGTGCAATTCTTTCTGTGCCCAATTTTTCAACTCGTCTTTGACATTTTGATATTCTGGTTGTATCGTTGTTGACTTTAAGTTTAAGGGAGTGTAGTTATCGTCAGTGTTTACGATAGCACGGTGTAGGTTTTCAGTATGGTTATGAAAGTAGGTTCTAAGATTTTTTATCTCAGTGGCACATACATTATGTATATTTAAAATACCTCGGCCACCCAAATGCCTAGGAAGCATGAACCGATGTTTTGATGCACGTGGATGATGCATTCTATGTTTCGTTAATTGTACTCGAACATTCCTATTAAGCTCTTCGAGATCAGTTTTAGACCATGCGATAATGCCAAAAGAATATGCAAGTATAGGAATTACATACGAGTTTATAGCCTTAACTAAGTTTTTGGAGTTTAATTTAGTTCTTAAAACGGCCTTCAGTCTTGCATGAAATTGGTTCGTAAGAGTTTGCTTCATCTTTTTGTGTTCCATCTTATTTGTGTGTAGAAATCCCAGATATTTATATGGGTCCCCGTTGGTCGCCATTGCTGAAATAATCATGCAGTCGAGCTCTACTTCAAGTGCATTTACAACTTTGCCTTTATGAACATTCACTATTTGACATTTGGAAAGTCCAAATGTCATACCAATATCTTGACTAATACTATGGACAACTTTCAATATATCTTGTAGCTGAGTGTTGTTAGAGGCATATATTTTCAAGTCGTCCATGTAAAACAAATGGCTTACTGTTGCAGTTACAGTAGATGCTTTTAATTTGTATCCATGTCCTGTTTCTTTTATGGCATTAGATAGAGGATTCAATGCTATAGAGAACCATAAGGCACTCAACGAATCGCCCTGGAATATTCCCCTATGTATTTTAATATTTTCTGTCTCGACGGTTCCAGCGGAGGAGCGAATAACTAGCTTGGTGTGCCATTGTATCATTGCGTGCTTCAAGCATTGTATCATTGCGTGCTTCTTATTATTATTATTATTATTATAGTTTGCGGTTAGTAACGAAAATTTGACTCGAAATACCAAGTGTGTGGTATCAAATTATTCGTAAAAAATGCTTTTTCCAACTATGCTAATGAGCCACCCTCGTTCCATTTGAAAAAAATTGAGATATGATTAAAAATACGATTTGGCCATTTTCTAACTGGCCAGGATAAGACACTAAAAACATTAGATAATCATTTCCATTTTTCCAAGGCTCCTTGACTAAGAATTAGTGTTTTTAACACAGCCATGGCACTCTAGATTGAATTTTAAAATACAATTTTTTATTAAGCGAGAATGTCTAAAGTTGACATATCATATGTCATTCTATTCAGAATGTAATTTTCTATCGAATAAAGTAAAAAAATACCGAGGATGCCATTTAAAAATCAAAAGTTGTAGTCATTTCCGGTGAAACAGGAAGTGACCAAAGACAATTGAATACGTAAATCAATCCTAATTTATGTCATATACTAATATACCAAATCTCGTTTTTTTATCTCAAAAAATAAAAAAGTTATAGGGTTGAGCCACTTTTGAAACGCACCCGGTATACCCTGTTGCGTCTCGAAAGTGGCTCACCCTTTTTTATTTTTTAGATAAAAAACGAGGTTCGGTATGTTAACATATGACATAAGTTAGGATGAATTGACGTATTCAATTGTTTTTGGTCACTTCCTGTTTCACCGGAAATGACTACAACTTTTGATTTTTAAATGGCATCCTAGGTATTTTTTTACTTTATTCCATAGAAAACGACACTCCAATATGACATATAATATTTCAACTTTTGACATTTTCGCTCAAAAAAAAAAATACTATTTTAAATTTCAATCTAGAGTGTCATGGCTGTGTTAAAAATACTAATTTTTAATCAAGGAGCCTTGGAAACATAGTTTTGATCATCTAATGTTTTTCATGTCTTGTTCTGGCCGGCTAAAACATGCCCAAATCATATTTTTAATCATATCTCAATGTTTTCAAATGGAACCAGGGTGGCTCATTAGCATATTTGGAAAAAGCATTTTTTATGAACAATTTGGTACCACACGCTTGGTATTTCGAGTCAAATTGTCGTTATGAACCACATGTTACAATTACAAATAAACAATATTGTCAAAGTGTATGTGGCGCCATCTGTCGAAGAAGCGAGCAACTAAAATCGCAACGTGTCAAGAAATCTGAAGACATTTTTTGTTGTAGCGCCATCTCTTAATCAAGTCGACAAGTAAGCGAAGCAGACAATAGAATGTACTAGTAGATGGCGGACCCGTCCCGATAATTTTGGATTGTTCGCGAAACACTCACCACAGTTATATAAAAGGAGCGATTACGACATTTGGACAGTCTGAAGATAGTCTGAAGTCGAAGTTTGAATATACCGCGCTTTAAATTGTGAAATACCGTTAGAGTAATAGTAGTTGCATAAATTGTGTTGTAAATAGTATAAGTTGTGTGTACAGAGTGAGACAAATAAATTCGTTAAGTATTTTATCGTGAGTTTAAATAGTGGACCCACGGAATCCGTAACAATATGTACGAAAATGTCAAAAGTTGACATATGATATGTCATAGAAAACATATATAGAAAATGGTAGAAATATACCGAGGGTGTTATTTTAAAATTAAAAGTTGTAGTCATTTCCGGTGAAACAGGAAGCGACCAAAAACAATTGAATACGTCAATCAATCCTAATTTATTTTACATACTAATATACCAAATGTGTTTTTTTATCTGAAAAAATAAAAAAAATATAGGGGGTGGGTCACTTTAGAGAGGCACTCGGTATGGTGGATACATAAATCATTATGGAAACTGTCGCAAACATATCAACTACTTAATTTATCTTCTTTCTTTGTTGCACACGCGGTTCTTCTATTTTATCTATCCTTGTCGATGACCTATCGTCCAAATGCCAATTTTGAATATTAATTTGAAGAATTTAATTTGTAAATTGCATATATTTGAACAATACATTGAATGTACTTGCACTTGCATCCTTGACTATATAAAAGCGATCGATTAAAGAGTAATTAATACAATAATTTTTAAAATAAAAAACGCCAAAAACAAGCGTCGTTCCACAATAGAAGTAAGATTATGACAAATGATTATGACAAGATTATCACAGTATGATTACTTTATGATGAAATGTTGGTTTCCATAACAATGTATAATTTGTACTTTCTAAACTGTATAAAATTGTAATTATTTTGGAAATACGTTCAACTTTTAATGCGCAAGTAGGGTCCTCGGAGAAGACAAACCTATTGAATGTTTCATAAGTGCAATAAAGAAGGTTAGAAAATAGCATGTCGTGATTTTGGAGACATCGTTTTTAATGCTAATCGTATGGCGTTTATATGCATCCACGTAAGTATATAATATATTATGATCTATGGTCAAATATGAGTTTTAATGTGTGTATGTGTGACCAATATATTATTATAATATGGTAAATGAGACATATACAGGGTGGTACGAACTGTATTCCGGAAACTTCGGCAGCATATTCTGCAGATAAAAATAAGTAAAAAAGTTCGTATAAATGTATGTATTAAAATGCAAAGTTTTCGAGATACAGGGTGTAGAAGTTTCATTTATATTTCGATTTTTTCCAAGTAATTTCTGAAGTAACGTCAATATTTGAATGAAAATTGGTGTCTGTGAATTTTTTTGGCATGAGAAATTTGATTTTGATGTCAATATGACTACTTCTTGTAGAGGGCACCATCTACATGTGTTTTAATTGTTTTGCAGAGAAATAACTTTTTGTCCGCACCTGTATAAAAGTACTGAATGAAAAAATATACATTTCCGTGACTTTCCACGTAAAAAATGTCTCTTTGCAAAAATCGCTACGAGTAACCGTTCTCAAGATATTTAGAATATATCTAGAAAAGAATATATTTAGAATATTGACTATTTCGTATACATGTCATTATTGACAAAAAATGAACACGTTGAGTAGACAGTTATTGGAATGAAGTAATAAATTCGGGATTTTTTTTTAAATTAATCATAATTATTTTGCGAAGAAATGATGATTGAAGATTCTGTTGAATGATGACAGGTATTGGTAATTTCGATTCTAAATATCTCCAGAACCATTACTCGTAGCGATTTTTCCCAAGAGATCTTTTTTACGTAAAAAATGTCGTAAATGTATATTTTTTACTCAGTAGATTTATACAGGTACGGACTAAAAGATATTACTCTTCAAACCAGTTAATAAATATGTAGGTGGCGCCCTGTACAAGTAGGAGTCATATTCACATCAAAATCAAATTTCTCGTATCAAAAAACTCCCAGACGCCAATTTTAATCCAAATATTTATGTTACTTCAGAAATTATTTGGAAGAAATCGAAATAAAAATAAAATTTCTACACCCGGTATCTCCGAAACTAAGCGTTTTAGGACATACATTTATACGAACTTTTTGACTTATTTTTATCTAAAGCAGAATATGCTGCCGAAGTTTTCGGAATACAGTTCGGACCACCCTGTATAAAGACATATCCTAAAAACAGTGAGTCACTAGCAAGGAATTTCATGTTACGAGCTTAGAGAATAGCACCTCTCTGGTGTTATAGGATCAAGTGGCTATTTTCGTATGTAGACCGCTAAAAATCCTTCTCACCGGATTTCATGAATTCCATAAGGGGTAAGGGTTCTGGCGTTCCATCTTTATCGATGGACAAGAATTTAGGGAAAACCATCGGTACCAGCAACGGATCGGACGCCGATTCATCTGTCAGCATTTTCAAAAGAATGGCCCGCTCTTTGTCCTTTATGGGAGACGACGATTGACCAAAAGTTTTTTCCTGTTTCTTACCCCCGGTACCACGATGCACGTATTCGATCGTCAGACGAATATGTACCGGCTTAACTGGAATAGATTGAATAGAGTCAAGCGGTGTAAAAACGAGAGAGGCCATATTTAGGTAAAAAATGAAACATTCAAATAAAACTACTGAAAACTTACACTCAGATGCAAAAAAAAACGCAACGGACAAATTTTTGGTCAAACGGAAAATGGATAAACTGTTATATTTTTGTTATTTTTAGCCCTATTTTCATGAATTTTTTAACAAACTGTATATAATTATATCAACTTTAATTTCGATACTCAGTTTTTTTTTTAATTTAGTATTTGGCATATTATACAGGATTAATCGAGGGGTTGTTTTTTACCTTAACTTTGACAGACCCTGTGCAATAATTTCGTGTGTAAATTTTCCTAAAATATAATTTTAGGGTCAGAACCATTTCTCTTGAGCATTTTGTTTTTGGGATCATGTCAATACATGCCTTGGTTAATTTTTAAGAGCGAAATGAACTTGCCACCAACAATTTGCAATTTTTTCAATTATCATTTCGTTTTGATTTTCTTTTCATTATGACAATGCAGCTTTGGTGATTATTGTGAACTATATACTACTATGAACTGCCCATCATGTTCGACGTTTGGGAAATGCTTGGCAGGAGGGTTAAGCCGGAGTCTCATGCATCCGAAATCCGATGACATGACGATCCGACGGTGCTCCTATTGGTTGAAATATTTTGACACCAATTTTTATCCGATATTTTTAACTAATCGTCCGACGTCATATAAAGTTAAATTTTGTTTAACTCTTGTACGATATCGTGTGTTTTTTAACCTCACTTTTTTTGAAAACATTGGTTTTTCAAAACAAGTTTAGAGAGAAGTGGGTAATTTCGGGATATTTGGCGAGGAAGTTATTTTTATAAGTATTTCTCCAATAATACATGACATGAATCTCTATTCAATGCAGCAGAAAAATGTCAAAACTATATCAACGTATATGACGTTAATTTTCGTTGAGCGCATGTTGAGCGCGCACGCTCTTAACGATTTCCGTATTCTCGTCTAACGCGCTTAGCGTCTTTACTGATTGCGCTGAGCGCTTTCAAAACGGTTGCCTTAAAGGATCGTTTTGCTTGTCGAACTGTCAGTGAAAATCGAAAAAATTGTGATTTTGTGCGTTATCTTGCTCTTTAGTGAAAATTACTACTTCTTCTATAAATTCCTCAATAAGTAATTGATAATTTACGACTTGGCAGCTATAAATATTGTTCAAAACATCGAAAATGCTGAGAAGCGTCTTCAACACTTCCCTCGTATAATAAGAATAAGGACATATCCATAGAAAAATAGCTTGACATAACTTAACAATAGGTTATGAAATTCACGTAACATTGACATTTTTCATTGTTACATCCGTCAGTTATCAATTTTTGACTATTACCTACATTAGAAATGGTGATGTTGCCAATATGTGCTCAACGCGTATCCAGAACACGATACGCATGGCAACGAGAATACCAAAATCGACTGCTTTGCGTTTCACTGATCGAATACTTGCGCTCACCGCTTTGAACGCGTAACGTTTTTATGTTAAAGTTACAGAATTCGGGCCCTGGTCTTTTTTAAAAATTACATCAAAAGTAATGACAATTGAAAAAATTGCAAATTGATCGTGATCAGTTCATTTCGCTCATAAAAATTAACCAAAGCGTGCATTGACATGATCCGAAAAACAAAATCCTTAGGAGACATGGTTCTTACCTTAATATTATATTTTAGGAAAATTTACATAGGAAATTATTGCACAGGGTGTTTTAAAGTTAGGATAAAAAAACAACCCCTTGATTAACCCTGTATAATATGCCAGTTACTAAAGTTTACAAAAAACTGAGTTTACGAATTAAAGTTGATATAATTATATACAGTTTGCTAAAAAAAATCATGAAAATAGGGCTAAAAATAACAAAAATATAACACTTTAAATTTGACCAAAAATTTCTCTGTTGCGTTTTTTTGCATCTGAGTGTATATTAAGTCCGGTTTCTTGTATAATCTTTGTGCGATGTATAATAAAAAAAATGAAATTACAAATTAGTCCTGTCAAATAAGATTTATTAGAGTGGTCACTTGGAAAAAGTGTTGGAAAGCCAATTATTGATTTGATTGGTTCATTTGACGTGAAAGAGAAGTTTTCTAGATTTGCACAACCGGTTGTTTGGGCGGAATATTGGGGCACCCTGTATAAAAAAGGTTAAGTAGTAATCATTAATTAGGGTGAAACCTATAATGTTAAGCTTCATTCAGAACCTCGCAATTAGTGGATTAAATTAGTATTAATTCAATTAGCGTAGAAGTTTGTTCCTTTAATTTCAATGAGAGCATCCAGAACGTCAAAATTAGTGGTAGACATTTTCAATTAATAGAAAAAGTTATCAAACTTTTAACCTCCCCACTAATTATAAATTTTCAAAATTTGCGAGAAATGTCATTTTGGCCTTTGATTATTTTCCGTCAAGAGAAATTGTGGTTATAAATCAAAATTTGATTGTTTGGTAAGCTAAATATTGGGCTTTCTCTATGGATACAATTGACTAACGCAAGCTGTTGCTAAGATATTCTATTAATTTTAATTGTGTTTTTAATCATTGTGAATGATCGTAAACTAAAAAGTATAAAGTGTAATTGAAACCACTAATTTATTCTACTAATTGCGAGGTTCTGAATGAAGTTTTACAGAGAAACTGCCAAAACCTTTAAAAATCTGTGACACTGTGTATCTTTTATGATACATGATACATACATGATTCGACCTCTTGGACTAGATTCTTGTATGCTCTAGGCGATATGTCCCATCTTTTCGAACTAAAACTTTGCCATCTCACAACTATGACATCTTCCGGCTTGAAATGGTCAAAAATACTTTGCGAAGACTTTGCGATGTTGAACGTTCGTGTTAGATTCATGTAATGATCATCTGTCATTCTAGGTGTAAAATTATTAAAATTTGATTATTGGAAAAAATCATAATATAGTCTCTTGCATTGCCGACCTGAACATATACAGGGTGCTACAAATTCGAGGTGCGAGCATTGGTATCTCGGAAACCGTAATAGATACGAAGATCTGTCTGTTCAACATAAAAAAACTCATGGTAAAAACACGTACAAAATTCATCACAGAACTTCAATACGCTCATGACTGTGCTCTAGTTGTAAATTGGTTACAGCAATTGCAAGAAATGTTGAACACATATACATGGGCATACGAGGCTTTGGGGCTTAAGCTGAACATCAATAAAACTAGAATCATGTGCACTCCCACGGAGGATCACAACAATGCTATAAAGATCGGAGAACAACTATTGGAATATGTTGCGGAATTCAAGTACCTGGGCAGTTTGATTTCGGAAAGGGCCAATATCGACTCTGAAATTCAGCACAGGATTAGCAGCGCCTCAAGAGCATTCTGGAAATTAAAAGACAGGGTTTTCTACAATCATGACTTGAGCACAAAAACGAAACTTGCAGTGTACCGAGTAATAATAATTCCCACCATGTTATATGGAAGCGAAACCTGGGTTCCGTACCGCCGACACATGAACGCATTAAACAAGTTGCAACAGAGACATCTTAGACAACTCTTAAGAATAAAATGGATCCATTATGTCTCAAACGTGTAGATCCTTGAAAAAGCTAACTGCTAAAGTATTGAAGTCATGATTACAAATTCCCGCTAAAGATGGGCTGGTCACGTATGCAGAATGCAAGAAAACCGCATACCAAAATATCTGCTTTACGGTGAGCTTTTAGACGGTAAGAGGAGGCCGGGTGGACAACTCAAAAGATGCAAGGATATTTTCCACGAAAATTTAAAGGGGATTAACAAACAGAATGAGTGGGAAGAAGCAGCTCACCACAGAACGGAATGGAGAAGAATTGTAAACTCAGTTAACAGTTACAACCAAAAAGTGAGGAGGCAACAGAGTAATGAGATTTTTGAATGTCCGGAGTGCGGTAGACAGATAACATTACGTATCGGGCTTTACAGTCACTGAAAATCTAATGAAAAAAAAGCCTTGCGTGACCATCTTCTGATGCGTGCCAAATATTCGTCAGCGAGTAATGGCAGTATGTATGTATGTATGTAGATAGGAAGATGGTTAAATTGGGACAAAGTTGCGCCTTTGGATGTTCCATACTACATACTACCAAAAAATCAAAACAATTTCAAGGATTGCTGTGTTTTTTTAGAAAGAACTGATTTTTTTGAAAGAAATTTTTATTTTTTCCTGTCGTTACTTTTTAGAAAATCAAAAAACTAATTGCACATTCTCATAGCCACTTTATCAGGGCTATATGATAGTATTTTTAGATTTTCAAATTAGCTGACAATTTGTGAGATACATAGGCCAAATTATTTTTTTTAATATGGACCTGCATTTTTTATTTCAGGTTTTGAAAGAACTTAATCTCCTGAGTACAATGATATGCCACACTTTACACTTTTTTTGTGTTTTGGGTATCTTGACAACAAAACTATTTAATTATTATTTAAAATAATTTTAAGACCGACTCTGTTTTTTTAAATTATTTAATCTGATATTATTCATCGCAACAATATTTATCAGCGCTAATTAACATTGCATAATAAAGAACAACAATTGAAAGATTCAAATAAATAATATTGAAGTCAGCAAATTAAAGATGCTATTATTAACTTTTTTATTGTGAATTTGAAATCTTAATAATATGCATAATATTATGGTAGTTATTATAAATAAATCAACTTCAACAAGCTAGTTTCTAATGGTCTACATGTTCGAAAAGGTTACTACATATTTATTATTTTTATTTTATTTATAGCTTTTTGAACAGATCTTCTTATACTTCCGAATGCATTTTGTACTCTTTATTGTAAATGTTGAGATATATTGATTTTACCTTTACAAATGACGTCAAGTAATGCCCTCCTGCTCCGCCCCTTGGCGACAGGTCCAGGAACCTCGCTGGCCATTAAACTGTGCTCTACCATTTCCAATCCATCTTCCGGGGAAATGATTTGATTGTTTATATTATATATTTATATTATTTATTTTATATTATTTAATGCATTTGATTTTCCGTATTTAATGTTTTACTCTACATCATTGTTAAGTTTGAAAGCTTATCAATATTGTAACGATGAAAAGATTAAATATTTAAAAAAACAGAGCCGGGCTTGTAATTAGTTTAAATAAATTGTTTTCAAATGTCGGAAATAAAAAAAATATATTAAATGTGGCATATTATAAAAAAAAGAATATTATAAAAAATGCTTTAAAATTCTTAAAGAGGTTATTGTTAAGGCAAAGAGCATATTCAATAAAACTTTTTTTTTGAATGCCCATAACAAGACCAAAGCAACTTGGAAGTTAGTTAAAAGTATAACACAGCAGGAATATAAATCACCTAGTGTATTCGCAAATTTTTCGGAAAAATATAATGAAGACCTTATCTTAAATAAACTAAACGAATATTTTGTTTCTTCCTCTCATAGAGTATTAAATAGTAACAAAACAGAATTTCAGATTAAAATAAATAACAATTCTTTATTCTTACTTCCTACAAATCCAACAAAAATTCAAAAAACTATCCTCAAACATCGGTTGGTGATGATGAAATACCGATTAAAGTTTTAAAAAAAGTATCGAATATTATTTCAACACCTATAGCATATGTGATAAATCTTTGTTTTACTACCGGATATTTTCCTGATGTGTTAAAGAATGCCCATGTCAGGGCTCTACACAAAAAGGGAAAAAAAGACCATGAGGAAAACTACAGACCAATATCCTTACTCTCAAATGTAAGTAAAATTTTTGAAAAAATCATATCTAGCAGGTTTATTGAATTCTTTGAGCAACACTCACTACTCTCAGACAGACAGAATGGCTTTAGAAAGGGCACATACGCGCAATTTACCAAGCTTTAGAAAAAATATTAAATTCATTAAATAATAACAACAAGACTTTAGCAATGTGCATTGACCTTTCTAAAGCTTTTGATAGAGTGAACCATTAAATTCTATGCAAAAAGTTGGAAATCGTGGCTTTGGATTTGATTAGAAGTTATTTAGAAGGTAGAACTCAGCAAGTAATAGAATATAACGACCATGGTACATTATGGAGGTCAAAAAAACTTTCTGTAAGTCATGGAGTTCCACAAGACTCTATTCTCGGTCCTTTTTTATATATAGTATATACTAACGAACTCCCACTGGTATCCTCTGAATATATTACACTTTATGCCAATGATGCAAACATCGTTTTTAGTGAGAAAGATAATTATGAACTGGAGTTAAAGGCTGTTAATACTTTGGAAACCCTAAATGATTACTTTTTGGCTAATGACCTTTTACTGAATGTTTCGAAAACACAGCTATTATTATTCGGAAACAGAACAAGGGAGATTATTAAATTGCTCTATAATGACAACGAAATTGTTTCTGCCAAAAATGTATCACTTCTGGGAATTAATGTAGATAGAAGGTTAGATTGGAAATATCACATAGCATGTGTTGTTTCTAATATAGCTCGTTTTAGTTACGCAATGAAAATTATCTCTGAAAATATATCTGAAGACGTTGCAATAACAGCATATTATGCCTATATCTGAAATACGCTATGGCTTGATCTTCTGGGGGAACTCATCGGATGTTAATAGGATAATGATTGTACAGAAGCGAAACATTTTCAAATTAAGTTATCGTGTAAAATTTTTTATAGAAAGGAAAATACTAACAATAATCTCTATGTATATTCTGGATTCGGTAGTATTTGTTTACGACAATGAAAGTCTCTTTAAAGAACCAGAGTTAAAACATCAATACTCTACTAGAAATAGAGATATGTTACAAACCGACAAGAGCAACTATACGTATGTACAGAAGAATGTGAAGCACAGCATTATAAAGTTATATAATACTTTCCCACTCTCAGTTACTGAATTACCTAGACCAAGATTACTGTTAACCCTAAAAATGTATCTATTAGACAAGGCATTTTATACGCTAGATGAATTCTATGCAGACCAGTGTAAGCTGTTAATATAGCATTTAATATTATTTGTAGTAGGTATTATTGTGTTTTCAATTTATTTTCTTGTTAAAATTATATAAATATTGAAACTATTAAATTATAGTTATGTAATACAGTATAAAGACTCTTCAGAAAAGTATTTTAGGAATCATGTTTATATTACGATACATTTAGTAGTATATGAGTCTTTTAGTATCTTGAGTTTTTTGTTAACATGTTCCACACCCATCTTGGGTCAATTTATGTAATTGTATTACTTGGAACTAATAAAGATTTATCTATCTATCTATCTATCTATTATTGTACTCAGGTGACCGAGTTCTTTCAAAACATGAAATAAAAAAGCAGGTCCGTATTTAAAAATATTAAGTTGGCCTCTGTATCTCACAAATTATCAGCTAGTTTGAAAAGCTAAAAATTCTATTAGATAGCCCTAATAAAGTGACTTGATTTTTTTAAAAAGTAACGACAGGAAAAAATAAAACCAATTTTCAAAAAATCCGTTTTTCCAAAAAACTCTGCAACTCTTGAAAATTTAAAACTTTTTTGATGGCCTTTTGGTGAACATCCCAAAGCGCAACTTTGTCCCAATTTAACCATGTTCCTACCTATTACGGTAACCGAGATATCAATGCTCGTACCTCGAATTTGTAGCACCCTGTATATAATCTAGGATTAAAATACACGACGTATTAAAATTAATAATAATTTTGCAGATATAATCTGAACTCACTCTTTCCAGGAGCGCTGATCAGAGGGACATTCATATATAGGCTGCATAGTTCCGATATACAGTTTAAGCCTCACCACACTTGGACTCGTGGCTACTCCTACTTTATCGCTTATAGAAAACAATAAGAATGGCAGGATCAATGTTAAGGTAAGTACAATGAAGAGGATTCCTCCTATGGTATACTTCAGTTTCCTTTTCTTCTTCCTTCCTGATTCTTTACTGGTCAGATTTTCGAATTCTCTTTCACACTGTAAACCAAAATCGAGGGAGTATGATCTATACCAAAGACATCTAAATAAAGGGAGACAAAACAATATACATTTTGTCGCGATCACGATCCGTGTTCCGCAAAAATCGATGATAACAGATTTACGCGGTATTATGTGGTAGAATACGGTTCGGAGTTCCAAATGTTATTATTGTTATTAGTGTTTTTTGGGTACCTATAGAAACTTTAAACTAAATATTTGTATAGGTATATAACTTTAATTAATATAACATTTTTCAATAACTTTCTTCAGAGAAATGAATTCCCTAAAGAATGGAAGAGATCCAAATTAACCCTAATAGAGAAACCCCGGAAGCACCTAAATGATCCACCAAAATATCGTCCGATTTGCCTCATTGATGTAATCGGGAAAGTCTATGAGAAACTCATCAATACGCGACTCTTGGAAGAAATTAGGAAGAAACGAAATGGTATGCATCAAAACCAGTATGGATTTGTAAAGGGGAAATCTACCACACATGCAATGAAGAAAATATCGGATATCGTGAAAAGAAAAGCCACTTGGCATAATGCTTTGATTTTAGTCGACGTTAAAAATGCATTTAATTGCGCGTCATGGGAAATAATTATTAAAGATCTTAGAAGATGGGGCATAAGTGGCTATTTGGTGAACATAATAAGAAGCTATCTTGATAATAGATTTATAGTTCTCAATAGAGAAGATGAAAGAGAGGTATTCGGTGGCATCCCACAGGGCTCGGTGCTGAGGCCAACTCTGTGGAACATATTATACGACAGTGTCATGGAGCTTACTGTACCAGGTGGGACAGAGTTGATCTGTTACGCCGATGATCTTGCTGTGATAATAACAAAATAAACGACCTCGACCTAATGCAGACTGTGGATGACACACTAAAGATCATAGCCAGATGGATGCGTGAGCACAGACTGGAAATAGCTGTGGAAAAAGCAGAGGCGATTTTACTGAGCCGCAAGAGAAAAGTTGACCATATAAGGTTTAATTTTAAGGATATAATAATAAATCCAGTAAAGCAAGTCAACTATCTTGGATTCCACATAGACCGTGCACTCACGATGGGCCTGCACATCAAGGAGGTGTGTCTGAAATCACAACGAACTGCTAAAGCGTTGTCCGCAATATTGCCAAACGTTCGGGGCCCAACACCAGCAAAGAGAAGAGTGTTAGCATATGCGTGCCAGAATATTATTATGTATGGAGCACCTGTGTGGAACGAAGCAACCAATATGCACGTAAATAAAAAAAGGTGCACAGAGAGTCATGGCTTTGAGGGTCTGCTCGGCGTATCGGTCTACTTCAACTGAGGCAGCCTTGGTGATATCGGGTCTGGTGCCCTTGCATCTTCTCTCAAGAGAAAGAGAACGACTCTTTCTCAAGGGTGAACACAACGTACATACCAGGGCAAGCAGAGAGATGGAGAGAAACCGCACAGTGCTACCTAGCAGTGGCAGGCAGAATGGGAAGTATCACAAAAAGGAAGATGGACATATAAGCTAATCCCAAATATAAATATGTGGATTAAAAGAAAGCATGGAGAGGTAAACTTCTATCTTACCTGTGTAAAATTGGAAAGAGGGAAGTCGCGCAATGCCGATACTGTGCTGAACCCAATGATACTCCAGAACACACAATGTTTGCTTGTCCAAGATGGGAACAGGAAAGATGTGAGGTACGCATGACGATTGGTGGCAACATCTCCGCAGATACCTTCTTAAAATCGGTAACTGAAAGAAGAGAAAACTTTGAAGCCATCTCAAAACTGGCCCAAAATATACTAGAGGCAAAATACAGCGAAGAGCAGGGGTAATGACAAAAAAGGAACAGTCCGGCGCTACTTGAGGAGATGCGTCCAGCGGGTCCAGGTAGACGTGGCAGGAGCAAGGGGGTGACGTTTAGTGGGTAGTGTCCTCCAGACAGCTTAAGGAGAGATTGAGACCCACACTCCGTACGTAAAGGTATTTTACACCTCCAAAAAAAAAAAAATTAATATAACATAGATTGTGCCAGTACACTAACCTTTGAAATTATTTTTAGTTTTCTAATTAAATTATATTAGGGAAATTATAATGACAACTAGCAACACCGCTGTGGATTCATCTTTACTACGAAATCGTAGAAATCTGTAGGAATTACGCTGACATTTGACGTTTTCATTTGTTTTCATTCAACTGATATTTGACAGTCCGCGGTTGTGAGTTTTCTGCGGTAGTTGAAAGTTTTTGTACCTTTTGAACAACTTTTTAATAATTATTAGTGTTTATTGCAAAGAAAACTATTTAAAGTAGTTTTTAACTTACTACTCTACGATGGTTCGCCAGTACAGAGTTTGTAAAAAGATGGACTATTCTAACCCGGAATAGAAATTTCGACGGTAAGTGTCATTACGTTTTTTACCTTTAGCCATGCTTACAGTAGCGTATTTAGATACTTAGTTATAAGTAGATTATTACAAAAATACGTATATTTTCTTATTTGTTGGCGCTTTCGATTGTGAAATTAGAGTTACCCTCAGTTAGACCTCAGACAAAACTAATTATAATGGAAAATTGTCTGAAGCAATCCCAAGCAATTTTTGATAAAATTCATCAATTTTTGATAAAAAAAACACCACTGTCACGCCACTGATAGAGCCAAATGACAGAAAGATAGGCGAAACTCAACCGTATTGTCATATTTATGTACCCATCTCTTTTTAACTCTCATAAAAGTGTCAAACCATGTATGATTCTAAAAAATTGAGTTTTATGAATGCAGTGTTCTGTCTACCCATTTAGATATCTTTGATCTACGAGCCCTAACAACTATATGTTGGGACAAGGTCTTTTTTTGCAATAAAAATAGTAATTTGTTAAAACGACTCAATTTTATTTTGTTTATTATTCTAAATTCAAACATTACAATAGGATCTAGACAATTTTACTATATTTTTATAACTTTGCAAACAAATCACTTTTGATAATAGCTTATTTTGCCAAAATCAAGCTAAATTTGCTGACAACTATATATTGGGACAGCACAACAAGAAATTTGTTTAATACGGAGTCACATCACCTTTCGCCTTAACGACTGCCTGAACTTTTAATGGCATTGTATTTACAAAAGATTGGCACATTTGAGGAGAAAAATTATCTCAAATTTCCTGCAGTTTTGTCCGTAAATCAAAAATTGTTCGTTGAGGGTGGTTTCTTAGATATTGCTTCATTTTATGCCACACAGTTTCTATAACATTGAGATCCGGACTACTTGCAGGATGGGATAGAACTTTTATATTATTATTACCGGACCAATTTTTAGTTAATTTTGCTGAATGGCACGATGCTCCATCTTGTTGGAAAATATAGTCTTCGTTTGGAAATAATTCTTGAGCATTAGGCAAAGTGAGGTCTCAGGTATATGTTGATATTTTTGGGCGTTAACAGTGCCATCTATAAAATTTAATTTACCCAAACCTCTTGCTGACATGCAACCCCAAACCATAATTAACTTAGGAAATTTAACAACCCTCTTTAAGCAATCTTTATGAAAGGCTTCTGCTTTATTTAGTATTATTGGTTTTCAATGATCTCCAACGCAAACATCAAATTTAGACTCATCGCTAAATATGACCCTCGATATGACCTTATTCCAATCATTTCGTGTCCACGATAATTTAGATTTTGCCCAATTGTAGCGATTTTTCTTTTGAATTTCTGTCAGTAGCGGTTTTTCTTTGGCCTAAAAGAATTTGTATCAATAATCTTCAGGTAATTGATTATCCACACAAAATAAAGTTTATGTTGTAAAACCCCAGACCGCATTTATGGATATACTTTCGGCAACATTCTCTTGATTTTTGTCGATTTCTCTTGATCTTTTTTTAAAAACCAGTTACAGTATTCCACTTAACTGTTACTTCGCGAAGAGTACTTCTCGCAGACTTGCAAACTTATACTAAATTTCGTAAATCTCTCTGAGATACAACTTTTGGCCTTCCCGAACTTTTACCTCTAACGTCTACATTGATCGACAGATTCGCCGTATTTTTTTATTATATTAAAGACCGTGGTTTTTGGAATACTTAAATCATCAGAAATTTTTCGAATTGTTTTTCCCGTACTGTATTGACGAATGATAATTTCGCGTAGTTTTTGATTTGTAGCTTTTCCACGGACCATTACTTTGAATTAGATTAACAAAATTGAAAATTAAAAAAATTAAAATTACTTACAGTAAATCTCACTACTCAAAGTATCGACTCACTTACAAACTGTCAATGCTGAAGTAAACAGTTTGCGACATTTGTGACGTTTATAGCAAAGCCGCCTATGATGATATTAATTATTTAAAAATACTTGTCCCAACATTTAGTTGTCAGCAAATTTGTCCTTTTATGAACAAAATCCGCTACTGTAAATATGGATGGATTTATAAATTCATAAAAATATTGTCAAGTTGTTTAGGATATATGGCTATGTTTATATTTAAAAAATTAAACATATAATTTTCAGTCATTTTGAAAAACCAGGGCAATAATTCCAAAATATGACCTTGTCCCAACATATAGTTGTTAGGGCTCGTATACTGTATTGTTAAAGTTCTAAAATTGTCATGGTAATGAAATTCTTGAAATGAAACTATAATAATAGAATTTTTCATTTTTAAATAGCTCTACTTAATAAAACGAAAGGTTTGAAAAGCAATAATTTTATTATCCTTTTGATTTTTAAGTAATATACGGTTAAATAATATAGGTTGAATATAACATAGCAAAGATTTCAGCAATTTTATAACAAACGGAAATATTGTTTTTGTGGCTTTTTCTGCGTAATATCCATTTGGTTGTATATCGACTATTGTTAACTTATAAACTAAATTTCAACTTTAAAAACGTTCTATTCATGATTTTACCAATATACCGATATAATAATAATGTTATTCAATATCATGTATATTTCATATCAAACTTCTAGTTGCGTAATCGAGGGCGCGATTTTAAATTAATTGTTGACAACCATGGAAATATTCGGCGCCGGGCTGACTAACTGGAACTTAAATTTCGCGTTGGGGATTCAGGTGGTAGCTCTCTCATTGACTTATTTCCTGACATTGTCATTCTTTTTGACACTTTAATTTTGTATTACGAGTTTTTGTTTTTAATAAATAGTGTTTTTAAGCTTAAAATATTTACTAGCAGATACTGTAGTCGAACATTGTTCTTTTTATTTTATGCGAAGTATATGTACGGGATGGGTCAAATTGGACGCTTTTAAAGGGAAACACCTTTTTCTATAAGAGATAGACAAAAACTAATATTGGAAAACGTAAAAAGATGCTTTGGAAATGTTTTCATAAAAATACAAAATTTTCCATAGCAAAAAAGTTACAGCGATTTGTTAAAAATGCACAATTTTGAAAAACACCCCGTAACTTCGAAACAGTAATAGATATCGATATGCGGTTTTCACCGTCATGATATTAATTTTCGTCTATCTCCTATAGAAAAGGGCGTTTCCCTTTAGAAGCGTCCAATTTGAGCCACCCTGTACAAGATAGCTGAATAGCCGTAAAAAACTCATCGCAACTTTATTAGAATATTTTGAACGGTTAGATTTGGTTTGGTTAGAAAAACGGTAGTAATGGTCCTTTATGTCCCTTAAGTGCTGTTAAGAAGGTGAGTTTTGTTGATGTAAATAATAACTGTTTATATATTTATAATTAATTTATTTTTGTTTCCGAAAATATTTTGATTAAATGAAAATATGTAAAAGTGGGCAACGCTGTGCCGGTCAAGCTTAATCACGTCAATAAAAGTTTATTTGATATGAACTATAGTTACCATTTGATCAAACATATTTGCAGTAATGTCCTCCATTTTAAAATACTCAGATACTCCTAGGCAAGTATCCGTAATTGTCCAGTCCAGCAAAGTTCGAAGTTCAAACAGGTAAGGGCATAGATTGTAAAACTTAAACGCAAACCTAGAATAATATTTTAACATTTTACTTATTAGGATTAAAAATCAAAAATTGGTATGATCAAGCAGCAACGTCTGTAAAACAAGTATTTTAAGAAAGCTGGCACTTTGATATATCTTTTACTATGCTCTATGGAATAGCGGGCAGGCCGTCTGGCTGCCGATAGATGTTGCGTTCACTACTGCGCATTGAAAGAAATTCCTATATTTGTATTTAGTCTTTTAAATACTATATAGTAGGTACTGAATATAAATCCTTTAAGTCTCCATAGCGCTGCGCGAAAACGTTCAATACCGGCTCGGGGTAAACTTTTTTTGTTTTATTTTCGTTTATTTTCTGACAGTATTATTAAATAACTGTTTTTTTAATCACCAAAATTACATTGAACTCTGGACTTCTTGCTTTATAGGCTGAGCGTTGTCGCGCCGCGCATTGGATACTTGTTCGATTTATATTCAATACTAGAATTAACGGACTAGATAAAAAAATATAGGATCATCTTTCAATGCGCAGTAGTGAACGCAACGTTATCGGCAGCCAGACGACTCGCACGCTGTTCCAGAGAGCATAGCAAAAGATATATTAAAGAGCCAACTTTCTTAAAATACTTTCTCGAAAACGTTGCTAGCTCTTATGGTGCGTTTAGATTTGAGCACGCACGGCATTCGTTCGCGCTCTCGGCTCCGTTCAAATTAAAAACTTATTTTTCGACGAATGCAGTGATCCATTTGTGCGCGCACAGCAGAGTTGTGTTGGCGAAAATAATGGACGACCAAGAAATAGTCGAGGCTGCAGTCATTGTTATGCACAGCTTAATTATTAAAAAGGAGAAAAATTGAAAACATCGTCGCTGGGTGGCAAACCCAAATTTTTATAAATAAATTGTTTTAATAAATTACTGCTACAACTTAGTGTCTGAGGAGGGCTATGATCAGTTCAAAAACTTTACAAGAATGACCAGACCCGACTTTGAATATTTACAAAATTTAATAACACCAAAAATTACGAACAAAAGATACACATTTTAGAATAGCAATTTCATTAATATCGACATATTCAATATTATAATTTTATTTACAAGATCTTGCCATGCTTTTTTTTATTTTTTAATAATACAAAGAATGTTTAACATCCAATAATATAGGCAACTTTTCATATTCTTCAATTAATAATAACGAAGATTCATTGATCCACTCCATAATTTTAATAAAGATAACGAAAAAAAATCACACACGCACGCACGAAGGCAGATAAAACAAATTGCCGGTTCAAACTGAGCGTTCGCACACACATAAAATCCCTTTGAGCACGGATCCCCACCAAACGGCTCACGTTCGCGGCTGCTCGCGCACAGACAGATTCAGAGTGAGCGTGCGCGCACAGCCGTTTACACTTGAGCATTCGCGGAGGATCAGTGCGTGCGTGCTCAAGTCTAAACGCACCATTAGATTATACGACATACGTTGGTCATGCTCATTCAACTAGGCAAGTACATTATTTTAAAATTCATCAACACCGAACAGTTAACATCGAAAAATATTTTAGTTTCATTGATTCAAAAGAAAGCGTTGAAGAACAACTCGAATTAAAATGTTGTGATAACGGAGAAAGCGGTCAAAATTTGTAAATTATAAAATACTAAAA
The DNA here is from genome assembly GCF_002938485.1 of Sitophilus oryzae. Classification (NCBI taxonomy): domain Eukaryota; kingdom Metazoa; phylum Arthropoda; class Insecta; order Coleoptera; family Curculionidae; genus Sitophilus; species Sitophilus oryzae. The sequence goes on along the minus strand of NW_022145921.1, from coordinate 334,906 downwards.
TTCTAGATACTAAATACGAGGGTCAGGTTTGAATCATACTGTACGACCTGTACGTACCTATTAAATGTACCGTATCTATGCCACAAGAAATGCATGGATATCAACATGGGGTACCCATTTCTTATTTGATACGCGGATAACAGGAAGTATATACATTTTATAACGTAGAAAATTTGTACAGGGGGCGTCTCGCTGAATACTCTGTAAATAAAAAAATAAGAAAGTAAGTAACTGAATAAAAAAAATACCATATGATAAAACAAACGGCTGGGAAAGGACAATCGATGATAAGTTTGACGGGCTCAATCTTTAGACGTCATTTCGTAAAAATTGACATTAAGCTTGTCAAAACATACATACCAATAATTATAGAAAGGGTAAAAAAGGATAGAACGTTTCCAGATACACAAATCTAGTTACTACACCATTTAAAAATAACGTTTACTTAATATAAAAATAAATTACAACTTTTGTCAGGCCACTTGGTCATAAACGCCATTAAAATTACTTTTTAAGAAGAGTACGGGCTAAGTAGTGACGTCTAGACCTTGACGTCGTCAAAATTAGCACCTGTCTTTCCTCAGCCGTCTTTGACGCCGTTTTTCTTTATCGTAAGGTACTATTAACATACTACCTGTTGGTTACCATGGGGTAAATTACAAAATACCACATATGATAACTAAAAACTTGGAAAAAGTGAAACATGATCTTGATGAATCGTCGTTTTCCTTTGTATATCCATCTGTCTATTACCATCAGACTTATCTGTATCAAAAACGTCACTATAAATTCCATCGGAACTTTGTTTGTCATCATGAAACCTACGATACCGTGCTTTTCATGAAGAGACTGAAAAAATGATATATAATATACACTCAGATGTAAAAACACGCATACGTAATGGAGAATTTTTTTGTCCAGTTTATAGAGTTATAATTTTTATCCCTATTTTTATGATTTTTTAGCAACTCCGTTGCAATAATTTAGTGAGAAAAGTTTTCTAAAGCGTTATTTTTCGGTCAGAACCATGTCTTCTAAGCATTTTGTTTTTTGGCTCAGGTCAACACATGCTTTGTTAAAATTTTAGGACCGAAATAAACTTGCCACCAGCAATTTTTATTTTTTATGAGGTGGCTTTCTTAATTATTGTCGTAATGGGTTAGTCCTAAAAATTCAAAACGTGTTTCTATAGTAATATTAATTTCGTCTTCATTTTTTTGATTGTAGAATGTTTAGGAGGGGAGTTCATCACCGCAACCTTACGGATCTACCGTGTTCCCCTTTCTTGAGTTATAACGAGCTATAAGTCATCATATAGTTCAGGGCTCTAACAAAAGCCAGTATCTGAGACGGCTCTACAGAGTCCAGCCCTCCATCCTTGATATTAGCCGTACCAAAGTTCATGGCACAAACGGTCGTCGTCTTGGCGTGTCAGTGATAAGGTGTTCTGATGTTTCCCCATTTTCCCCACAGAATCTTCATTCGCAGTTGTTTCTCAGCGTCAGCATACTGAGGTGTTCGTTGAGGAGACAGTGTCCTGTTAGAAACTCCGTGACAATCCGAAGATTGTTTTTACTTAAATCAAGGAAAATCTTTGATTTTTCTCGGTCTAGGTAGGTTCTGAGGAACTTTTTGGAGTGTTTTAGAATGTTGAACGACACCCATTCCAGGTTACGGAAGGAGTTTTCCAGGTTTTTCAGTTCCGCTTCCTGTTGGTTCCCGCTTGGAAAACAGAACGGTTCTGGTCCAGTTAATGGAGTGTTCGCTCCTTTTCTAGCTAGATCATTTGATTATTTTTCATTGCTTTCTATCTTTTGGTGAGCAGGCACTCAGAGTTGAGGGACTTTATTTTCTTGCCTAATTTGTTGAGCTTTTCTAGACATTCTTTGACCAACTTCGAATTGATGGTTACTGAGTTGATCACGTTTAGTGTTGCTTGACTATCGGATTCATTCTTTGATAGATTGGTATTGATAGAATTTTAATTAATATCATATTTTTTGCTGTTTTAATATGTATCAAGCATTAAATTTATTTAGTTCAATTCTACGGAAAGAGAAATACCGGAAAAAAGGAATAGTTATCGGAATGTGATGCTTTAACAACAGTAAAAAATAGAGGACGTTAAACAAAATTAATAATAACCATTTATCAAAGAATAAAATCTAAATTATATTACCATAGAAACGCCCTTTGTTTTTTTAGAGTTAAGAGAAAATTCAGACATGTCATGTTTCATTCATGTTTTTTTTTAATTTTCTATAAAACGGTAAGGAAATTTGGAAAAGTATAAACGGGATTAACCATTTTAGAACAAGCAAATTTTTTTATAAAGCATGAATTTTTCTCAAAATGTCAATAATATAAAAGTTTTTTCTCTTGTAAAACAATCCGGGGATATACTGTCTATCAAAGTTGAACTGCTTTTGATTTTTACTACTATTCCAATTGCATTTCTTACCCCAAACGAATTGAAGTAGAATATCATGATAATCGTGTTGATCAGGTCGCACAAAAACATAGGAGTGTAGACATCTACTGGAACTTGTGCAGATGAAGGTGATAGCATTTGCTGTATGAACATCTTCATTTGTTCGCCGTATTTTAGCAACCTAATGAAAAGAAATAAATGAAGTTAACTAGGTTATAGGAATGTTAACAAAGCAAACTTAAAGTTTTAACAAGACAATAATATATTTTTTAACTACAGGTCAAAGTTTTATGAAAAAAGACTCAAAGTCTTAGTCTCAGGGTCCCTGAGACCTTTTTTTCTACTTTTTTAATTTTTAAAATTACCGTGTTGATTAAGTTGCTTGTTTCAAGAGATTTATTTATATTGTTCATAACAGACTAGTTTACGATTGACATTTTCTATTAATCAAGTTTAATAAATTTCAAAACTTCTGAAATCAAACTGACATACTGTAAATATGTCATTTAAATTGACAAATCTAAAATCTAAAAAATAATTTGCGACATCTGATAAAAATACAGTGGTTCAGCTTTAATAAGCTGCCGTACGCTAGATGAGTCTGGTATAGAATAAAATAAAAATGCATTAATTAGTTAGGGTCTATATAGTAAACTATGCATTTCAGAAACCCTAAAATGGAACAATCTTTCCTATTTTACCTAACGGGTTTAGTCTGTTGCTTTTTTCTAGAAATTTATTTATACTGTTCATAACAGACAAATTCACCATTCACACTTTTTTATAGATTACCAAAAAAGAAATTTTTGTTTTCTGCACAACTCTAGTTTACTACTTCCGGAAATTAACAGCAAAAGACTTGCCAAAATCAAAAACCGTACACATGACGTAACTATGTTATTTAAACTGATAAATCTAAAATCTATAAAATAATTTGCGGCATCTGATAAAAATACAGGGCGTCTACTTTAATAGAACAGGCTACTGTCCGTTAGATGGGTCTGGTACAGAATCAAATAAAATTGTATTAATTAGTCAAGTTCTATGTAATCAACTATGCATTCAGAGACCGTAAAATATGCTCTTATTTCCTATTTTACCTGGGTTTAGTCTGTTGCTTGTTCGGAAAAAATTATTTATTATTTTCATAACACACAAGTTTATGATTCACATTTTTTTATTGATTACCAGAAAAAGAAAAGAAATATTGTTAATAGCAAACTAAATTTGACATGAAGACTATTCGAAGGCAATGTATGCTTCGAATATCTTCACTTAGCATAACCACAATAAAGATAGAGTCATACATGTATGTACATGCGCATTGCGAATATTGTTGTCACTGGTCGATTTCAAAAAAATACAGAGACGGCAAAATTGTAATATTATATTATTATAATATTTCATCTCTGGTCATCTCTTTCTTTTTATGGTTATATAATAATATAAACATATGGAAGAAACTGAAAAGTTATGAAAAAATTGTGCATAATCATTATTAGGTACTTATTTTTTTACAATCGAAAATCATTTTCACGAAGTTCAATGTTTTGACTGCAAATTGGTAATGTTGGAACATTTTTAAAACCATGGAGAATCGAAATCCTTTATATACATTCTATGATAGTTTCTGTTTTTTTTATCGTTAATTCTCCTTTATTGCACTAAATTGTGATATGCTCCTTGCTGTTTTTACTTTTTAAATATTTCATATGCTCCAATAATTATTGTTCTATATATTTTTTTCTTATATTTATACAAGTATAAGTATACATCAATAGATCGTCTACCATGCCAAAAATAAGTAGTATGCTAAAATGGAAACCGCATGGAGAGAAACAAAAGTAAAATTCTTTATGCAAGTGACATTTTGAACATGTGTATAAAAACATAAATATCCATAGAATTAATTCAAATTTCGCTGTTTTATTAACTACGTAAATAAAAAACGTTTTTATTTTGCGATATTTGCAATTCGCAATTCGCATGTATATGAATCTACCTTAAGATACAATGCATAAGGTAGAAGACTCAGGTAATAGATTTTTTCTACATAATCACGCTTTTTAAATGGCAATGGACAGGAAAAGAGCAGTGATACTGAAGAGAAAAAGCCAAAGATACTTTTACAAGTGCCAAAGATACCCTACTCTAAGATTGGACTACATCATTAGGGGAGAGTGTTGTACCTAGGACCGGTCTGTACCTCGGGTCAGTTGATTTTCTTCCTTACCGACTGTCGATTTCTCTTCGATTTGGCTAAATTAGTGGTTCAAAGGTCTAGTCAGTAGATGGCAGCAAATTAAACTTGTGAAGAAATTGTCGGGTGGTGACTTGTAGAGTGTTTTGTGTTTTGCTTGAATGTAAGTAAATTATTTAAGTGTTAGTTATCTGTTAACATCCGTGTCAATTGTAAATATATGTATTTTTTTATTATTTACAACTGAGAATAGATGTTTAGGCGTAATAAATATGAATGTATTTTTTGCGTGAAGCCATAACCTAAAATTATAAATCAGAAAACAATTAAGATTTTACAGCTGTGTACCTTGGGTCACTGACAGGTCGTGTACCTTGGTCCGGACCAAGGTACAAACTTCTTTAGAATTAACATTATTTTGACTTTTATTTGAATTAATCGGAGTATCTGTTACTCAAAGAAGCTTTTTATTGTTTCAGACATGTTTCAGATAATAAAATGCCGCGAAGTAAAGTAGGTGCCAAGAGGCCACGTATAGACTCCCAGGCTTTAATTGCAGCAGCAAATAAATGTATAAGCGGGGAGTTATCAATTAGGGAAGCGGCAAAGTGCTATAACGTGTCAAAAACCACATTGATCAGGCATGTAAAATCCTTCAGACATTCTGAAGCCACAGAATTTTCATATGTTGCTGCCAATAATGTGAAACAAGTTTTTAGTAGACAAGAGGAAGATGAATTAAAAATCTACCTTCTCACTGCTGCGCGCTTGCATTATGGTTTGACTAAAACTGAAGTTCGTACTTTAGCATACCAGTATGCAATTGCGAATAAGAAGCCTCATCCGTCTTCTTGGGACCAAAATAAAATAGCTGGCAAAGAATGGCTGAGGCAGTATCTTAGAAGACATAGAGATTTATCACTTCGTAAACCCGAATCCACAAGTTTGGCCAGATCGACATCCTTCAATGCGGCAAACGTAGTTTCTTTTTTTAGGAATTATAAAAAAGGCTTGTCTCGTGGAAATTTTACGCCAGAAAAAATTTGGAATTGTGACGAGACAGGGCTAACGACTGTCCATGTACCACCAAAAATTATAGGACCTAAGGGTATAAAGCAATTAGGTCAAATTACTAGTGGAGAGCGAGGTCAAAATGTAACCTTTATAGCCTCAATAAATGCAATTGGAAATCATCTACCACCAATGATGATATTTCCGAGGGTAAATTTCAAGCCCCATATGCTAAAAGGTTGCCCAGTTGGAACAATAGGAGGTGCAAATCCGTCCGGCTGGTTTAACGAAATATTGTTTTTGGAATATTTGCAACACTTTCAAAATCATGTCAAACCAACTGTTGAAGATCCGGTCATATTACTCATGGATAACCACGATAGCCACGTGAATGTCAATGCTATTAATTTTTGTAAGAAGAATGGAATTATTCCGATAACGTTTCATCCCCATACGAGCCACAAGATGCAACCGCTCGATAGAACAGTTTTTGGGCCAATGAAAACATACTATAATACCGCCTGCAGTGAGTGGATGATTATGCTCCTGGACAACCTATCACGATTTACGATATAGCTGAGCTTGTAGGTAAGGCATTGCTATTAAGATAAGAGTTTAGCATTATGTATTCATAAAAATTCTTTGCATTTTAGGTAAGGCATTTCCAAAAGCATTCACTACATCTAACATTCAGAAGGGGTTCGAGGTTAGCGCTCTCTATCCTGTCAACGAAAATGTTTTTGAAGAAGCTGAGTTTCTGTCGTCATATGTAACTGATCGACCTTTCAGCCAGCATACTGACGAACGTAACGATATCAATGTTGAAGAGGAGGGGAAACAAACTAAGACTGCAGCAAATATGGCCACCTCTACTCCATCTACCTCAAATACACTACAAGCCGGAATATCAGGAAGTTCTATTACACCTGAAATGTTGCGTCCCTATCCAAAGGCACCGCCTCGCAAAATGAAGTCAGGAAGAGCCAGGGAAAGTCGCGTATACTCACCGACACGCCAGAGAAAGATGAAATTGCGGCGCTTAAAAGAGAAAGACTCATGGCAAGGTATCATCTGAGAAAGTACAAGCAGTTAGTAAGCGAATAACGACAGAAGATATTATAAAAAAATGTACCAAAGAGAGTTGCTATATATGATAGCGAATCAAGTTCAAGTAATGAAGAGACGTTTGAGGACTTAGTAGCTAGAGAGGAAGAATTATTAAATGATCAAAAGTTATACGATTTATCTGAAAATGACGAAATTCAAAAAGGAGACTTTGTTTTAGTAAAAGTAGCGGGAAAGAAATCTTTCACTTATTATGTTGCCGAAATACTAAATAGTGGGAGTAATAATGAACTTAAATATTTACGCAGAATTGTAGATTCAAATAAGTTTATTAATGACTCAACTGAAACATGATTTTTTGCGAACTGATATTGTATGCAAGCTGCCACAGCCGCACAAAATAAGCGGAACTGCTCGTCACGATGCACACCTGCAGTTTAATGTTCAATTTAGTGGGTATAACGTAAAATAAGCTTTTATATGCGAAATTAATCATTAGTTGTTCATAATGTTCTGATTATTTCAAGATCTTAAATAAAAAATTTCAAAATTTGTTATGATATCTTATTTTTTTATAACCGACCCAAGGTACAACATATGCTGGTCCAAGGTACATTACCAATTTGTACCTTGGGTCAGTTTGCAAGGGTTGACTAAAATGTATTTTTTAAACTAACTACTAAACTTAAAATCTGTATGAAACCCAACTTACATAGCTAAAGAGCCAAAGTAACTAATGCATTGGTTAAACTGCGCAAATATATAATTCTAGATTTTCTAAAAACATAAAACTAAAAATTGACCCAAGGTACAACACTCTCCCCTACAAATAAAAACAGGAATTAACTTGCACCAAACATTACAACAACGAAACGCGTTAAAGAATAAAAGGATTGTAAGATAAACCTAACTGTAAAGCAAAATATGATAATGATGAGCTTTATGCGGAGGTTGATGTGTGCAAAACACTATCTCTTTTGGCCAGTATAATCATGGGTACACCTGTGAAAATTCTCTTTATTTTGTCCAAATTTATGTAATTCTGAATACATACGGCAGTGTTATTTATTAAATCGGCCTTACTTAATTACTCACCCATGCGACACAGATGACGGCAAGTAATCTCCAAGTTTTACAACGCTGGTATCTATTGTATAAACTTTTTCAGGTGGCGATGTTGCAGTATCCGTATTCAATCTAAATTTATTTATTATTATTAACATTGTATTTATAGATGTAAATTAATCAATGCAATTAGAAAATCGTAAAGTTTAGCTAGAAAGGTCCATCTAAAACCGAGTGTTTCTCAAAAGTGTCTCGCCTCTATAACTTTTTATATTTTTGCAATGAAAAAAAAACGAGATTTGGTATGTAAGTATATGACATAAATCAGGATTGATTGACGTATTCGATTGTTTTCGGTCACTTCCTGTTTCATCAGGAATGACAGCAACTTCTGATTTTTAAATGGTAAACTCACATTTTTTTAATGTATTCGATAGAAAATAACTCTCTGAATAGAATGACATATCAAATGTCAACTTTTAATATTTTTGGTTAAAAATCCCAAGTACATATATGGTACCAAATTATTCGTAAAATATGCTCTATCCAAAATATGTTAATGAGCCACCCTGCATCAATTCGAAAAAAATTGGCGCCGGGAGGCACGTATAGCCGCCCATACTAAAATATATATCTCAAAAACTGCGACTTTGACTGATTTTGATGTTATTACAAATTTTGTTTTGGTTAAAATCGGTTCAGCGGTTTTTGAGTTATCGTGTTACAGACGGACAGACGGACAGATAGACAGACAGACAGACACCATGAAAATATTTTGTATTTAGGTCATTTATGACCCAAGTAACTCATTTTGAGTGAAATTAAAAAAACTTTTTTTTTTGCCGATCCTAATAGCCTACCATACCTATTGGTATGGTCGGCTAAAAATGAGTTATGATTAAAAAATGCGATTTAGCCATCTTTTAACCGGCCTGGATCAGACACGAAAAAAATAAGACGATTAAAGCTTGATTTTCATGCATGCATTCGTTGTCCGACGATACGATGATACGATATTAATTTTATTGGTTGAATTTAAAGGCTTCGATTGGTTAACCGTTTCTAACCAACTCTTTATATTCAACCAATAAAATTAATATCGTATCATCGTATCATCGGATAACGGATGTATGAAAATCAAGCTTAAATCTGTTTTTCCAAGGCTCTTTGATTAAATAATAAACCTTACTAATATTATAAACGCGAAAGTTTGTATGTGTGGATGTATGAATCTTTGTTGCTCTTTCACGCAAAAACTACTGAATTGATTTTAATGAAACTTTACAATAATATAGCTTATACATCAGAATAAGACATAGGCTATAAATTACGAGTAGTTTGGTACTTCGGTAGTTCGGTATATCGGTACTTCGGTAGTTCGTAGTTTGGTAGTTCGGTTACTTCGGTAGTCAACGTATACCTTAGCCACAGCAACGCGTAGACTGGTCTGCTAGTATGATTAGTTAATTCTATTTAAAATACCATTCTAATTTAGAAAGCCATTTTTTACCAAACAAAGTAAAAATGCCTAGGTTACCATTTAAAAAACCCAAGTTTTAGGTGATCCTGGTAAAACAGGAAGTGACTGGAACTATTTCTAACAACTGGATATCAAACTGGACATCAAACTGGAACTAACTGAATACTAACGTATTCAGTTAGTTCCAGTTTGATGTTTCAGTGAATCCTGATTTATTATACAAGGTGTCCCAGAAATATGTGCAGGTATTTTAACTGGTAGTACAGTTGAACTCAAGAAACACGCCTACGAGGTTTTTTTCGTCAAAAAAAATTTTGAAAATTTTTTTGGAATTTTTTTTAGTTTTTAGTTAAAAACATAATTTCTTGATAATGTGGCAACGTAGGTAGTAAACTAAATTTACAAGAAAAAAAACTACAAAAGATCCAGTGGTTCGGTTAGTAAGTTAATATTTTTTTTTGGAAAATAACCCCCTTATTTTGGACTTATTTGAAAAACGATAAAGAGAAAATATGTTTCTTTTATCGAGATCTACCACCCCTTAAAATACTTGCACTTATTTCTGGGGCACCCTGTATAAACATATCAAATTTCTCTTCAAAAGTCCTATGGATGGTTGGTCCGGACCGAAAGAAAATCTACAAAATAGTTTTAACAATAATTATATATTATTATATAACAGATAGACTAAAAATCGCTGAAGCTCTAATAAAAAGACGCAGTTGTTGAAAAAGATTGAAGAAATTTTTTGAAGAAGAAGATTTAGATATTTTAAATCGTTTTTTTTTCTTTGTTCTTTGTGTTTTTTTTGCTTCCGACGACGGGAATAGACATACTTCCCGATACATTAAACATTTTTTTGTTATTTAGGCAAATTTGATTATTAGTAAATCACCGCTGACAAGTTAGTTTCCGTTGGATTAATGCAGCGGTGTTTAGAATACATAATACTACTTTATTTTGTAGATTTTCTTACAGTGCAAGTTGGAAAATAAATATCCATAGAACATTTTGAAGAGATAGAATCAGCCACAGAGGTAGAGACATTTAATACCAAATTTCGTTCTTTTATCTGAAAAAATAAAACAGGGTATAGGGTCACTCCTATACCCACGCTACTCACCCCTCGCCACTTTTGGGAATCACCTGGTATACTCTGAGAAATTGATTATTTTTAATCTTTATTCCGCTAAATTGTCTAAAGGATATAGATTTTGACCACTCACAATGTTTTATCTTTCAAGTAATAATTGCCATCTGTTACCAATGTAGTTGGTCGATAGTGGTGCGGCTTCCACAGACCCAATACCTGTAGAACTCCTCTGGAATTAATAATTTCGATTAGTAATAATCTGCTTAATTTAGTCATTAATCGTGCGAATATACGGTAATTGCCAAAGCCATCTAAGGTAAACGAGACAAAACTATAGTTCATATCAAATAAACTTGTAGTAACGTGATTAAGCTTAACCGACACAGCGTTGTCCACTTTTACATATTTTCTTTTAATAAAAATATTTTAGGAAACAAAAATAATTGTAAATATATAAACAGTTATTATTTACAACAACGAAACTCATCTTCTTAACTCTTCACTTAGGGGACATAATGCTGAACATGGCTGGACACAACTAAGAGATGCGATTCACAAAACCAGCGAAGCAGTACTGGGAAAATCCAACAAAAAGAAACAATCAGACTGGTTTAACGAAAATCAAATGCATATACAGGCTTTATTGGAACAAAAGCATAGAGCACATCAAGCCGTCACTGGAAATCCACACAATCCAAGACTAGCAGACAACTTTAAAGCAGCCAACAACGCGCTCCGAAGAAACCTGCGCCAACTAAAGGATAACTGGTGGTCGCAAAAAGCTAGTCAGATTCAGGAGTATGCCACGCATCACGACTATCGTAAATTCTTCGAGGCTGTAAAAGAAGTATACGGTCCAACTAAGAAGGCAAGATGCCCAATCATGGCACAAAATGGCGAACTTCTAAAAGAGGAAGAACAAATCAGAAACCGCTGGAAAGAGCATTACAGCCATATCCTTAACCAAGAAAACAACCCCAATATGGAAGCACTCAACATAATACCTCAGTATAACAGCCTCGATGTATTAGACATTCCAATAACAGAACAGGAAATAAAGGACTGAGCTTAAAAATAACAAATCAGCTGGCTGTTGCGCGATTCCGGCGGAAATCTATAAATGTGCAAGTAAAGAACTTATTGGTCATCTTAAGGCTCTCTTTGATGTCATATGGGAAAGCGGAAACTTTTGCAACGCGAATATAGTGAATATATTTAAGAACAAAGGAAGTGCATCAGACTGCGGAAACTACCGAGGAATTTCACTACTGGCTATCGGAGGAAAAATTCTTGCAAAAATTATGTCAAACCGCCTGCACCCACATATAGAAAAAATCCTCCCAGAATCGCAAACGGGTTTTCGCACCAACCGCGGTACCGTCGATTCCATATTCTCCATCCGGCAACTACAGGAAAAATTAAAAGAGCAGCAGTCTAAACTTTACGTTGCATTTATCGATCTAACAAAAGCCTTCGACTCTGTGAACAGAAATGCAGTTGGGGCAATTATGAAAAAGTTCGGAGTACCCATCAAATTTCTTACAGTGTGTAAAAGCCTCCATATCAACAACAAATCAGGAGTGTCATATCATGGATCATTGAGCGATCCCTTCCTAACAAACACAGGCGTTAGGCAGGGATGTGTCTTAGCGCCTCTCCTATTCAATATATTCATGGCAGCGCTCTCCATTATAGTGGACAGCAAACTGCAGGAGAGAGGTTTGGGCATTAGATACAGATATGACGGCGGTCTGTTTAACATAAAAAGACTCAGGGAAAAAACACGTACAAAATTCATCACAGAACTTCAATACGTTGATGACTGTACTCTAGTTGCAAATACGTTACAGCAATTGCAAGAAATGTTGAACACATATACATGGGCATACGAGCCCTTGGGACTTAAGCTGAACATCGATAAAACTAAAATCATGTGCACTCCCCCGGAAGATCACAACAATGCTATAAAAATCGGAGATGAGCTGTTGGAATATGTAGCGGAATTCAATTACCTCGGCAGTTTGATTTCAGAAAAGGCCAATATCGACTCTGAAATTCAGCAAAGGATTAGCAGCGCCTCAAGAGCATTCTGGAAATTAAAAGACAGGGTTTTCTACAATCATGACTTGAGCACAAAAACGAAACTTGCGGTGTACCGAGCGATAATAATTCCCACCATGTTATATGGAAGTAAAATATGGGTGCCGTACCGCCGACACATGAACGCATTAAACAAGTTGCAACAGCGACATTTTAGACAACTCTTAAGAATAAAATGGTTCCATCATGTCTCAAACGTATCGGTCCTTGAAAAAGCTAACTGCGAGAGTATTGAAGTCATGATTACAAAGTCCCGCTTAAGATGGGCTGGTCACGTATGCAGAATGCAAGAAAACCGCATACCAAAATATCTGCTTTACAGTGAGCTTGCAGACGGTAAGAGGCCGGGTGGTCAACTTAAAAGGTTCAAGGATATTTTCCACGAAAACTTAAAGGGAATTAACAAGCAGAATGAGTGGGAAGAGGCAGCTCACAATAGAACGGAATGGAGAAGAATTGTAAAGTCAACCAAAAAGTAAAGGGGCAACAAAGCAATGAGATTTTTGAATGTCTGGAGTGCAGTAGACAGATAACATCACGTATCGGGCTTTTCAGTCACAGAAAAGCTCATGAAAAAAAAACGCCTTGCGTAACCATCTTCTGATGCATGTCAAATACTCGTCAGCGAGTAAGGGCGGTATTTATGTATGTAGGGGACATAAAGGGCTATTATTACTACCGCTTTCCCGTTCAAAATATTCTAATAAAGTTACGATGAATTTTTTACGGCTATTAATCTATCTAAGCGCACTAAAAGAGGTTCTAAAAAGAACAATGTTCGACTACAAGGCCTGCTAGTAAAAATGTTTAAGCTTAAGTTATCAAAACATAATTCATTTAACTCAGAAACTCGTAATAAAAAAATAAAATGTCAAAACGAATGAAAATATAAACAAAAAAATAAATAGATGCGTGGCAACTTAAATTTTTTTTTCGCTAGAACTACCACCTGAATCCCCCAGTGGAAAATTTAAATTCTAGTTAGCCAGCCCGGCGCCTAATATGTCCACGGTTGGCAATAATGAATTTAAAAATCGCGCTCTCTATTACGTAACTAAAAGTTTAATTTATATCGAATATATACTTATTTTCTATTGCTAGTTTATTGACTAAAGTAGTACAAACTAAATTAAGGAACAATTTAAATTACCTATGGAAGAATAGGGAAACCAGCATTGCTATGGCAAACGTGGTGCTCATATTCCTCTGTAGCCCTATCATATATGGCGGGTAGAAAATATTACCGGAAAAGGAATCTACATTCCAGTCGGCTATGTCCATTACGAAGAAACTTTGAATCAGGAGCGTTATCTGTAAAATTTAATTTGGTCAGACTTGTCAGTATTTCATCTAATGTCTATAGCTATAAATGGGTTTTAAGGTATAGTTGATAGCTTGTTACTCTAACAAAAGTTTAAAGTAATGTAGTTTGTCATTAAATATGTCTTTAAATTATCTAAATCATGGTAACCTACACTGATCGGCTCGAAAAACGGACAACGCTTGAAAATTTTTATTCATTTTATGTTCCATATAGCTTTTTATAATGGGCCGACTTTGACGATTTTTTAGTAAATTTTTGGTGAAGGTAGAAAACGTTTGCATCCACATAAACGGCGTGGTCCGAACTGTATTCCGCAAACTTCGGCAGCATATTCTGCAGATTAAAATAAGTAGAAAAGTTCCTATCAATGTATGTCCTAAATGTTCATTATTTTTGTCTTCACACTTTCATGTACTTAACAACGTGACAGTTTCTAACCTCTCTCTCCTAGTTTAATGTTGACTTATTCGGTATAGGGTTGTCCGGAGACTGATCTGCGAACATTTCCAGCAAAATTCTGTTTAACCATAGTAGAATATAGAATGTAGAACGTTTAGGAGGGGAGTTAATCACCGCGACCTTATAGATCTATTGTGTGTTCCCCTTTCGTGAGTTATAAAGAGTTATAACTCATCATATAGTCTCAGGGCTTTAACAAAAGCCAGTATCTGAGAGAGCTCCACAGAGGCCAGCTCTCCATCCTCGACATCAGACATACCAAGGTTTTTTGGCAGGTCGTCGTCTCGGCGCACTCAGTGATAAGGTGTTTTGGTGTTTCCCCATTTTCCCCACAAAATCTGCATTCGCCGTTGTTTCTCAGTTTCAGCCTACTGATGTGTTCGTTGAGGAGACAGTGTCCTGTTAGAAACCCCATGACAATCCGAAGATTGTTTTTACTTAAATCAAGGAAAACCTTTGATTTTTCTCGGTCGTAAGTTCTGAGGAACTTTTTCGAGTGTCTTAGATCGTTAGAGGACACGCATTCCAAGTTACGGATGGAGTTTTCCAGATTCTTCAGTTCCGCTTTCAGTTGGTTCCCGTTTGAAAAACAGAACGGTTCTGGTCCAGTTAGTGGAGTGTTCGCTCCTTTTCTAGCTAGATCATTTGCTTTTTCATTGCCTTCTATCCCTCGGTGAGCAGGCACCCAGAGTAGGAAGACTTTATTTTCTTTGCCTAATTTGTTGAGCTTCTCTAGGCATTCTTTGACCAACTTCGAATTGATGGTTACTGAGTTGATCGCGTTAAGTGCTGCTTGACTATCGGATAGGATGGCAATTTCCTGTTTTCGATATCTAAGATAAATTGTACTCATCTTTCGATAGCGTAAATTTCTGCCTGAAGGATACTGGGGTAGGTGCCTATTGGTTCGGAGTATTTAGTTTTCGGCTCAAATACTCCTATTCCTGTCCCTGCTTTGGTTTTGGAAGCATCAGTATACCACGTGATGGTATGATCTTTTTTATACTGAGTAAGCGTTTCTTTCTTCTAATCCTTTTTATTACTGAATACTACAGTGAGGTGTTTCTCAAAGTTGTAAATTCTTGGTATGTCATCCACTGGGAGTTGAAGAAGTGGAATTTTCTTTTTGAGGGTGTTCCAAGCCCCCGACCTGAAAATTCTCCCAGTACTGTTTCCGTCAATGACCATTCTAATCATTGTCGCATTGGCATATAACTACCGACAACAATGTGCAGTGGTATTAGGTCTAGAATGACCTCCATTGCTGCTGTTGGACATGTTCTCATGGCACCTGTGATGCAAATACATGCCAGTCTCTGTACTTTGCACAGGTTTTGCCTTGCTGTACGTTGCTCTAGTTTTGTATACCAAGCAACTATTAACCATAGTAACTTTTCAGAAGTTGTAGAAAATATGGTACCTTCAAATTATTATAAACAAAATGTGACATGGAATGTGATAATGACGAATTCACATATTTGCTGGTATTTTAATTGTAGCTTTCTCTGGGCCGTATTGTACATTTTACTAATTTTAAGGTACATTTTTGCCAATAACTTAAATGCATATTCCAAATAAAACGAAATTCTACACAAAAGGACAACTTTAACGTCTCTTCAAAAATGTGTAATACAACTTTTGGATAAAATCACCTGGGGAGATAATATTTGACCTTTTCAAAATTTACATGAGATTTTCTGTCCCGTATTCCGATGCACCACACGGTATTTTAGTTTCTTTTCTTTTTGGGGTTATTTAAATTATTTTTTTAATTTTAAATTAATATTCGTCGTCAAATTCGTTGTTATATACTTTCTTTTTTATAGATACCGTACTCAAAGGGTAAAAACGGGAACCCTATTACTAACTTCGCTATCCGTCCATCCGTTTGTCACAAAGGTCTGTCTTATGAACCGTTATAGCTAGACAGTTGAAATTTTTACAGATAATGCATCTATGTTGCCGCTATAAGAACAAATACTAAAAATAGAATTAAATAAATGTTTATAAATATAAAAGTACTTTCACTAAACATTAACTTTTAAGTAAGAATTTTACATAGAATCTTTCAAGTCCTCGGTGGCCGCGTGGTTAAGCCGTAGGACTTTACGCTGCTATGACGTTGGAGCCGTAGTAAGGCAGGTTCGAATCCTAGTCAAGGCCACTTTTTTTAATCGTTTTTTTTTATTTTTACATATTTTTACATATTTATTTTTACTTTTTACATATTTATTATTGATTAATACAATTTTTAGTAATGTGTTTCTTCATTTTTTTAAATTACTTATGCGTGTATTCAAAATTTCAGCTAAATCGGAAAAAAAGTTTATAATAATATAGTGCCTAATGTTGTATATATAATGAATGGCACGGAACCCTTCGTGCGCAAGTCCGACTCGCACTTGACCAAGTTTATTAAACTGTGTATCTCTTTATCTATTTTAATTTTGTAATAAACTTCAATGTTCTTTGACCAATATTTAATTATGTTAACTTACCAAAATATAGGCGATGCCAACAATCCAGAAGGTTTTCGATGGCCTCGGCATGCTCAGCGAACCCCAACAAAAGACCATAATCAGTAAGGGTAGAGATATAAAATCTGAACGATAAACGTGTCTTACGATAATGCAAGCATAGCAAAACCATTCTGAATATGTCAGAAACACGTATAAAATCGCCCTCAGCAGTTTCGAATAAATGGAAAATAGAAATTCTTGCTTTTGTGGTTGAATGAATATCTTGCTAAAAGTAATAAATTAAGATGAACTATAAAATTGAAGAAGTCATTTGTTACACGACTTGCTTGTTAGTTTCTTTACTCATTGTTCTTATGTTTTAGATACACACCCTGTATATCTAAAATTTAGTGCGAGAAAGTCCAGTATAGTCGTTGTTAATGAAGGTATGAAAAAAAGTTACATATAGGTCATACCAAATAAGCTTTTAGTCACGTAATTAAGCTTGACCGGCACAGCGTTGCCAACTTTTACATATTTTCGTTTAATCAAAATATTTTAGAAAACAAAAATAAATTAATTATAAATATATAAACAGTTATTATTTACTTCAACAAAACTCAAGCCCTTAAAGTACTCAAGGGGCATAACGGGTCATTACCACCGCTTTTCCGTTCAAAATATTCTAATAAGGTTGCGATGATTTTTTTGCAATGGCTATTAAGCTATTGTAGCGTTTTTTTTAAAACATTATCACTGCGAACGGCAGCTTTTCGTTGGTAGAGCAGTCGTGGATAAGGTATTTCACTGGAAAGAAACTAATTAACAATTATAACTCGACATTATAAATATTGGGCGCCAGGCATGTACAGAGAAAGAAAACACAGTTGTATATTACTTAAAACTAATGACTATATTTATTCATGATGTTCTTAGATGGTACGTGACATTGTAGAGTTCTAATAAATATATAGTGGTTATATGTCAAAGAAAGTGGTGGTAAGAGTCGTACTAATAAATGAAAACAACTACGATAAAATACAAGACATGTAAAGTTTAAGAGAATATATGAAATGTAGCATTACTTTAATTAATTTGATATATTCCATATGATGCTAAGTCGAAGATGTTGCAACCTGTAGATTCTAGAATCTATGTTTGGTTATTCATCTGTTAAAATAGTGCGATAATAATATCTATAAAAGTAATACCATTACAAGATGTAATGCAATGAAACCTAAGATCTAAATTATATTTAGTATTAATTATTATATTAAATATTAAATCGACATGAATGTTCTTAACAATCTAACCACTAAACATAGTCTGTACGATATTATTTAAGATGTACGTTATTGTTTAAGACTGTAAATGTTTTAAATGTTAAATGTAAAACTAGAACTTAAATCTACACTTAGCTGTTCTTTATGTAATCTTGCTTTAAACAGTAACAGCGTGAGGTGGTCTCGCATCTCTGTACTCAGCCATCCAACACAACCAAAGGGGCCAGAATGAGGACACCATGAATTGACACAGCCGTAACTAACTAGCTTATAGCTGGGAACGAAGCAGCATGGGACTCAAGCTACATCCACGCTGTGGCACTTATATGTAAGAGAAAATCGTTCTTACTGGGGACACTCGTCCACAGGACATCCGTACATAAGATAATGTCCGTACATAAGACACTATCCGTACCTTGGACCTTAAAAATATGAAACTCTTGTTTAAAACCAAACAAGGTCTAATAAACAAAATAAACCTACCTCGAAATACTTCCGAGGGCTCAATAAATAATAAACAACCTGTCCTTTCTTCCATGTGACATTCTGGAGGACAAAAGAAAAGGGACGCCAACGCGCCAGCAAAATACAAATACAAGTTGGGACATCCGTAACTCTACCCTGTAGCCTCGAAATAGCAGCTGATTCAGACTATACAGCAAGATTCAAACAATCACCATTTCTAAAAAAAACTGAGACTAATGGCGTCTGGCAGGCCAAACGGTCAAACCAAAAGTGCCGTTAAATCACAGAGAGTTGACAGAAGCGATGTTGACAGCGCGCGCCTCCACAGAATAGTGAAACGATAGCAGGGTTGGCGACTAGGGAACGTAAAAATTACGCCAAGCGTACCAACAAAATGATCAGGCCTGAACGAGAGGGAATCCGGTGACGATAGGTCAGACATTATATATTATATGTAAAAAAGACATGTAACGAACTAAAAATGTTACACTATCCTTGTACACTTTCCACTAAAAGAGGTTCCCACTAAAAGAACAATGTTCAACCGCAAGGTCTGCTAGAAAATAAGCTAAAAGTATCTTAAAGCTAGCTTAAAGTATCACAACACAATTCATTTAAACCAAAAACTCGTATTATAAAACTAAAGTGACAAAACGAAAGGCAATATCAGGAAATAAATAAATAAATGTGGCAACTTGGCATTTTTTATAGTAGAGCTACCACCTGAATCTCCACCGGGAAATTTGCTTTTAGTTAATTTTTAGTAAGTCAATTAGTTTTAGTAATTGCAGTTAGTCAGTCAGGCGCCGAATATGTCAATGGTTGGCAACAATGAATTTAAAAATTGTGCCATCGACTACACAACTAAAAGTTTAGTTGGTATTGCTTATTATATATAAATGTTGCATAGATTCTGTGGGGTAAATGGGGAAACACCATTCAGAACACCTTATCACTGAGTGCGCCGAGACGACGATCGTTCGTACCTGCATAACTAAATGAACTTTGGTACAGCTGATATCGAGGATAGAGAGCTGGCCTCTGTAGAACCGTCTCAGATACTGGCTTTTGTTAAAACCTTGAGAGTGTATGATGAGTCATAACTCGTTATAACTCAAGAAACACAATAGAATAGATCTGTAAGGTCGCGGTGATTAACTCCCCTCCTAAACATTCTATATTATATTACATATCCTAAAATATTTTGTTTTATACAGGGTAACCCAAAAATGTAATTATAAAGTTATAGTTTTTTTTTTAAATATATATTATAATACATAATCATCTGCCTTTGGATATCAAGTCGCTTTCATTCTTTCCCGCATTTCACAAAGCTCTAAAATCATACTTACTGGAGAAAGCCCTATATGAGGTAAACGACTTTTTTGTTGATGTTTAATCTTGAACAATTTTGAATTTTAAAATTTTGATCATCTCACACGCTGGTTAAAGGTCTAGTATTTAATATTTTATAACTCTTAAATGATTATTTCCATTTACAGTTTTTCTATTGTAAAATTTTATTGATATGTCTTTTTCTGTGCTCTACAATGTCCATATATGTTTCTATTTGTAATTTTAATGACGTACATTTTTTTTTGAATTGTATGATTTTTATTGTATGGTATTTTTTTTTATTTGTATTTTTTTTAGTGCTTTTGTTTGTTTTTTAAATGCTTTGTCGATGAAGCTATTTTGGCTTTTTGTACATAAAGCTTTATTTATTTATATTCATATGGCTCTTTTAACAGTAAAATATAGGGAAAAACATGGAATTACAGCCACTCAGGTTTTTACCAGTTTTAGAATAGACTGTATTTAATAGATGGATAGATAAAGTGATGAATAGATAAAATTGTGACAATACTATATGCTGAATTTTATGCTGAACCCAATTCTGCACAGAAAAATGACGGTTGCAATTTTTAAAAAACTTAGATTTACAAAACTTCATATCAACAACGACGATATTGGACTTCCTCATACTAATGGATCACCCTCATGGTTTTTAGGTATTAAGATTGATTTTCATGCATCCGTTGTCCGACGATACGATGATACGATATTAACTTTATTGGTTGAATTTAAAGACTTCGGTTGGTTAGAAACGGTTAATCAATCGAAGCCTTTAAATACAACCCTTGTATATATATTTTTAAAGTAGATCAACCTAAAACGTTTATGGACTAAGTCTACTTGATGGCAGGACCGGTTTCCCTACAGAAAAATATTTTTTGTTACTCTGAATTTTGAAGCTACCAATAAAAACAGAGAAAATAAAAATCGATAATTTTCGGACTGTGCCAATTGGTTACTAATCGACCAGATACTTTTTGTCTATTAGATATGGTATAAAAGCTGGCAATTATACAATTCGACCATTGTAAATACCCGACAAATTCTTCAAGGCCGACAAGGCCGATGCTTCTCACTGATAAGAAATAAAAATGTTTGTTTAGATAATTTTCGAGGTATTTTTTCTTTCTGAATGCACATTTTAAAGTATTTTATATTCTTTGTCCCCTTGACCTATTATCCTGGTTGCACGTATGGAAGTTCTGTTTCTTCTAGTTTTAGAAAATGTTCTTATTTCTTTTTTCTTTGTAGTTGTAGTGTAAAATTAGATTAATGTATTAAGTTTAATTATAGTGTTTAGTGTAGCATGTTAATGTAGT
This sequence comes from Sitophilus oryzae, assembly GCF_002938485.1. Taxonomy (NCBI): domain Eukaryota; kingdom Metazoa; phylum Arthropoda; class Insecta; order Coleoptera; family Curculionidae; genus Sitophilus; species Sitophilus oryzae. The sequence continues at coordinate 313,796 of NW_022145921.1, read as the reverse complement.
CTACCAAAAATAGTTTAGTAGCGTTTTTATAGTTTATTTTGTTGTTAAGTAGTAGGTGAAGGGATAATTTTGTTATTTTTTCTTTTTGTTTGATAAGTTAGTAAGTTTGATTATTTGTTCAGTGTAGAATACAATAATAAGTAGTTGTGTAGTGTTTTTAAGAGATTATATTCGTTTATTTTGTAGTTGAGTAGTAGGTGAAGGGATAATTTTGTTATTTTTTCTTTTTGTTTGATAAGTTAGTAAGTTTGATAATTTGTTCAGTGTAGAATACAATAATAAGTAGTTGTGTAGTGTTTTTAAGAGATTATATTCGTTTATTTTGTAGTTGAGTAGTAGGTGAAGGGATAATTTTGTTATTTTTTCTGTTTGTTTGATAAGTTAGTAAGTTTGATAATTTGTTCAGTGTGGAATACAAGAATAAGTAGTTGTGTAGTGCTTTTAAGAGATTATATTCGTTTATTTTGTAGTTGAGTAGTAGGTGAAGGGGTATTTGGGTATTTCTTCTTTTTGTTTTTCTTGTAATAATTGTAGTAGTTCTATTAAGTATTGTGATAGATAAACTATATCTTCCTTCAACTTCGTTGAAAAGTGCGTTATCATATAATCTTGGTTTTCTGGTAGCAGAATATACAAAAAAAAGTTTGATCAAATTTATTTGAAATTAAATTAATCTAGCCTTATTAATCAAATTAAACTAGTCAAATAATAATAATAGTTAGTTTCAAAATACTATACAGGGTGAGTTTCCTACGATGTTCTCTATGAGTATCTCGGAAACTACTGGAGATAGAGAGTCGGTTAATGGGGAAAGAATTGCAGTTTTGTGGGGTCGTAAATATGCGCCTTTCGGATTTTTGAAAAAGTTTATCGCTTACTAGATATTTCGAAAAAAAAAATTTGCCTATTTTAAAACTTTTCCCTAATTCCATTATATTATATTTTAGACAAAAAGTTGTAGATAATCACATACCTAATGAGTTTGTGTTTTCTGATTTTTTCTAAAGCCTGTAATTTTTGATCATAGTTGGCCATGACTTCATAAAAATCGCCATTTTTAAGCTTTTTGGCGATATAGGTATATATGTTTTTTTCGAAAAATTACAGTTAGATACAGAGTTACAGTTATAGCCAATTCTTTCCTTTCTTGGCTAATTTCACTTAGTTAGCATGGTATTCTTACTCTGTTATAATTTATAACATAAAAACATAGAATATATTATTAAACGGTTCTTTACGATTTACATTACGCAAACTAAAACTTCATAATATCACTATCCCCTACACTTAAGTTATTTTAGAAAATGTTCTCCCGTACCGCCTCTTCGAGGGGGCCCAGGCAATTGGTCCACTCTTCCGATCCCTGAGTTTGCATAATTGTGATATAAATAATTTTTAACATTTCTTTCTTTAGGGGGGGGGTGGGTGTTAGTGTGTCATAATGAAAGTCATGTTGGAACCACCCTATTGATGTGCGACTATCTAAATTTTACTTTTCTAACATGTCTTGAAAACCGTTCTCTAAAAAACGTAAATAACGTTCACCGGTCAACGTATCCTGGAAAATGTATGGCCAAGAAAAGTTGAACCAATAATCCTACACGCTTTTCTTCATTTAAAAAAATCATATTTACAATTTTTGTTTAAGCAAGTTGCAATTTTTTGAACATTTAATGACGAATGTAAAAAGTTTTATGTTTTCAAAAAAAATATCGTAAAAATTGTAAAACACTTATTTAGAATAAAATAATCTAAAAATGAAATGATTCTTTTATAAACCTGCATTAAATCAAATTAAAGTAGGTATGTAACTTTTTCTAAATATTAATTAACAGTAATTAGCATTATCATAAATTATAAAAAATGCACCAACATATCGAAATAATAATTTCTTTGTTAATACGGTTTAGAATTTTAATCCACAATCTACAATAAAATAAAAGTTTCGTTTAAATTTCTTAATCAGCTGATCACTATTAAAGATGCACAAACCCGGGCTATATTATTACATTACTCTGAGGAAAATAACGAAAATAGTCGATATTTTTGACTCCGCCCCGAAAGGTTCACGATTTGTCCTCCAGCTAGCAGCACATTTTGTCTAGTCGGTTGAGCAACTTAAAGAATATATAAACAAGGATACAACCAATGAAATTTATATCGTATCAACGTATCGTCGGACAACGGATGCATGAAAATCAAGCTTTATTCGAGACGATTAATGTCTCCATACAGGAACTCTCATACAATTCGTTCACTAACATTTTTTGGACCTAATTAGGATACAAATCTGAACATATTGAGGCGAACTATGAACATATTATTGTCAATCCAGATTTTCTTATACATTTTGAAAATCGTTTATATCAAATACAAGGTGGCGCCTCACAAACGACGTGGAGACTCAAAGGAGAACGACGTTTTGTATTGAAATGAAATTTTGTAGCTAATGTAGGTTAATTTAGAGCACTTAAAAATATAGACACACTACAGGGTGCCCGAAAAAAAGTTACGCATCAAAGTTGTGTTTTTTGTAATGGAACATTCTATACATTAATTGATCTTCCGAATTTAAAAGACAAATAGAGGTGAGTTTCATTAGAGAAGTATATAGCAAAATAAAACACTAAATCACGACAATACACTAAAACACTTTGACTTTTACACTGGACGCGCATTTTGCTAACCATGTTAACAGCATCAGCAGATGATCAATACTCCTTTCAATTCTGTAATAATTAAAATAAGTTTTAAACATGTATCTTTTTATTACCTTTGAGTATTTTACTCTAAATCCTTTAATTTTTGTTAAATTAACAAAAGGTATATCACAGCCACCTAGATTTTATCAAATAATAAAGATCTACTGACTTAAAATCATAAAAATGAAAATGTGTAAGAAAATCTTTGTTTAAGAAGTATATAATAATTAATACTTAATAATAAATTGAAGATACATCAATTCTCCATTGAATACCGAAATAATATACTGGATGTTCCATTTAAAATACAGGAGTAACTTGCTTTTAAAAGTGACCAGTGTTCAGTATTAATTTTGTCTTACCCTGTATAACTTTTCCGGTTAAATTTTAATTTGGTTTAACATACAATGGTTATTGTAATTAAATATTAGGCACTACAGGGTAAATTAAAATTTAGGTAGTTGTTATTAAAATTTAAAATTTATTCTTCATTTTCACAAAATGGGAAATATGTTAAAATCTTACATTTTAGAAATATGCTTCTTTAATGAAATTCACCTTTATTTTTTTTTTCTAGAATCCAAAAATCGATTAATATATAGGGTATATATAGGTGTTTACAAAAAATAACTATTTTATTTTGCAGATTTTCTTGCAGTGCCAGTGGGGTATGTTAGCTTAAAATTAATAAAAATAATAATAAAATATTTCACATCTGGCAACCAATGCACCCTTTTGGATTTAGATAGTACATGGATAGAAAAGTCTAAAAAGCCCGGGACAATTTTTTCTGGCCCTCTAGCTGTCTTGATGACGTAATCAAAATGGCCGCCAAAATTTTTAGACACGCTTCTATATTTCCCGCTATAATTCAGTTTTACTTTTCGATATTTACAAGTATTGTTAGTGATTATAAAAGAGGAGGAAACGCGCTCCTTAATGGTATATTTCACAAAGTTATTTACGTTTATAATAACAAAAAAATATCTGTTACTTAAAAAACATGTTTTTTAATTTCATATTTTCGTCAGATTTTTCTAAATAACTTGAAATTCGCTATATGTAGCTGAAAATGTGTTCTATACTTTTTTCTTCCCAAAAAAAATACTTTTACAACGGTATATATTTCTTCTATTTTATCATAAACAGTTCCTAAAAATCAACAGTGTACCGTTGCACAGCTAGTCGTTAGGGCAGCAATGTAATTTATAGATTTCGTAAAGTAATGCAACGGTTTTGTACCTGCTAAAAAGCAAAAAATTTAATAACTAATTTTAGATGAATAAGTAAATAAAGTATAGCTTTTTTTCGGAAGACAAAACTTTGATTTTCGTTTTAAAATCGCACACATGAAGCGCACTCAAGGTATAACTGTAAAGTAGCTTTCAAATATACAGTTATATATAGTTACAGAAGTCATATCCAGAGTAGAGGATTTGCATTACCCGTTCACTTATGATTACCGATCACTATCCCAGCACTGTCCTTCACATACACAAAGTTTTGTACAGCGTATTCCCATTTTAACATATTTACAAGATGTACATCGCTTGCGGAAAGTACAGGAGGTAAGTTCTACACCGTGTTTTGAAACTTCTGGAATTGTTATCCACACAGGTCGGTATGATCCTTCCGAAGTTAGTATCCATCCCCACTCGGTTGGTGAAGGTATCGTGTATTGTGCAACGAGACTGTTGCTCCAAATTCTAGCTTGGAATGTATTTTTTTAATATTTATTTTTTCTGGCTCGTTTGATATGTTGTTTGATTTGTTCCATCTTCACCTTTTATAACTTTATTATTGTGTTCATAAAGCTGATCGTCAGATATTGCAGAAAAAGTTGTAGCAGTTTTGCTGCTCGTAAAGTTACCACGAAGAAATTGAGCATGTACATCTGGATTTGAATTTGCATGTAATTCTGCAGTAGCTATTACTATGATATCCATCATATGACGTACCATTGATGGCGTTGCAATTTCGGCATTAAGAAGTGGAAGCAACGACGCATTACACCTAATTTTTTAATACCAGGTTCATTGTGTGCATGAAAAGCAGCAAACGATATTGTAGGCACGTGCTCGTATGTACATACTTGTTGTATGTAGGCTCGTAGGCACATACTTGTATGTCTTTAATATACACTCTCTGGAGGACAGAGTTAAGCCAATGACTTAAAACTTTCCTAGTGATGAATGCAGGATCGTGGTCGGTGTACTATAGATTGACAGTTGGCAAAGGTGGGTCACTTGTTACTTTACCAGTTGCAAGAAGAGTAGTGTAATATTCAGGTAGACCATTGAGAATTTGTTTGATCCACTGCTGGATACGAATGCTGTCATCATCAATCTCTATAGTTGCTTCACTGTGAGGATGCTGAATAATAGTAACACTTGAACCATGGAAAGAAACGGCAGTAGAAGGCAGTAGAAGAAGACTGGTTGTGATCAATGTTATCTACTGCTGATGTTACAAACACAGTGGGACACGACTTAGGAGGGTAAACACCATTTTCCGTATATTTTTACAAATACATTAAAAATTCCAGCAACTACATTTGATAGTTAGTTAGTCATTAGGTCGTTGTATTACTTTTCAGGATCTATATAAATTGTGTTTTTACCATAACGACTAGATGTGTAACACTACAATATTTTGGCAAATTGTTAAAAACCGTTTGTGACAAAATAGAAATCATATATACCGCTAGAAAGATAATTCTTTGACGAACAAAAAAGCATATGACACGTTTTTAGCTAAATGTAACTGATTTCAAGTCATTTAGCAAAATGCGATGAAAAAAATTAAAATTAAAAAAAAATTTCAAATATTTTTGGTTCTGTGAACCTAAACTATAAAACCAAATACACCGTTGGGAAGCATGTTTTCTCCTAATTCATAATCACTAAAACATATGTTAATATCGGAAAGGAAAATTGAGTTATAACGGGAAAGCTAGAAGCGTGTCTCAAAATTTTAGCGGCCATTTTGATTACCTAATCAAGACCGCTAGAGGGCCAGAAAAATTTGTGTCCCGAGCTTTTTAGACTCGTCTACCTATGTGCTTTCTGAATCCAAAAGGGCGCATTGGTTGCCAGATGTGAAACTTTTTTCAGCCATCTCACCCCACTACAGTGGCGAAATACCCATATAGGATATTTTGGAGAAATATACCGGGTGCGTTTCAAAACTGGCTCACCCCTATAATTTTTTTATTTTTTCAGATAAAAAAACGATATTTGGTTTGTTAGTATATGACATAAATTGGGATTGATTGACGTATTCATTATTCGTATATATTATTTTTTTACTTTGTTCGGTAGAAAATGACACTCTGAATCGAATGACATATCATATGACAACTTTTGACATTTTGGCATATGGTTTATTTGAAATTATACCTTGCGGTTTGTAACGAAAATTTGACTAGAAATACCAAGTGTGTGTATTAAATTATTCGTAAAAAATGCTTTTCCAAATATGCTAATAAGCCACCCTGGTTCCATTTGAAAAAAATGAGATATGATTAAAAATACGATTTGAGCATTTTCTAACTGGCCAGGACAAGACACTAAAAACATTAGACGATCAAATCTATTTTTCCAAGGCTCCTTGATTAAGAATTAGTGTTTTTAACATAGCCATGGCACTTTAGATTGAAATTTAAAATAGAATTTATTTTTGAGTGACTATGTCAAAAATTCACATATGATATGTCATTCAATTCAGAGTGTCATTTTCTATCGAATAAAGTAAAAAAATACCGAGGGTGCCATTTAAAAATCAAAAGTTGCAGTCATTTGACTGCAAGTCAAGTGACCGAAAACAATTGAATACGTCAATCAATCCCAATTTATGTCATATACTAACATACCAAATCTCCTTGTTTTATCCGATACAATAAAAAAGTTATAGGGGTGAGCCACTTTTGAGATGCACCCGGTATAGGGTGTTCCATTACGAAAAAAAACAACTTTGATGCGTATCTTTTTTTGGGGACACCCTGTAGAACTACATATATTTTTATAAAATGCTTTCAATTAACTAACATATTATGCTCCCAGAATTTAACTTCGATATAAACTACCGTTCTCCTGTGAGCCTTCGCGTCGTATGAGAGGCGCCAACCTTTATACCCGATTAGCTTGATGTACCTACATTAGCTTTGTTCTTACTTGTTCTGTTTGATGTTCTCATAAGTCCTGGTGGGAGACCAAACTTTATTTTTGCCTAATCTCTCGCCAACGAGGTTGTGTCGATCCCCCTAATGAATAAATAACACGCATTATATACATACATCAAGATTAAAATCTATTCTCAGCATTCAATATCAGAATAAGAATCACAAATATTGCAGTAGAGTGCAGTCTTACATATTTGCAATCCTTAGGTACATGAATAGTAAAAACGTGCAATATTGTTCATGATTCAGAAGCCTTTTTTAAGTGAAACTTCTTTACCCGTGATGAGATTAAAAATGCATGGCCGTGACACACGAGCTAGCGTCACGAAAAGTGGTAATGATCGAAAAAGTGGTAAGCCATTCAGGAAGTTGAGATGGGTCTTTGGAGCTGCGTAACTCGGGTCCTATGTGAACCAGGGGGTTGAAACTCGGAATATAGATAGGGCTCGAAAATCTTTAAATTATATACTAAGTGACATTGAAAATAGAACACCTACTAAAAATTGTTTAATTTTAATAATCTTTTGTACATGAATGTACGTTGACAAAATGCGTAAATGATCAAAATTTGGAGTGAAAATATTGGCTCGTTAACTTGTCCTTGTTATTAATGTGTTGGACCACCTCGATGTTTCATTCGTTGAGCCTTCTGGGCATGGAACTCATCAGATGGTTTATGTCTTCTTGCGGTATTTCATCCCATGCTAACTGTATCTCATACCAAAGAGCTTCTAGTGTCTGAGGAGGATGCGGTAAGTTTGTCAGTCTCCTACCCATGATATCCCATACATGTTCAATTGGTGAGAGATCTGGAGATCTTGGTGGCCAGGGTAGGAGATTAACTTGGGCATTATGTAAGTGGTTTACAGTTAAACTAGCAACATGGGGACGGGCATTATCTTATTAAAATATAGGATCGTGGAGCGTTCGTAAGTATGGTAAGAGATGAGCTTCCATAATTTCCTCAATATAGCGTTGGGCTGTCATATTACCTCGAACAAATACTAGAGGTGACCTGCTACCATATGCGATTGCTCCCCAAACCATAATTCCTACAACTTGCTTTACGTGCCTCTCCATGAAAAACTGTGGATTCCGCTTTTCTCCACGGTATCTTCTCACTCGCGCCCGACCGTCGTGCATTCCCAAACAGAATCGCGACTCATCACTAAAAACGATAGCATTCCATTCAGCGCCCCATTCTTGTCGGGCTCTGCACCATTCTAGACGTTGTCGTCGATGTTCAAGGGTCAATGGTAAAATCCAATAAGGCCAAAAAGAAAACAGCCCATAATACCGTATTCGTCGGTTCAACAGTTCGCATCGTGATGAGTCTCCCGTGTTCCGTAAACCATTGGTTAGCAATTGCTCTGGAAGTGGCCGAACGGTCTCTGACAGCTAATTGCCTTAAACGGCGATATTGACCCTCAGTGGTTAATCTTAGACGCTCTGTACCTCTGGCCGATGTTCACGGTGTTGTTGAAAGTAAGCTCTACAACAATTGGCAACAGTGCAAATACTTCTATGGACCCTATCAGCAATCTCTCGAAATGATAATCCTGCCTCCCGCAAACCCACAATCCGACCCCTATCAAAATCACTGAGTTGTCTAAAATTGGCACGTCTACGTATTCTAGGCATTATAATAAACTCAGAAAAACACCTGAAACTACTCTGTAGCAGAATAACTAACAAACTGTGCGAAAGCCGGGTCTATATTGGGATGACTGGAATTTTCACAAAAACATGTATAGCACAGAAACTAGTGTGTTGACGGCGCTCAAATTATAATCATTTCTTATCCATACAATAATAAACATGCTTACAAACATTCATTAAAATTAAATAATATTTAGTGGGTGTTCTATTTCCAATGTCACTTAGTATATTTTGACGACTTTTCGTGCACTATGAAATAAAAAAGTTTAGGTTAGTTATGACATAAGTAAGGTCAAAAGTTGATGTCGCCCGATCGCGACCAAATTCAGTGGGTAGACTATGTGAGCGACGCGACGGTGCACACAGTCCCACCCTGCAAAATTGGATACGACCGACGTTTTCGTTTACATCTTCATCAGGGTGGGACTAAGGATTTGATATTGAAGAAAAATGAAATTAGTATAAATTTAGTTTATAATCATCTGCTGATGATGCTAACATGGTTAGCGAGACGCGCGTCCAGTGTAAAAGTAAAAGTGTTTTGGTGTATTGTGGTGATTTAGTGTTTTTATTTTGCTGTTTAACACCAAAGGTTCCAACCCTCAACTGTAATATAATATTGTATGCGAAACCATACTTTTTTATGAAACTTATTCTTACTTACTCTTATCATACTTTTCTCTTCATTGATTTCTGCGCTTACTTGTCTAAAAGTTCTTGTACTACTGTTTAAAATTCTCGTAAACGAAACCACCAGGCTTTCAAATAAGCCCCATGCCAGCATAAAATACATTATATGTTTGGTTATAGTAGCTTCGAGGTCGCCTAAAATCAAATACCCCATTATATCAGTTGTGATTTATTCTCCGCCATATCTGGGAGAACATGCTGGATATATTTCCCATCAAAACACAAATCTAAAATATATAATTTTTTTTCAAATGTCACTGTGAGAAAGTTCGAAAAGGATCCAGCAAATAGTTGATCAGTAGATCCAACAAATAGTTGTCAATAACAAAATATGTTGACATGGAAATCGCATTGCCTATTACGAGAAACTTACTATAGTTGTGTGATTTATTTCGTTCATTTGAAATAATTTGGATATTATACCAGATATTTATTCGTACAAATGTAAAAAAAAATATTTGTTCATGTTTTTGAATGTTGTCCATTGGATGCAACATTGTGCGACGATAGGACACATACTCTTGAAACGTTACGCATGTTTTGATTGTATTTTGCAATCTGTTTAAGAGGAAATAGCCACTGATAACCTCGTTTTTGTATAGATTCTAACATAGAAGCATATAAAAAAATACTTTTTCATTTCTCTTTCGGTAGCGAAATAAAGAAATACTAAGCCTTTTTTCAGAAATGAAATATTATATTTCGCATTTTAACTAAGGGTGCCTTGGATATAACAACAAAAGGAATAAAAAGTAAAAATAATCTAGTAAACCAGATTTATGAAACAACTTCGCTGAAGGATGTTGCAAGAAAATTAGTAATAAGAAGAATTACCCTGTACTTCATCAAGTTTACTAGCTATACGTTCAACAGTTTTTCTTCTAGCCATTGCAAGTTGCTTTTGCTTCTGCGCCTATAATAAAAATAATGAAGGTGTCAGTCAATACTCTATTTAAAGTCTGTCCAGATTTCTCAAATATGTATTTTTCTATTCTTTTTCAATCATAGACAGAGTTGTAGCGTCGATTGAAAGAATTGGGAAAATACGCAATCTATAATGGACGAATTCGTGACAAGGCTGGATGTCTTGCGTGACAGACGTATTAAGTGTTGTATGGTGTAGTCTCTACTTGTTCTGCGGCCAACGCATAAAACACTCATTTTCTCTAATTCATCTAGCGAAGGCATATCGAAGACGGTGTGAAACTGAAAGCGACAATGCTGCCATATTAAAATGTGTAATATCTGTAACACGTTAGACTAAAATATGTTTGGATGAAAAATCCGCGTTTATGTATTAAAAATTTATTCGTGTTAAACATAGAATAAACAAGAAAAATAAAAAAATATAGGTGACAAAATTCTTTGATAAGTAATATTTCTTATGATCGAAAAAAGTAGTTTAGTTGGCTTGGAAATGGCGACTATTGACCAAATGATGACAATATTTTACATATGAAATAACAGCGATCTTCATTTCCAAGTCAACTTTGACGCCGCGCCGTTCTTTGTTTAATCATCTAATTTTATATTAAACTATTTAATGATAGAAAATCCGTATTATTAACGTACTGTGCCCACAATCCGTAAATTTATGGATTAAGCCGTAGTTCTGGCAGCACTGTCTCCAACAACCGCCCACTCTGTCGACTAACATCAGAACTATAGCACAGTATTCTTTATCCGCTGCGCTGTAAACGACTATCAGTGCGCAGCGGCGCAGAGTTAAACTAAATTTCGGACAAATAACGGTAACGCCAGCTACATCTCAGACATATTTTGTGCCACGAGCTCCCCATAACGTTGCGCATCTTCTTAGTTTTTCAATCAACAGTTGTAGCCTCTCCCCTTTACTTTTCAATGCCTATGTAGTATGTATGTATGGAAGAATGGAAACGAAGTGTGAGTCTGTGGGTATTCATCTCGGTATTCATAGAGGCGCACAAAAGCTACGATGAAGTAATGCTTGCACAAGATGCATTTGATCATCTACAATACATCATAGGATATACAGGCTATATGTATAATATGAGTGTGGCTTACAGCACAGAATATATAGATACGCAAACATATTCTATGCTTACATGTAAGTCTCAAGAAAACTGACTATCTGGTAGACAACAGTGAAGTGGTCTTTGAAGTTCTTATGATGGATGACTCTCAGGCCACAAAGGTCGACAATTTTAAATATTTTAGGGTCAACCGTAACCAAGCAGGGTACTGGAGACAATGAAAATCACCAAACTCTAAATTATCTGAATACATTGTTGTAGGATCGGCAGCTCTCTCTCTCTTAGAACCAAGGAACGCCTAGAACAAATTTTAGTTGAATCTGTGATGTGCTATGGTTGTGAAGTGTGGCCTATGACAGCTGAAGTGAAATGGGGACTTGCAGCAGTCGAAATGGATTATCTCAGAAGGAGTTCAGGCATATCGATATTGGATCGGATTACCAACACAGAGAAATTAGACAGAATGAATGCTCTAGAGTCAGTTATGCATAGAATAGAGATCAGAGGTCTGAAATGGTTTGGCCGTCTATTAAGAATGTCTGAAGATCTATGACCAAAACGACTGTTTTAGTGGAGTCCTGCACAAGAAGTAGATCCAGAAGGTGGTGGAATGCCACAATCAGAAAAGCGATGACACCCAGAAAACTAGAAGATCTGGATACACTGGATAGAGAGGTTTGGCAGAGATGAACGGGTAGGCAGCCGTAGCAGTATTATATACACAGTATATTATATACACAGTATATATTGCGCATACCACCTGTGACGTCATACGCCATACAAAAAAATATCCATATTGTTCAATTGCCACTAATAAAAAAAGACCTAAAATAGGGAAGAATTAGGACATAACCCTAAAAGTTATGTCAAATCATTGAACTTGTCATTGGAAAAATTATTTTCACATTTATTGTGTCATCTGTTTGACAATTTGAAATTGGCGCGCGGAGCTTGCCGACCAATCGTGCCGTTTATCACCTGTGACGTAATGACCAACCTGCGCAATATCATACCTTGTATTCTTTGTATCATGTATAATACTGTTTCATTTTTCAGTTGAAATTAAATAAAAAAAAATATTTAATGCAAATAAAAATACAAAAACATTATTGCTTACAAAATTATTTATATGATCAAAAAGTAATGTCATAGAAAAAAGATCAAATAATTTTACATCAGAAACAATTTCAAATAATATAAGAAACAATGCTGCAGTTAACGTTGTATACAACTTATGGCAGAAAATTATCGTATAATTTAACAATAGAGCGTCTAGTCAACAAAAAGTAAATAAGAATGAAATATTTATTTACCTGGTTTTTAAGGACCATTTTCATGTGCCGTCTGTCTTTCCGTTCTTCAAGTACCGTAACAATGTTTGTTTTAATTAATAAGCCTAGGTACTGAAAAATAAATTAAAACCATTTAATAAAAGCAGTAAACTTTATTTTTTTAATTATCACAATCACAGCCTCAGTTCAGTTCAAAGATAAGTTTTGCTGATACTTTGATATTATCTACAGTTCATATCAAATACTTTTGATACCAATCAAACTTTTAATTACGTAATCAAGTAAGTTACGTGTCAAGTTGTCACATTTATTTGTTTATTTCCTGACATTGTTATTCGTTTTGACACCTTTGTTTTGTATTACGAGTTTTTGCATTAAATAAATAATGTGTTGTGAAACTTTAAGCTTAAAATTTTTTACTAGCAGACCTTGCAGTCGAACATTATTCTTTTTAGAACCTCTTTTAAAGCGAAGTGTAGAAGATAGCTTAATAGCCGTAAAAAACGCTTCGCAACTTTATTAGAATATTTTGAATGGGAAAGAGCTAGAAATGGCCCTTTATGCCCTTTAAGTGCTGTTAAGAAGATGAGTTTTGTTTTATAAATAATAACTGTTTATATATTTATAATTAATTTATTTTTGTTTTCCAAAATAATATTCTGATTAAAAGAAAATATGTAAAAGTGGGCAACGCTGTGCCGGTCAAGATTAATCACGGGACTAAAAGTTTATTTGTTATGAGAAATGTTCAAAAACTGCCCCGTCTGTCCATAACAGAAGACGGTTGATATGTTGAACACCTGTAGCAAAATCTCATGTCTTGGTTTGTTATTTATTTTTATTGTTATTAAATATAGTTTAAATGTGTTGATGTTGGTTAAATATATTTTAAATTGTTATAAAATTCTGCATCTCTCATAGCAAATATTATTTTCGTTTTAATTGATGCTCACAACTAGAATTTTTTTTGCATTACAGCCGGTGCCGTTCAAAGCCTACTTATTTAAAGCGGGCGAATTTTTATATACTCCATATCTCGAAGAGAAATCGAGCAAAATATCAAGTGTGTTATATTTTTGGAAAGGTAATTTTAAATTCTTTTCAATAAATTAAAAATATACAGGGTGTCCCATATAAAAAAATCAAATTTTCTGTTGATAATTCTTAAATTATTAATTTTAAAAAAATTATACTTGAACCATTAAATTCTACGTAAAAAGGTGCTTTGGAAATGTTTTCATAAAAATACAAAATTTTCCATAGCAAAAAAGTTACAGCGATTTGTTAAAAATGCATATTATTGAAAAACACCCCGTAACTCCGAAACGGTAACAGATATCGATATGCGGTTTTCACCATCATGTGTTTGACAAAAATTAAGCTCCAGACACCGATATTAGTTTTTGTCTATCTCCTATAGAAAAGGGTGTTTCCATTTAAAAGCGTCGAATTTGACCCACCCTGTACAGTTTAGCTTGCGCAGACCAGTTTGCGCAAATTATCTGAGAGCCTAAATGACCCTTTACATATCTATTTTTCAGTAAATAACTAAGCAATTACCTCAGAACAAACCATGGGATCCGTCGGATCAAAATCGGCATCTACGTGACGATCCGGTTCTGGTAATAAGGGAATATTTAATTGTCGTTCTACGTAATCGAAGTCCGTATAATCGCCACCTCTGATATCTTTTAAATAAGAAATATATTATTATATTTACTATTATAATTATATATTTATATTATACACACTTATTTTTCATTATTTAAGATTACTAGATCTTCACAGTCGTATTCTCGCTATAAACTCATAAAGTTTTATTCTACTGACATAGGTACCGGGTCAACACCCGTCGTGCGGGACATAGTAAATCCTATGTAAATTTTAATGGGGTCAATTATTTGCTTCCCTAATTATTTTAGAGAATAATTCTATTTAGGTTTATTGAAGAGCACTAAAACCCACATTCAAAAAAATAACTTTAGATATTTTTGATTAGCCCGTTTACGAGTTATCGCCGATTTCTTTTTAAATATTTCTCCTTTCTTATGGCCCTGTATTTACTTATGAGCACCAGTCAAGGTAAAAGATAACTGTCAAATGAAGTTGTCATTTCAGAAATTTACCTATTTAGTGCTTTATTATTACTGAAAACTCATTCCTACATCGGAAATCTTAAAGATGTATTTATAAATACAAATTAATATGAATTAAAGTAAAATAAAGTAATCAATTACAAGGTTAATTATACCTAGTATTATTACAATATTCAATAACTTATCAATTTAGGTACTATTAAATTGTTAAAACTTTAGGATTTAAGATGTTCAAATATTCCTCCATCGACTGCTAGACAATAACCCAGGTGATCATAAACTTCTATTCTTACATTCGCTAGTTGGTAAACTGAAATTCTATTGCATTCGGCAGAAATAGCATTTTTTAACTCGTCTAGATTTGGGTATTTTTTATTCTTGTATATCCTGTTTTTTAAATGGCCCCAGAGAAAGAAATCATTTGGCGAAATATCAGGAGACCTTGCTGGCCAATTTACTGTATGATTTAGGCCAATAACGTTTACGTTAAAACTATTGTTTAAATATTCCCGAACAGCCAGGGTACTATGTGCCGGGCAGCCATCCATTTGGTACCAAACTTCCTGATTTTCCCTAGCGGCATCATGTAAAGCAGGTAAAATATGATTTTTGAGTAGTTCCAAATAATATTCTGCATTTAAATTTCGTGTAAGAAATAATGGCCCGATAATATTGTGTCCGAATATCCCTGCCCAAACATTTACTTTCTGTGGATATTGCGTCCTTATTTCGACAAACCTGTGTTGGTTTTCTTTGTTCCAATATCGATAATTTTGAACATTGGGTTCATTATTTAAGGTAAACGTGCATTCGTCAGTGAAACATAGTAGGGAATTTTTAAAAAAACATATTATGTTTTTTTAAAAATTCCCTATCCGTGTTTGCTCTTTCCATCATATCAAAACAAAACGCCTGCCGCCGTATTTCGTCCCCATCTCGTAGCTCTTGGTGCTTTTCAAAAATTCGCAATTGCAAAATTCGAAACGCTGTAGTGTGATCTATTCCTATTTCATCCTCAAGTTTCCTTGTGCTGATCTTTCCATCGTTCTCTTACACGCACAATAAAACTTCCAAGTCGGTATCATTTCTTGCATCTTCTCTTTGTTCCTGCCTTGCTTCACATCTGCAGTTATTTATTAGGGTACCTTTGGTCTCAAATCTCTGGATATTCCTTGCGATTGTAGATTTTCCAGATATCGGTCTATTCGGATACAGAGAAGCAAACATGTCCGACACCTTTTGATAACTATTTCCTTGATAATACCATTTAATCATCAATACTTTTTCTTCGGTAATATTTTCGATGTAGGTATGAGTTTTTAATAATAATAGTAAAGCACTAAATACATAAATTTCTGAAATGACAACTTCATTTGACAGTTATCTTTTACCTTGACTGGTGCTCAAAATACAGGGCCATAAGAAAGAAGAAATATTTAAAAAGAAATCGGCGATAACTCGTAAACGAACTAATCTAAAATATCTAAAGTTATTCTTTTGAATGTGGGTTTTAGTGCTCTTCAATAAACCTAAATAGCATTATTCTCTGAAATATTTAGGGAAGCCAATAATTGACCCCATTAAAATTTACATGGGATTTCCTATGTCCCATCCGCCGATGCAACACCCGGTATATACTGTATACCAAATTATTTTTATTGCTTGGACCATGTCAATACAAAAATGGATTTTTTTTATCTAAATAATAATGGTAATGACTGTCCAGCTATCGTTCACCGTTACGTCATCATTATTTGTCAAATATGAGTTTTAGGTGTGTCTGAGATCAGTTCACAAGTGCATATTTTTTCTTACTTGATATTTTAGCCTCATTTTTACGGATTCTTTTCAATTTTACTTCCATGTTTTGCTCAATATTTTTAAGTTCCTCCTTTATAAATGCTTCTTTCTTGGATCTATAGTTTTCTATAAGATCGGCTCCTAAAACAACACATACATTCAAGGAAATATCTTGAAACATACAGGGTTGAGACATGAAGAATTAAAGAAGAAACATGTTATTAAAACGAACAGGGTTCGGCAATAGTGCGTCGGGCATCTGTAGCTCCTAGAATAAAATACTTAAGAATTTTGTTTAAGTACAAACCTAAAGTATAATATACTAGGATATATTTCAGGAAAATAATTTTAACTTCTATAGGATGGCTCAAAAATTGTGAGTGTATCGGGATGATTCTGCTCAAGGTCCTGCGAAGCATTACGCCATTCTTCATCTATTGAAAAAAAAATATAGAGGGTGTTCCATTTAAAAAAAAAACAAAGAAATATTAGTTTATATTTTAGAAAGCTTGGCATAGAATTTTGAACATTCTGTATGATTTAAGATTACGATATTTATAGCAAAGTAAGTATAGACCATCTAAATTAAATATCTAATATATTTTTGATTTCGGGACAGTTCTTGTATTTGTAATAATTTTTTTAATAAAGATTGAAAAATATATATTTCTTTATTTATTTATTAATAGATTTGAAACTATAGAAATATATTTATTCATATTATCTTAGGATTATGTAAAGCGATCTGAAAGGAAGCTAAAAATGCAATAATATACAGGGTGTTCCATTTATAAAAAATCATCCAGATCCACTTAAACTTTTTTATAGAAGTTAAAATATTTTCAAAAAATACATCGTCGTACATACTTTAGGTTTGCACTTAAACAAAACTTCCAAGTTTTTTATTCTAGGAGCTACAGATGCCCGACGCACTATTGCCGAACCCTGTATAACGAAAATTAGTTTTGAATGCATTTAATTTTGTCTGAAAATAAACGCCTACCTCGATCGCCTAGAATTGTTTCCACTTTGACATCGTTGACAATATGAAAGAAATAGTAAGATTTGAAGATTCTCTGCTGAAAAATGAGAAAAGCAAAGCAGGCCGTGTCCCAGCCAGCCCCAAGACCTGCAGTAGATGTGACACACGTGGTTGTTTCTTCCACATACGGTAAATCGTAAGATCCCAGTTTGTCCACACATCCAAGAGCTAGTAACCTGTAAATACAACAGTGGATAGAAACGGTAGGAAATAAGGTTTTCTCTAAATTGTGGGAAATTTCCTCAAAGAAAGGAAGGTTCCTCACCCAAAAATAAGATTTATTTTTTGTATCAGCATAGGTCCGATTCTGCTTTGTTTCGTTAGAGTTAAAATATATTTTGTTTTGATTTATTATAATTTTCTTCCAAGTGGTGCTTTTACGGATTCGAATGAAATTTTGAGTCTAAAAATTACTATAAGCAAATAATATTTTAATACCTCTATAACTGCTACATGCTTTAATTCAGTATAAAGCAGTCAAATAAACAGTCTAAAAAAAGTCGACGGATTTACGAAGGAGGTGTGTATTACTGGAATGGGAAATGGAAGTCGGTTATCACTAGAATATTTTTCTAAAAAAAAACATGTGCGCCGCTGACTTTTTTTGCTCTTGTTAGCAAAATTGCGTAGGCCGTTTAATCCCGATTAAAAGTTGTATCTTGATGTTTTATCCATTTCGATCACCTCGATGAGATAAACGCAATTTTATTAATCACAATTAATAAAATAAAAATAGAAATAAAATTAATAAATTAGTTATTTCATCAATTTATTATTAAATTTTATTAAATTCATTGATGCCGAGTGCTACCTGCGGCAAATTCCTCCAAAAAACAATGGTATTTAAGATAATTACAATAGAAATATTTTTTTAAAGTTTTAAAAACGGATATCTT
This sequence comes from Sitophilus oryzae, assembly GCF_002938485.1. NCBI lineage: Eukaryota > Metazoa > Arthropoda > Insecta > Coleoptera > Curculionidae > Sitophilus > Sitophilus oryzae. The sequence goes on along the minus strand of NW_022145921.1, from coordinate 295,427 downwards.
TGGATTTTCTGAGCTTATTATATGTTCTTTTTATTATTTATGCTACAATTGGTTTTATTTAGAGGATATTGTGACAAAACTTAAATTAACAGTGACATTGTTTTGAATCTTGAAAAAAAAAAAAGATTGTCAAGTTGTTGCACCTAAGTAGAGGGAGATGGCCGATTCAACGCCAGGAGCAAGGAGCCGGATGTAGTGCGCATGCGTAAATTAGCCATGAACATCTAAAATAGGCTAATAAATAAGAATAAACAGGTTTAAACAGGAAACGGCCGCTTTTGAACTGCTGATTTTTGTATTTTTGTTATTTTTTTTGTTCAAACCCGTTTATTTCTGTTTTAAAGCAGTTGTTTTCTGTTTAAACCTGGTTATCCTAGTTTATTAGCTAATTTTATATGTTCTTAACTGATTTATGCATGCGCACCACTTCCTTGCTCCTGGCGTTGAATCGACAAGTTACATGTAGTAAACCAGTCAATCATGAAATTCACTTAGAATTAAGGTAATTATATATTTTTCTTGCATTTATCTTCTATTTAAAACTTGTCAATAATAATTCGGATACGTAAATTTGACTGAGATGTTTCAGTAGCGTATTTGATATATTTGTTATTAAATATTTATTAAAACTTATCTATTTTAGAAAATTTTAGCTATTTTAAATATATCTATTTTTTATTTATTAGAAATATATTTTTAAACGTTTTAAATAAATTTAAAACGGCACTGATGAAGCGGAATTTAGATCAGCCATGTTAATATTCTATCGTGCTTATCTAATTTTGTTGATAGACTTATTCCTTAATAAGGGTTGGAACCTTTTGTGTTACAACAGCAAAATAAAACACTAAATTACCACAATAAACCAAAACACTTTTACACTGGACGCGCGTTTCGCTAACCATGTTAGCAGATGATAAAAATTGAAACGCGTGATGATAAACGATGATGATAAAAAAGATGATAAAAACTGGCGCGCATCCAGTGTAAAAGTAAAAGTGTTATGGTGTATTGTGGTGATTTAGTGTTTTATTTTGCTTAATACCTTATACAGGGTGTCACAGAAATAAGTGCAAGTATTTTAACTGGTAATATAGGCCAACCCCAGAAACACGCCTATGAGTTTTTTCGCAAAAAAAATTGAAAATTCGGAATTTTTTGAAAATTTTTTTGGAATTTTTTTTATTTTTTACTTAAAAAAATAATTACTTGATAATATTGCAACATAAATAGCAGATTAAAATTACAAGAAAATCCAAAAAAGATCCAGTGGTTCTCAAAATTTTAGCAAAAAATCATTTTTTCTGGAAATTCTCAAAGTAAAATAACTATGTTATTTTGGACTTATTTAAAAAACGATAAAGAGAAAATATGTTTCTTTTATCGAGATCTACCACCCCTTAAAATACTTGCACTTATTTCTGGGACACCCTGTATAAAAACTTTTCAAAAACTATATTACCCTAACATATACAGTATGTCCTCGGAGTGTCTTTACCAGAGGAAAAACATTTTTATTATTGACATTTTGAGAAAAATGCATTTGTCATAAAAATTTCGCTCGTTCGAAAATGGTTAATTCCGTTTATACTTTTACAAATTTCCATACCATTTTAGAGAAAATTAAAAAAAACATATAAAAATCGAAAGGTGTTTTTATGGTAATATAATTTCGATTTAATTTTTTGATAGACGGTTATTATTAATTTTGATTAACGTCATATTTTTTGCTTGTGTATCACAATTTCCCAATAGCTATTATCGGGGGCACGGATAGATATTATCGCTAATACCATCCTTTTCTCGAAGGTATTAGTTAGCGGCACTTTCGACCTCCCTGTAGCTTCGCTGTGGATAAAGCAAATATATAAATTTTCACTAAACATGAGGACATACTATAGCTAGCGAGATTACAAAAATATCTAATAATTATACCTCATAATTTATGAATTATTGCTTGTCAAATTTCGACATTGATTCACTGACACCATCAAAATTCTAAGTTAGGTACATTGCCTGGAAACTTATATGGTGAAATTTTGATAAAACAATTTAGTACTCACTAAAAACACAGTACGTCGCTAGTGGTAGGAAAAATAATTTTTAGAGGTTACTAGTTTATTTGGTTGCCTGTGATACATATACAGGGTGTTTCCTAATTAATCTAAAAAATAAAAAATCGTTTGAAAACGGCTTAAGGCGGGCTCTTAATAAGTATATTTATTTTTTTCTCGGCAACCGTTTGATGAACAAGAAAAACTCAAAAGATCAATTTTGTTGAAAAAGGATGGCCAGTCAAGAAAAAAATATATTTTCTTTAAAAAAGCATTGGTGTACCATTTATGTTAAGCAAAAAATCGATTTTTTTTTAATTTTTAACACCCTGTAGATCAGAAAGGAAGTACTTTAGACCCAATGGTTTTATAAAAATTGTTTTAAGAACACATGAGGAATTACACAACAATTTTTTTAGACTAATTAGAAAACACCCTGTATATTGTCAACTTGACAATGATTGTTGATAAATCAAAAAATACCTTTTCTGTGAAAAAAACCTGATTTTCGCAGGAAAAATTTTGGTTTTTATTGAATTTGGGCCTGCGTCTGCAAATACCGGTATGTTTTTTTAATATTCTATCTATCTAAATTTTAAATATCATAGTCAGAAATAGTTTTATTATTTATTAACTGTAAAAATGGTATACTTATAAGTTTTATCAAATATTGTGATTTACTTTCTACCTTGTAGTCAAAATTTATATTGTAAAATATATATATTCTTATGTTTTATTAAAGTTACTCTGATATACTAATATATCAGTGTAACTTTAAAACTAAATCCTTTGAAATCAAATATAAACATAAAAAATATTTACAGCAGAAAAGGCGAAGGCGCTGGGTTAAACGTAGTCTCTACTAAGAACACGGAGGGGCGCTTTGACCCAAAATTTTACTATTAAGTTTCATATCTATCTTAATAGAAGATTATTTTCTTTTATCTATGGTTAGGTACTTCTAGATGTGTCACAAACTTTAGAACTTTGCATTTCCGCACCCATGTTTATAGGGACTTTTTTTCATATTTTTTGATGAGGAATCAATGAGTGACTTATTTAAGATTTTGATAGATTACAGATGCCAAAACATCCGTTATAGTACACAAAGTTTAGTTTATTTTAACTTTCTCCGTTGACGAACGGAAGTTAAAGAATTTGGGATGAAGAATGGACAAAAATAATATGACTAATTAAGGCGCCGTCCGTCGGATAATAGTATCAATGGATGAAGCTTGATTTTCATGCGTCCGTTATACGTTGATACGATGGTCCGACGGCGCTCTGATTGGTCATAGCGTTTTCGCGCCACTTTTCTTCCGTAATCTCTTTACTCGAGCCCGTCAACGGAGAAAGCTCGTACGATAACGGACGTTTTGCCACTTTTTTGACAAATTTAATCTAACCTTAATAAAAATATAATAGTACAAGAGCTAGTAACGTTGCGAAAACCAGTATTTTAAGAATGCTGATTCTTTAATGTATCTTTTGCTATGCTCTCTTGACAAAAGTGCGGGCCGTCTGGCTGCCAGTAGACTACTGCGATTCACTACTGCGCATCACATCTGTACAGCGTATCAAATTTTCGTGTGTTTTATGGGATTTCTCGTTTATGACTAGAGATACAATGATGAGACTTTCACATTACTTTGCTACTTTTTTATGAAACTAAATTTGCCACATATATGTGTCCTAGCTTCATTAGTTCTTGAAATGCAGGGCGAATTTGTGATGCGCGGTAGTGAACAGATGTTGAATACAGATATGATGCGCAGTAATAAACGCAACGTCTACCGGCAGCCAGACGGTCCGCACACTGTTCAGGAGAGCATAGCAAAAAATATATTAAAGAACCAGCTTTCTTAAAATTTCTTCTCGAAAACGTTGCTAGCTCTTAGACTATAAGTGAAACAGCGAAATCGTTATGGATATGAAAATATAAATTACACCAGTCACAAGCAAATCATAGATCCAATGAACGGAGGCATGCAAATGCAATAAATTTAAAAACTACATAATTTTCTAACCAATCCAAGTCTTTAATTCAAGCAATAAAATTAATATATCGTATCATGCAGAAAATCAAGCTTAACGGATGCATGTAAACCCACCTTAAATTGTATAACTAATATTATCTTACATACTTGAATATTCTGCAATACTCTTCACTGATTTCATAGATCAAAACACAACCAAATAACTGACTTATTGATCTACACAGCATGATCAGAAGATTGTATAATATAAGCATATTCCATCTGAAAAATGTAGAATAATATTTAATGAATTCGTCAAATTAATATGAAATGCTAAAGCACTATGCGCTGTTGTGTTGATTTGATTGGTCCATGCACCCAAACATAATAATACACATGCATAGTGAGTATGATGCGGTTCGGCGATGCGATGCGTCGATGCTGTTTATCCATGCGATTTGTTAGTTCGTTTGGAAATTGGTCTATTGTGTTCGTGATATTTTTTTTATGGTTAGCCCAAAAACCGAACCGCCGGTGCCGCAAAATTCATCTTTTCGACGCATTGGCTCATCAAATGGACGCATTGACAAACCGCATCAATGCATAACGAGTGTGGGTTTTAAGGCGGCGAATAGGAAACTTTTAGTTACGTAATCGACGACGCGATTTTTAAATTCATTGTTGCCAATCATGGACATATTCGGCACCAGGCTGCCTAACTGGAATTTAAATTTCCCGCTGGGGACACAGGTTATAGCTCTGCTGTAGGAAATGTCAAGTTGCAACATTTATTTATTTATATTCTGACATTGTCATTCGTTTTGACACTTTAGTTTTGTATTACGAGTTTTTGGTTTAAATAAATTGTGTTGTGATACTTTAAGCCTAAAAAATTACTAGAACCTCTTTAAATGCGAAGTGTACAAGACAGCTTAATAGCCGTAAAAGATTCATCGCGACTTCATTAGAATATTTTGAACGGGAAAGCGGTAGAAATGGCCATTTATGTCCCTTAAGTGCTGTTTAGGAGGTGAGTTTTGTTGATGTAAATAATAATATATTTATAATTAATTTATTTTTTATTCCTAAAATATTTTGATTAAAAGAAAATATGTAAAAGAGGGCAACGCTGTGCCGGACAAGCTTAATCACGTGACTAAAAGTTTATATGATACGAACTATAGTTTATAATTATATGCGTTGAACGATCGCTGAACGTTAGGTTACTTCGTTTTTTTTTCAGAATCCTTTCTGAATCCTCACAGAACTTGTGATACGCCTGATACGCAAGGAAATACATATGCAGCAATTTTTTCATCTGCATCGTGCGTTGTAAAGTTCTAGGACGGTTCATATTGATTTAAAATAAAGGGAAAATATAGGAAAACCCCGTACTAAACTAAGGTTTAACTAAAATAACTGTTTTAGTTTTATTTGAGATTCTACAATTACTGTTTGTACTGGGAGAACTGCGTTGCGAGGAATTGACATTTTTTCATATGTTCTGTTTTTGGGATTTAGTTTTACCTACCTAAAAATAATGCTTTTCGGTTCTCTAAGGAAGAAGTCCTGTCCTTCCCACGCCAGCAAAAAAGCGAACAAGATGTAGCCAAAGGAGTAGATTGTAGGCCGCATTGTGCCGGCCAAAAACGTAAACAGCAGCGACAGGTAGAACCAACCCGTAAAAATAACGTATTTGTAGACATCCCCTGCATTTCTGAAAAAAAATTAAGGCGCGTTTACACGAGTCAAGTGAATTGATCAAGTCACTTGAATTCAATTCGCATGAATGCAATATGACATTATGACTTTCTAAACTCGATAAATTATGTCAATTGATCAAGTGAGTTGTTTCAAGTCTTTATCGACTATATATATATATATTGATATAGCGAGTTGTATATATATTTATCGATATATATATATATATATATATATATATATATATATATATATATATATATATATATATATATATATATATATATATATATATATATGTAAGAATTTTGTTCATTTCATATATTTGAGCGGGCCGAAAAACGCTCTTTACCATCTTTTGACGGGAGATGCACTAATATCTCACCGACACTTTACGACATCATCTGTAGATAGAAGAAGTTTTGCTTGCCGTATCGGTGAGAACCAGCCCCCTGACAGCCCACCTGATGAAGGGTAGGCCCAGAAACCGGTTGTGGGAGTGGAGCTTGGTTCCCCCCTTTACGACAAGCAAAACAATTTTCTTTTTACTTTTTATTTTTTTTTTAATTTTTTCTCTACTTTCGATTTTTCGAAATTAGAAAAAATACACAGCTAAAGGCAAGAAAATATTATTTAATAATATACACTAAAGCTGTAAGAATTTTGTTCATTTCATATATTTGAGCGGGCCGAAAAACGCTCTTTACCATCTTTTGACGGGAGATGCACTAATATCTCACCGACACTTTACGACATCGTCTGCAGATATAGAAGAAGTTTTGCTTGCCGTATCGGTGAGAACCAGCCCCTGGACAGCCCACCTGATGAAGGGTAGGCCCAGAAACGGGTTGTGGGAGTGGAGCTTGGTTCCCCCCTTTACGACAAGCAAAACAATTTTCTTTTTACTTTTTATTTTTTTTTTAATTTTTTCTCTACTTTCGATTTTTCGAAATTAGAAAAAATACACAGCTAAAGGCAAGAAAATATTATTTAATAATATACACTAAAGCTGTAAGAATTTTGTTCATTTCATATATTTGAGCGGGCCGAAAACGCTCTTTACCATCTTTTGACGGGAGATGCACTAATATCTCACCGACACTTTACGACATCATCTGTAGATATAGAAGAAGTTTGCTTTTGCCGTATCGGTGAGAACCAGCCCCTGGACAGCCCACCTGATGAAGGGTAGGCCCAGAAACCGGTTGTGGGAGTGGAGCTTGGTTCCCCCTTTACGACAAGCAAAACAATTTTCTTTTTACTTTTATTTTTTTAATTTTTTCTACTTTCGATTTTTCGAAATTAGAAAAATACACAGCTAAAGGCAAGAAAATATTATTTATTAATATACACTAAAGCTGTAAGAATTTTGTTCATTTCATATATATATATATATATATATATATATATATATATATATATATATATATATATATATATATATATATATATATATATAATATATATATATATATATATATATATATATATATATATATATATATATATATATATATATATATATATATATATATATATATATATATATATATATATATATATATATATATATATATATATATATATATATATATATATATATATATATATATATATATATATATATATATATATATATATATATATATATATAATATATATATATATATATATATATATATATATATATATATATATATATAGTGCCGTGGTGTTTCAAGTCATATAATAATCAATATATAATCTGTTGTAATTTGTTGTTTTAACTGTCAAAGTCTTGTCAAAACATATATTTTTGGTTATAAATATAAACTGGAATGCCCTGGTCGCACTGCAAGCACACCAATGGACTGACGCACAAAAACGAATCAATCAAAGAAACGCGATATGGTATCGTCTTTGTCAATCACACTAACATTTTAGAATAAGCAGGAGGAGCGCAGGCAGATGATTAGATCGGGCCTTTAAAAACTACGTCTCCGGTAAAAATTTGCGTTTTTAATGTAAAAATGATAGCGCGCGTGTCGATTCTAACTTCATCAAGCGATGAATCACTCCCAAACATTCGTGGCGTTTACTATACATATCTTGCCCAATCATTTATTTTTGATATTAAACTACTCTTGTTTTTAAATAGCTTCTTTTCAAAATCTGCCATAAATATTTCTGCGAATAACGGTGAAATTGGGGAACCCAAAGGTAACCCATCTTTCTGTTTAAATATTTCATTGTTATACTGAAAATAGTTTTGTTCTAAACAAGTTTCAATTATTGTTATTAAATCTGATTTTACTATTATATTAAGATTAGATTTATCAATTAGTTCATAAATAATAGAAGATAATTCATGGGTTGGGATAGAAGTGAACAGGCTTTTGACATCGAAAGAAACGAATTAAATTCAATTAACCCGAGAATACAATTTACTATTGAAAAGGGGAATTAATACCATCAATTTTCTTGATGTTACAATTATAAAACAGTCTAATAGATTACAATTTGATATTTACAGAAAACCCACTACCACAGACACTGTAATACATAGTCAATCACACCAATCCTGGCAAATCAAAATGTCACCCTTTCATAGTTTAATTCATAGATTAGTAATGTTTCCACTGAGCCCAGAGAATTTTAAAAAAGAGTTAAATATTATTAAACAAATCGCCATCAACAATGGATATAAGTGTTCCCTTATTGATAATATGCTAAAGAAAAAACAAAAGAAGATATTAATGAAAAATTTTTATTCCGCTAATTCTAAAGACAATAACAATTATCGACTTTTAAACTACATACCTAATTTAACTAACAAAATATCAAATAATCGCTATAAAATAGGATGTAAAACTATTAACGTAAATAAAAGAAATTTAGGTCAAATTTTAAGTCAAAAATAAGTCGGGTGTATATAGGGTGGATTGCAATGATTGTGATGCCGTGTACATAGGCCAAACAGGTAGAAATTTAGATATAAGGATTAAAGAACATGTAAAGTCTATTAATAATCTCCAGCATAGTTCTGGTCTTGCAACTCATTGTATAGTAAATAATCACAAAATTAATGAAAACTCAATTAAGTTACTATACAGAGAAACAAAAGGTAGACGCTTAAATTACATTGAACAGTTAAAAATACTAAAATCTGTTAAAAACGAAAATAATGTTAACGACCAACAAGGATTTCTAAACACATTTTTTATTACCCATATTGGAAACTCTCTGAACCCACCCCCATAGCAAATATATATATAGTTACAGTGTAGTTAGACAATTAGTTCTTAAAAAACTCTTGAAAAAGGCCTAACAAGCCGAAAGGTATATGTAGAGTTAAAGTTACTCTTATTAAAAGTTTTTTGATACATCTAAAAGCGTGTTTTATTAAAATACTAATACCTAAATACAAAATTAGGGTATACCTGGTGCGTCACGAAAGTGGCGCACCCTTATAACTTTTTATTTTTTCAGACGATCCCCAGCCGATACCAGATCTCATTTTCAAATAAACGAGATTTGATATATTAGTATATGACATAAATCAGGATTGATTGACATATTCAATTGTTTTTGGCCATTTCTCTTTCACCGGAAATGCCTACAACTGTTGATTTTTAAATGACACCCTCGATTTTTTTTACTTCATTCGATAGATGATATATCTTAACATTTGGCACTTTTGTATATGGTTTATTAGGTACTCATCACGATCAATTTTCAATTTTTTCAATTAACACTACTTTTTGATGTAATTTTTTAATATGACGAGATGGTTTTGGTGACCCTTGTCCTAACGTCATATTACGGTGCATTGAATACTTTATACTAAATTAAAAAAAAACGTTATAGACTAACAATAGACTTCTGGTTTTAATAAACATTCATTGCGACAACAGAACTAACGATATTACAGAAAACTCAAGTAATACTCAAGTATACAAATAGAAAAAAAATGTAAAAGATACTCTAATACAATAGGCTTTGCAATTGCCTCCCTTGGCTGCTATAACTCCAAACCTCATGCCAAGCATTTCCCAAACGTCGAACATAATGGGCAGTTTATAATCACCAAAACCGTTATTTAAAAAAAATAACTTCAAAAAGGAATGCTAATTGAAAAAATTGTAAATAGTTGGTGGCAAATTCATTTCACTCTTACAAATTAACCAAGGCATATATTGACATGATCCAAAAAAATAATATGCTCAAGAGAGATGGTTCTGATCGTAAAATTATATTTTAGAAAAATTTACACACCAAATTATTGCAGAGGGTGTTTTAAATTTAAAGTAAAAAGCAAACCCTCGATTAACCCTGTATAATATGCTAAACATCAAAGTTTATATAAAAACTTAGTTTACGAACTAAAGTTGACATAATTACACTATCGGACAAAAGTAGAGCAACACTTCAAGAAATATTTGCAAATCGCGATTTTTTAATTATACATGCATGATAATGTATACAAATACAATAAATTTAAAAACTACAAAGTAGGCTATGAGTATCCACGACAACAATAATTTTTACTAACAAAACAAATGAATTTATTTTGACATTTAGTTTTAAATGCTTAATAGTAACGCGTCAAAAGTAGAGCAACATTCAAATAATTTATTCCAAAGAAGGGTTTTAGCAAAAGTAAAGCCCAAAATAATTCTGCGTGGTTTATTTTATGTATTTTTAAACATTTCTATGCTGGATTAGTAATGCCAAGAGGAATTCCAATTTCAAAAGACTTGAAGCAAAGAGTTGTGAATGCATTCATGGAAGATAACAAACAAGCCGATATTTCAAGACAGTTTGTGTTACCCCGGAACAGTGTATCTAAAATAATTTCATCGTATAATAACAGGGGACACTTAGAAAAGTTGCCAAAATCGGGAAGGACAAAGAAAACAAAAGTAATGACCGACAGAGACATTAGAATTGCAAAAGAATTGCTCAAAATGATCCTTGGAAGTCCGCACCTAGAATTATTGCCGAAATTCCAGAAATTACGGTTGGTATACGAACAGTACAAAGAAGATTAGAAGATGCAAAGTTATTTAGTAGACGTCCAGCCAAAAAGTCGTTAGTTTCGGAAAGAAATAGAGCAGCAAGGTTGGCATTCGCATGTCGGCATTTAAACTGGACCGTCAATGACTGGAAAAAAGTTTTGTTCAGTGATGAAACGCGTTACAAAATATTCAGTTCTGATGGAATGAGACGTGTGAGGCGACCAATCAATACAAGGTTTAATCCTAAATACGTAACACCTACAATTAAACACGGTAAAGGCAGTGTATTTTTATGGGGTTGTTTCTCATGGAATGGGATAGGCCATATACATTTTATTAATGACACGATGGACCGATTTGTTTATAGGGATATCATGCAGAATGTCATGCTTCCTTATGTAGAATGAGAAATGCCATTGCGCTTTATTTTCCAACAGGACAACGATCCAAAACACTCTTCACAAGTTGTTCAACAGTGGTTTAGGGAAAATGACGTTCGAGTTTTGCAATGGCCAGCACAATCCCCAGACCTTAACCCCATCGAAAATCTCTGGGAAGAAGTACCGTATGATCGAATAAAAACGGCGTCAACGATGGCTATGAAATGAAGATCGCTGTCATTTTATATGTAAAATTATATGGTAAATGTCATCGATCGTCATTTCCAAGCCAACTGAACGCCGTTTTTTTTCGATCATACGGTAGAACGTCGTATTCGTACCCAAATGTTTCCAAGTAAACAATCCTTGATAGATAAAATTAATGAAGTTTGGACAAATCTTCCCGAAAATATCATTCAGAAGTTGATTGCTTCAATGCCGCGCCGTTGTCAGCAAGTTATTAATAATAATGGATATTCTATCAATTACTAATGTATGACTTTCAATTATTATTGTTCTTAAATGTGTTAAATATTTTTTGTTGAAATAAGACACAATAAAATTTGTTGAATACAATTTGTTGCTCTACTTTTGTCGCCCCCATTCTTATCAATTTTTATAATCAATATTATTTACCATTTTTAAACTGATTAAAAGTAGACCAAAATAGTACTAGTACTATAGTACTATAGTAATAGTGTAAGGATAGTGTGTTAGTAAACATAGTTGAAAATCACAACCTAATATTTTTTTTTATTCAAACATGAATAAAAATGAACTTTGTTGCTCTACTTTTGTCCGATAGTGTATATACAGCTTGCAAAAAAATTCATGAAAATGGGGCTAAAAATAACAAAACTATAACAATTTAAGTTTGACCAAAAATTTCTCCGTTGCGTTTTTTTTTGTATCTGTGAGTGTAGATCGAAAATAATGTATACCTCGTTATATTGATATAATCTGGTACAGGATTGACAACAGTTGGATCGTCTATTAAATGATAAACTTCTTCGTTACTTCCTCCAGGGAACTCTCTGTTGTCGGCATGTCTTTTTTCCGCTTTGAAAGTTCTCCATTGTCTGGCCACTAACAGCAACAATACGAAGTCGTAATATAGCTTCTCGTAGGTAGGTGGGTGCACCATGTTCATTAGATAAAAAAATTGTTGCAGTCTCATCCTAGTGTCGGTCACGGTCCAGTAACTCGACATAGTATCTTTCAGAAAAATTAACAAAAGTTGAATAAAAATACATATACAGACCGGACCACCGTAGTAGTAACATAGGCAAAACCGGACGAATTAGCGTATACCCGTCCGCCGGATAAAAAGAAAGCGAAAAAATGCGATAAAATAAAAATAGGTAGATATGTGATAAGAATGTTTCTGAATTTGTATTGATTCGTGTTTTAATAGCCAAAACGAATTCATAGATTCTCGCGACAGCTCTCGTGTAAAATTTATTTTTTAAGTAAAATAATGGATGGCTACGAAGTTCGTGAGAAAATTCAAATTGTAAAATGGTATTTCCAAAATAGGTCTTATCGGGATATACAAACAATTTTTCCACAAACTTTTGTAAACAGGCCAATTCCATCTTTACCTACAATAACAAGAGTTATTAATAATTTTGAAACACATGGGTGCGTGTCCCCACAAAAACACAAAAAGCCTGATGTGTTGATTAATGAAGAACAGTAGTTAAAGCAAGTGTTCATTAGTGTTACCGCGGATCAAAATACCACGTTTTCAAGTAATCAAATTGTTGAGGTAACAGATTCTTCACCTAGCACGGTTAAAAAAGTCCTTTAAAAGAATGGATACCCATCGTATAAAGTGCGCAAAACTCAGGAAATTTTCCATGAAGACCAATTTCGGCGTATGGCGTTTTGTGAATCTGTAATGGAAAAGGCCAATTTAGATGAAAACTTTATTCGGCGTATAGTTTTCACCGACGAATCAAGTTTTCATTTATTGCGTCGTCATAACCCTACACAAGTGCGATATTAGTCTCGGGAAAATTTGCACAGATATTTTGAGGTACGCAAGCAATATCCTCAAAAGCTAAATGTTTGGGGTGGTTTTGTAGGGGAGCATATGATTGGTCCAATTTTTATAGAGGGTCATTTAACTGTTGCAAAATATTTGGATTTGTTACAGCAGCAGATTGTGCCTAGAATTCGTGAGTTATTGGGAGAAAGATTCCACAATGTATGGTTTCAACAAGTTATTTGCTACAGCTTACTATTGGGCAAGTGGTATATTTTTATCACTTGTATCAAAATAAAATAATACTTACAATCATAGAATGCAGGATAGAACCCTATATGCATCAAGTAATGAAGAGGTACCTGAAAAGCCAACACGGATATTACCAAGAACCAAATATTTTTAATCCATTTTCTCTTAAGCATAAGCATTGCGATTAAAGTAAGGGAACTTAAAATTGAATAAACGTCCATCCTAATAAACAGTACTATTGCGGCAAATACAGCAGTAATCTGAAATGTAGTAAAAATGTTTCCTGTTATTAAACACTAAAATAATTATATTTTTGATCAATTGACACCAGAGCTGCAACAAGTCAGTTTTAAAAAGACTTAAGTCTTAAGTCATTTCTAAAATCAAAGAGATTTCAGTTTTAAGTCAAATTCAACATAAAATTCAAATGATTTAAGCCTTAAGGGCCTTAAGTCTTTGACTTGAATAATTTTATTTTAAGTCAAGTCATTTTTGTAAAGACTTTAATCGATATAACGTTATTTAAGTCGTTTTTATGACTGATAAGTCTATATTTTTGACTTAAATCATGATGATCTGCAAGTTAAGTCAGTAAAATGACTTAAATCAATATAATTACCCTCAAGTCAGGATAAACAGAATTCAATTTAAGTACCTTTTTTAAATGTTAATATTAATTTTCTTGTATTACCAATTAGAATTTTTCTTACTAGTATCATACTGTTAATTTTTTGTTGGTACAGATGAGACTAAAACCACATAAAATAAAACGGTTAATTTTCAGAAAAACTACAAACGCAAAAATATGTTTTTTATAAAATTTAACCGATTTTGTAGTACTTATTACCATTACAGTTTAGATATCATTGAATACATGTCGATTGCATAAGCTAAGGAATGGAGGATTTTAAGGTACTTTTCAATATATTCCAGATAAATTCCTTTTGTTCGTCTTTCGGGCTACAAACGGAGTCGTAGATTCACTTGGAAGACAACAGATTCACTAAGCACGCGAGCTTGACTTTCATGCATCCGCTCTAGCCGAAGAGCTGGCGACATATTTAGAGAACATATTTTAGGCAAGTAAGAATAGCAAAAAAAATAAAGTTTAATAACTTGTGAACCCACAATCCTAAGTCTGGCTGGGGGGTTGGGGGTATTTCGCTACTGCGCAACCCATAACATTTGCAAAAAAATAAATCCAAAAAACATTCTTTAGGCAACTTGAAATTTATTTATTCTTAAATTTTAGCATCTATTTAACCTAGAAATAAGTGTGCCAGACTTTTTTTTCGGGTTTAAAGTGTAACCAGACCATTCCAAATATGTTTAATTATTATACCGAGAAAACATACTTTAGGCATTCTAAAATTTTTACAGCGTGTTTATTAGATGATATTAAAAAATATGTGTTAATTGCCAGACGAATTCGATGGGATTTAATACTTGCCAGACGCGAATAAAGATTTTAAATGAGCGCGATAAGAAAGTCTTATGAGTATCTATAAGCGCGAGAAAGATAGTTTATTGAGACCCGTCGGCAGCCGATCTCTTATTATACGTTGATACGATGCACAGTGCTTCGAACATATGGCTCTAGAGGACAAAAATCCAAAACTTCTCTTTTATTGTAAGCAATTTATTCAAACTAGGTTTATTTGACACAAATGATGAGTACTCTCATTGTACTAAATGATGATGTTCTTAGTCCCACGTTTATGAAAAAAAAATCTTATAAATAATAATAATGTTGGAGCTGTGTTCCATCTAAGCAAATAATAAGTTATAGTATGAAAACGGTGTAAGTATTAAATAAATTCCTGTGATAAAAAAGAATTGAAATAACATTAGAACATGATTCCTACAATATAAGCCTAATATAAGATAAAAATGTTTTTCTTTAATGAAAAAGAAACATTAATGTTATATTTAATTAAAAAAAAACTTAAGATACTATAAATTTACTTTTAGACAACAAAATGCATAGATCGTAACTACTCTGATTCAGGAGAATCACTGCTGACAGAATCTTCCAAATTTATAGTATCCAAATCACAGGTAGATGAAGTATCCTCACATATAAGATATTTCTGTACATCATTTTCTAATATGTAACTTTTTCGCGTTGTTACTGTTCATTTTGTCGGTATGAGGGGTTCGGATGTTAATAGTTACCTCTTTAATAGACCATATCCATATTATTTTTTTCCTTTTCTTGGGTATGAGATTTTATAATAAATTGAAAGATGGACACTTTTTTATGCGACGTATCGCTCCAACATAGTGGACTTTTTTCAGGCACAAGTGGTGTCTCATTTGACTGGAAGGTTCATCAATATCTAATAAGAACATATTTTTTGAAATACAAATAATTTTGAGTTCTTGTCCTTATGATCAAGCCAAGTATTAGCCAGATCGGCATTGCTTATCAATTTTACTCCATCTGAAAAGTACTATAAAATAAAGTTCGTCGCAAGCAGACGCAGATGAACTATACAAAAATTAAAAGTGTATGAATATGGCAACAAAAATATTCAATAAATACGATATGTTTTGATGTGTTTTTTTTTAAATGCCTTTTTGAAGTTTGTAAACGTAAAATTTTTATACCCATTTAAGAATCATCTTAAAAAATAAATAAAAACTAAACAATCACGAACTTGTTTAGAAATAAATTTAAAGTACATACCTTGTTCCTAACAATATCCATAGTGGCTTTCAATTAAGTACGTACCCGTTTACTCCATAATATACAGAACTACTATGAATGTTATTCTTTTCACTGATGAGATAATGATCGCAAAATTTATTTTTAGTGAAAATATTTGCTAACAAAAACGCTGTTTATGAAAAATAATATACAGGATGGTTGAACATTGCAATAAGTATAAAATTATATATTCAGATATTAGTAAATTTTAACTTATTTTTTGATTTTTGTCCATGGGACGAAGCACTGTGCGATGGTCCGACGGTGCTCTGATTGGTCATAGCGTTTTCGCGCCACTTTTATTCCGCAAATATTTTACTTCAGCCCGTCATCGGACCCGTTCATACGATAACGGACGTTTCGATACTTTTTTGACAAATTTAATCTAACCTTAATAAAAATATAAGTAAAATAGCAATATCGTTATGGAAACGAAAATATAAAATGACATCAACGTATATCCGATAAATGGAGGCATGAAAATGCAATAAATTTAAAAACTGCGTAATTTTCTAACCAATCAAAGTCTTTAAATTCAACCAATAAAATTAATATCGTATCAACGTATCGTCGGACAACGGATGCATGAAAATAAAGCTTAACGCGACAAATAATCAAAACCAGTTCTGAAAAACTACAAAAGTTTTATTTGCTAGTGGTATTGAGCATTGTTTTTTTATTCTGTTACTTGGCTGCCGCGAACAGTTTAAAAAGGAGTACTGCTGTTAAAAATTTATCATAAAAATATATAAAAATCTGACTTAAGTCCTTTATAATAAGACGTAAATCTTTTTAAGACTTGAGTCTTTTAACTCAAAGTAATTCGAACTAGCCTGATTTTTTTTGTAGATATAAACTACTTCAAATCCTGAGTAGCTAAAATTTTGGTAAATAATTTATAGAAAATAGGTAACATGGTGATTCTTTAATAAAATTTAAATTGTTTATACCAAACAGTAGTTTAGTTTACCTAACAACATTTAGTTTACCTAACAAAATAGAAACTTTATTAATTTTTTAAGCGGCTATGGGGGGGGGGGAATTATCCCCTCTACACCCCATATCTACGCCCTTGTGATTAATAAGTGATAATCATTTAAGTGATTATCGCTTGGTGGCCATATTGTCATTTTTTGAACTATTAATTCAGAAGTCATTTCTGCCAGTTCCACAAAATATCCCGTCAATTCTTATTACAAAATGGCAAAAAAATGTTTAAATGTGTGTACTTTAAAACACTAAATTTTACTTTTACACTAGACGCGCGTTTCGCTAACCATGTTAGCATCATCAGCAGATATAAGCTGCTATAAACTGTCAGTTTATAATGCTAACATGGTTAGCGAAACACGCTTCCAGTAAAAGTGTTTTGGTGTATTGTGGTGATTTAGTGTTTTATTTAGCTGTGTAACACCAAAGGTTCCAACCCTCAACTGTAATATGTACAAATATATATACTTTATTTCGTTGTATAATCTTTTGAATACAACTCGATGTTTCGGAATTACCTAATAATGTTGCCTGACACTCAATGCGATACAGGCAACACTATTACTCCTCCTTCCGAATCGTAGTGTTGCCGGGTAACGCATTTCGTGTTAGGTAAAAGTATTATTCGATAATCCCGAAACATCTTGTGGTATTACATTCGACCTCTGAATAAAAAGATTAAGGAAGGAGCATAATGCTATCCATGTATTTACGCATGGTGGGCGGAAAAAGGACTCTATAGGGTGGGAATCCTTGACAGTTCTGTTTGACGATTCATTTGACACATTTGAATTTGATTTGAAATGTTGTGGCTTTGTCACTCTTTACGGAGCTTATTTTATGTTATTTGTTATTTATTCTACTACTGATAGTTATAAAGATAGTAAATCTAGAAGGAAATTGTGGCAGAACTTAAATTAACACTCACACTATTGTGATTTATTGAAAAAGACTCTAAAATAGTTGATTGTGTAGCGTGCGGTAGATCTCGGTCAAAAATTGAGTGAAATAATGGAACAACTTTTCGCTAGTAAGTGACTATATAATATACATACGTGTAGTAAACCGATTATTTATGAAATTCACTTAAAATAACTAAATTATATATTTTTTCTTCCATTTTTGCTTTTATTTACTACTTGAAAAAATTAGATGTCAAATAATTTAGATACGTCAATTTGACTTACCTGCTTCAGTAGCATATCGGATGTTTGTGTTAATAAATCATTATTATAACTTATCTATTTTTACTAGAATTTTATATTTTTATAACAATTTTAATAACTACCAATCTTTATTCACAACGTAAAATAAAACAACAAATTATTGAGTCTACCCCACGTCTACCCTACATCATAGTTTTACACTTTTTAAATAAAATTAGAACGGCACTGATAAACCGGAATTTAAATCGGCCATATTTGATTCCCATCGCGGTAGACCTAAGATTTTTGATATGCTCCTTCCTTAATCTTTTTATTCAAAGCATTCGATAAACACTCTCAATTAAGGTTGTCAGATGTCCGTGATTTTCCCGGAAATGTAGTTAAGTTGTCCAGGATCCCGGAATTTCATTACACTAGGCATCCCAAGAAGCGTCAATCAAATTGTAAAACCGAAGTGGAATAGACAGATAAAAAACGCAGTGGAATAGACAGTGAGATTTTACCTCAAGTCCCATCTTGTAAAAGCCAAAATTGACAAGGAATTTCAGCATATTTGCGGCGCTGTCGTGACAATTCTTGTAATCGATGTTGGGGAATATTACGTCTGGTCTCTTGGCAGGCATGCCCCTCGCCAGTCGGTAGTTCATCTGCCTTATCTGCACCATGCGGAACAAAGTGACGGCACCGGTATACAGAAAAGACCAAGCAACTTTAGAGAATTCTGCATAGCGGTGTCCGTATTTGGATTCGTCAAAACCTATCCATTCGGCGCCGTTTAGAGTCACATTGTAGTGATAATTGCCTTTGTCCTGTAAACATAATTATAGTTCATTTCAAATAAACGTTTAATCACGTGATTAAGCTTAACCGGTACAGCGTTGCCCACTTTTACATATTTTCTTTTAAACAAAATATTTTAGGAAACAAAAATAAAATAATTATAAATTAATTTAATTTTAAGATCCCGTTCAAAATATTCTAATAAAGTTACAATGAGTTTTTTACGGCTATTAAGCTCTTTTGTACAGGGTGGGCCAAATTGTGTCTGGAGCTCAATTTTTGTCAAAAACATGATGGTGAAAACCGCATATATCAGATATCAGTTACCATTTCGTAGTTATGGCATGTTTTTCAAAAATATGCATTTTTAACAAATCGCTGTAACTTTTTTGCTATGGAAAATTTTGTATTTTTGTGAAAACATTTCCAAAGCATCTTTTTACGTAGAATCTAATGGTATAAGTAAATGTTTTTTTAAATTATTAATTTAAGAATTATCAACAGAAAATTTGATTTTTTATATGGGATACCACTGTATATTTTTAATTTATGAAAATAATTTAAAATTACATTTCCAAAAATATAGCACACTTGATATTTTGCTCGATTCCTCTTCGAGATATAGAGTTTATAAAAATTCGCACACTTTAAATAAGTAGGCTTTGAACGGCGCCGGCTGTAATGCAAAAAAATTCTAGCTGTGAGCATCAATTAAAACGAAATTAATATTTGCAATGACAGATACAGAATTTTATAACATTTTAAACTATATTTAACCAATATCAACACATTTAAACTATATCTAATAACAATAAAAATAAATAGCAAACCAAGATATGAGATTTTGCTACAGGTGTTCGACATATCGACCGTCTTCTGTTATGGACAGATGAGGCCGTTTTTGAACATTTCTTGCGGAATTCATTAACTCAGTGAGGATGAAAGATACCCTCTCATAACTGCTAAGTATTTCTAACTATTGTCTGGATTATACGGGCAATTTAAAAATAAGAACCTTTACTTATTCTTCCGCAAAGATATCCATAGGATTAGACACATAGGCACTAAGTCCGCGGCCTCGACGGCCAATGGCTGGGATCTTGGTGGGGGATCTGGATCTATTCAATTATTCTTTAAATTGGCTGCAAAAATTTGCTGATAACTTCAGCGTTCTGAGGCGGTGCCTCGTCTTGCTGGAAAAATATGTTTTCGAGTTCCATTAGGGGCATATCATCAATAAGGGGTCCAAAGCCTACTAATTAAAAGTGGCGAACTTTAAGAAATTCTGTATTTCGAAGGGGATTATAACAAAATATCAAGTGTGCTATATTTTTGGAAAGGCAATTTTAAGTTCGTTTCAGTTAATTAAAAATATGCAGGGTGTCCTAAATAAAAAATCAAATTTTCTGTTGAAAACTATTAAATTATTAATTTAAAAAAAAATATACTTAGACCATTAAATTCTACGTAAAAAGGTGCTTGGAAAATGTTTTCATAAAAATACAAAATTTTCCATAGCAAAGAAGTTACAGCGATTTGTTAAAAATGCACCCAAACACTCTGTAACTCCGAAACAGTAACATATATCGATGTGCGGTTTTCACCATCATGTTTTTGATGAAAATTGAGCTCCAGGCACCGATATTAGTTTTCGTCTATCTCCTATAGAAAAGGGTGTTTCCCTTTAAAAGCGTCCAATTTGATCCACCTTGTACATGTACCCAGTATTTACTGGGTTAAATTGAACCGTTTTCTTAATATTTTTGTTTAATATATAGATATACTCACGAACTCTCCTAAATAATTCCATTGGGCATGTTTACCGTAAAGGTGCATATAGCACAATCTTAGTATAATAAGTATTTGGTTGAAGACGGAATAGACGTAGATTATCGTAATCGTGGTTTTTCTTCTAGTGCAGCAGGCCACACTGAGCAGAATGGCGAAAATTAGGTTAAGTCCGCATAAATCCATAACGCAGACGTACCATCCGAGCAAAAGAAGGATTCTTTGAAAATGCACTTCCAATATTTGAAAAACCATATTCTTCACTATGATACTATAATACAGCATTTTCATCCAACGACTACCTGTATATTAATAAAATAAATTTCTGTATTATACGGGGTGGCGCCTATTACACGACGCGGAGGCTTCGATTACAATACCGGAGGAACGGTAGTTTATATCGAAATGAAATGCTGGGAGCTGGGAGCATATGTAGATTATTTGAAAGCATTTTATAAAAATACTAAGAGACTCGGCCACGCGTTGCTGTGGCTAAGGTCAGTGATGGGCAAGTACCCGGTATATTGGGTAAATACCCAAAAAGTCAATAAATAGTACGACGTACATACGACGTACAGTAAACATACGACACGGAGTATTATAGCTAAACGATTAAATTTTCGCAAATTGTAAGTGTTGCGTTCGTTGAAGGACTATTAGAGCTACAATTTAAAAATATTTTTACAACATACAGAGCGTTCCAAGTAAATAAAAACATATTAAGTTGTATTTTTTTAAATGAAACACCCTGTATATTATTACATTTTTAGTTTCTACGATTAAAATAATGGTAAATTTTATTAAGGTTTATCACACTTAAACCTTACCGTTTTTGAAATAATTTCAATTTTGTGAAATTGTAGTAAAAATTTTAATAATATATAATAATAATTTAAAATGTCAATTTTCCATACCCATGGAAAAAAATTGATAAATGAGGTCTAAATTATAAAAAATGCATTTTCTACAGAAACTTGAAGAGATAGGTAAAAAATGATATAATATAATTTGATAGACAATTAAATTTTGCATCTGATTTTCCTAAAATACAGGGTGTTCCATTTAAATTAAACAATTTATTGCTGTTTATAGCTGGTAATTATTTAAAATAAATTTTCAGACACTCTGTATAAGATAATATAATTTGTATTATTTCAACACAAAATTTAGTAAATAGAAATACTTCAGTACAATATTTGGTTTTAAAAACTTAATTACGCCTAGAGAAATCGAGCATTAAAATTATAACTGTATTTTGACAAAAACCTAAATATCTCAAAAACGGTATGACTAAAAAACTTTATCAAATTTACCTTTATTTTAATCGTAGAAACTACAAATGTAATAATATACAGGGTGTTCCATTTAAAAAAATACAACTTTGATATTTTTTATTTATTTGGGACACTCTGTATCTTATAAAAATATTTTTAAATTGTAGCTCTAATAGTCCTTCAACGAACTTACAACTTGCAAAAATCTAATCGTTTAGCTACAATACTCCGTGTCGTATGTAGTGAACAACCCTGTATACTCAATCATACCCAGGTTTTTATTTTTTTTATTTCCCTATTGTAACAATTTTTAAAAACAATTTGTTGTTAAATTAAAATTATTGAATTACTAATATTACTATTAAAAAATAGGGGTTGATGGCAGAAGGGTGAAAATTTAGGGTTGTATGAATTTTTTAATGCAACTCGATACCAATATTTTTTAATGCAACTGCAACTCTATACTTAACAACACCTTGTTTTATTGCGATTCTTGACGTTTACAACACTTAAATATCCACATTTATTTGGCACAAAATACATGCACTTCCCATCTGCATTATTTAGGGTATTTTGAGTATTTAAACACTTCTGTTTTTCTATCTCACACTCTTATTTTTTTAATAATCACCAAAATGATTGATATTTTTATTTGAATAATAAAATTATTTATACACGTTTATCTTAATTTATTGCCTTTTTTGGCTTTGTCAGAGGTTTACTGTTTTGAGTAAAATTTCAAATGAATTGGTTAACCTAAAGTTCATCAGCTAAACAGACCAGCTAATTTACATCAGAGAAAAACAAGTTTTAATTCTGATGAAAACTGATTTTCCAATTACATATTAGCTGGTTTATCTTTGTTATTAACACCGAAGTCACACCGTTTTCTAGGCTTATGTAATGAATTCCTTATATTAAAAGTTAAGAGAAATACATACTATCTTTTGCACTTTCAAACTCATCTTCTTTGTATGGCGAAGTATATAAATCAAAATCATCCTGAAGATAATTCTTTTGGATTACTACAGCCAGTTGGAAAAACAACGGGTACAGAAGAGGTTTATATCGTTCACTCAGCTTGCGTTGAATCATTCCGTATTGAAAAAACCTGCAATATGTATTTTTGTGGACGTAATATTTGATTACCAGATAGTAGTAGTTCCTTGTATTAGTTTTTTTTTTATTTTATCTCTCTCTATTTAATTTGACTTACGTCTTTTCTGAGGCGATGTAGGCCAATAGAAATCTCCGAGTCATGTTACTCTGGTACAAATAAAATAATATAAAGTTTGCCCCTGCATAACCTATAAGAATCCACCAGTAAACTCTCAGACATTTTTTCCAGTAGTCGAAGGGAACCAACTGAAACACGTTAAAATTTGCAAGGTAATAATAACTTTGCAAGGTAATTCAAATTCGACTCCCGCCATTGGGATCTCCATACGAGGGTGTCTAAATTAAGACAAAGTTGTGCATTACTGTGCCTAAAAGTATGCCGTTAGTTAGAAACATTTAAAATTGCGAGTAGATCCTGGAGATATTCGAGAAAAACCAAAAATCCAAAAAAAAATTCTTGTACTTATTTGAGATCTAGTCGATCTGTTAGTTTTAAGGTTGCTTATGTAGGAGTTCCTGAGAGATGAACTGTCAACTGTCTTTCCATCATTTTGGAAATCTTCCCTGTTTCTTCCATGTGCTTTAGGTGTGCGAACCATTGTCTTTTTCTTTGTCTACTCCAGCTCACTACGTCCTGTATTCCACATGGTCGTCTGATATTTGTGTTTCTAATTCTGTCTCTTCTAGTCTACCCCATTATCGTTCTTAGGTTCTTCATTTCACCAACCTTTAACATGCTTTTGGTTTTGTTTGTTTCCTGTTGGATTTCTATACCATATGTCATTATTGGTCTGATGCAGGTGTTATAAATTTTAATTTTGCTGTCTGTTCGCATGGGAAAGGGTTTTTCCACACTATTTGCATCAGACATCCTGACATGGCTGTAGCTCTGTTTATATTAGATCTTTCTCTGGATCATGGTAGACATAATATGATTCTACACATGACATATATATTCCTAGGTACAAAATACCTCGGAGTCTGGTTCGTAAAACAACATTCTGTGAACATGTTAACCAACGAATCAATAAAGCGGGAAAAACTCTTGCAGCATTATTAAAACTAATGCCGAACATAGGGGACCCTAGGGCATCAAAGCGTAGAATTCTTGTAAGCGTAATACATTCACAATTGTTATATGCAGCACCGGCATAATGTAAGGCAATGGACAAAATAAAATCAAAGTGAAAGATAACAGCTCTGCAGCGCAAATTATGTATCAGAGTTTGTAGCGCTTACAGAAAAAAATCTACTGAGGCAATTGGTGTCATTGCGGGCATCAGTCCTATCCACTTATTAACTGATGAACGAGCGGATAGATACAAGGAGCTCAAACAAATAGCTAGGAAAACTGTGATGGAGAAGTGGCAGAGTCAGTGGGATAAAGGAAAATATACAAGATGGACCTGGAGACAATACCAAACATTGAAAAATAGATTGGCAGACCATATTGTGAAGTGGGATACCACCTGACACAAATGCTGTCTGGACACAGGTGTTTCCGAAAATACCTCTATAAGATGCGGCGGAACATCAAGAGTCATGTTTATTTTGTGGTGAAATAGACGATGTTGAGCATATATTCTACTGTCCCAGATAGAAGAACGAGACAGATAATTTTAAGAAGGAGAGTGGACTGGATTTCACTGAAACGAACATGATGAGAAGCCTTGAGGGAGGAGAATTATTATGGGAAACAGCAAACAGATGTATAATAATTTACTAAGTAGAAAAGAAGAGGAACAAAGCCACATGGCGTAGGCAACTCCCCACGTGGAAGTAATGCGTAAGCGGTTCCGCCGTGGTGTGCTTACTTGTACGAGGAGGGTTCTTTTAATCGGTAGGAATCCGGCACTACCCAACTCTGTGTATCTTATGGAAGATTTTTCCATCCCCATCGAAAAAAAATCTATTCCTAGGTATCTAAACTGTGGTACGTGCTTAATAATTTTGTTTTCTACTACCAATTTGCATCTTACCGGCTCTTTAGCAAATGTTTTTTTTGTTTCTAGAATTAAATACGATTAATATTTAATTATCGGCTTACTTAGTAGAATTTATGAAGTTGTCTCTGCATATCCTCCTTTGTCTCCGCGGTAACGCCTGCATCATCAGCATGATACAGATACTGTTGTGTCCCATTCGATAACCTATATTCATCGAGGTTACCTTTTTATGATGATGTCTTCTTGTGTAATGCCTCTTGGTGTTGGTATGTCTCGTTCTTTTGACCACCATCATCAACGGATTTATTTCTGACGATAAATGATTAAATATGATACCAATAAGAAAAAATAAAGCAGATGATGGGAGTCTAAAGACGAAACGTCAGATGACAAATCTGAAAACACTGTTGTGTAGCTGGAAAAAGGTGACTATTAAAATGTGCTTTTTGTTTTAGGTTACCGTGTCATATAACATCAGAAAAAACCTCTGATACGTGCTACTACAATAACGTCAGAAAAAATTAAAATCAAAATTTTCAATGTTCGGTTTCTCTCAAATATCTCCGGCAGTACTCGGCATTTGAAATATTTCTAAACGGCATAATATTAGGCACATTAATGTACAACTTTGTTCTTATTTATCCTTTTTGTTCTGTAGTTCCTACACGCAAAGATAGAGAGAGAGAGAAGAGTACGATAGCAATTCAAAAAAATTACAACTCTCTATCTCCAAAAATAATCGGGAAACTATGAATAAAGGTAACTCATATACACACGAATTGCGAAATGCAAATTGCGACTATCGCAAAATAAAACCGTCTTTTCTTTACGTAGTTCATACAATAACTTCATACAATAGCGTTCATACATATTGTAATCGCAAAACATTTTCCGATGCACGTCATCAATTATATCGACATTGACACTAAACTCTATAAACCTGACTAAATGAAATTTTGGCAAAAATGTTTAAATTTGTTGTATAATTTAAGATACCGACCAGCTCTTTAACTTACTTTATAGATTAAGATTAGTTTAAACCGAATTTTATTATCGCTATGTTGGTCACATTGCGCCGTTTTCAGCAAGGTCGTCAATTGTCAAGGTGTCGTTATTATTTGTCAGTTATCCTAATGTCAGTCATTATTTTGTATAATATCGTGTTTTTGAATCTTTGTGAATAATTTTTGTTTTTTTGCCTATTTTCATAGTCTTTTTTTTAAATTGTACTTTTAGGCACAAACAGTTCTTTTAAAATCTAAATTTTCGAGTTTTTGTATTCCATCTCTTGAAATTGTGTGTTGAAAATATGCCAAAGCATTTAAACAGTTGAAGCAAAGAGCTTGTAGATTCCATGATAAACTATTTTGAATGAGAACGTGACAATAAAGGTCCTTTATTACCCTTGACTGCAGTCAGAGAAGTTTGATTGATAAGCATGTTACACCACTTTCAAAGTTATTTCTTCGTTAGTTTTTATTAAATTCTGTGATTATTAGTTTGTGCATTAATAGCACCCTCTTCAGAGACAGTCAGAAATGAAAAAAATTGACGCAACTGAGATGTACTGTTGGCGACGAATGCTCAGAATTCCCTGGACTGCCCGGCGAACCAATGAAACCACAATCCAAGAACTGAACATCACAGAACGCCTCTCAACTTCTATACAGTCACGTATACTTAAATATTTCGGTCACGTTATGAGGAGGGATACCGACTGTATGGAAAAACTCATTATACAGGGCAAGGTTCCGGGAAGAAGACCAAGAGGCCGCTCGCCCTTCCGATGGATAGACCAGTTATCAAAGATCACCCACAAGCCACTGCACACGCTTGTATATGAAGCACAAGACAGGGAATTATGGAGACAAACCTCGCACATCACCTGACCACTACATTCCTCTTGTAGGAATAAAGACAGAGAGAGAGAGAGAGAGCACCCTCTTGCTTGTTATTACCACTTATGGCGTTGTAAGATGTACATCAATAAAAATATATAAATAACCCATATTAACGCTTAGAATAATCTTCATAATGGATTAGTTTTTGCCAATATGTAATAAGTAAAATAAGCTATAAAACAAAGAAATCAATTAATTACTAAAATATTAGTTATTAAATTAAAAATAAAAAGTAAAAATCTTTAAATAATGATATAAGAAATATATTGTTTGTCACTTTTAAATTAAGATTCATCTCATAAATTCATCACAATCTGGCAGCGCTGTCGCCATCGCTTGTCACTCAAAGTTGTTCACGTGCATCGGAACTTGTTTTGCGATTACTATATGTAGATGTTGGAGGCAGATGCCGAATTCGGCCTATGTCCGAAATAATTAGACATATGGCGATTTATCCATACTAAACTTGCCAGATGCGTGCAACTTCGTGGTTATAAATAGTCTTTATATAACTTCTTTGCGGAGGGAGTTAATCTTTTTGTCGTACAATATAACAACAAAAGATTAACACCCTCCGCACAGAAGTTGAAACCAATGCAATCAAAACTCTTCCGCGTAACTTTGTGGATATATGTAGGCATATTTAATTATAATATCGCCATATGTCTAATTATTTCGGATATAGGCCGTATTCGGCATCTGCCTCCAACATAGATATTCGCATTTAATTCCAGGGATTTTGAAATCGACCATTACCAAGAATATTCGCAATTCGCATGTATATGAAACTACCTCAAGTGTCGAAAAATTGGCACCCTTTGCATATACCGGGTGTTGCATCGTCGAGCGGGACATAGGAAATCCCATGTAAATTTTAATGGGGTCAATTACTGGCTTCCCTAATTATTTTAGAGAATAATTCTATTTAGGTATATTGAAGAGCACTCAAACCCACATTCAAAAGAATAACTTTAGATATTTTTGATTAGCCCGTTTACGAGTTATCGCCGATTTCTTTTTAAATATTTCTCCTTTCTTATGGCCCTGTATTTACTTATGAGCACCAGTCAAGGTAAAAGATAACTGTCAAATGAAGTTGTCATTTCAGAAATTTATCTATTTAGTGCTCTATTATTATTATTAAAAACTCATACCTACATCGAAAATATTAGCCATGAAATACTACCGAAGAAAAAGTATTGGTGATTAAATGGTATTATCAAGGAAATAGTTATCAAAAGGTGTCGGACATGTTTGCTGCTCTGTATCCAAATAGACCGATACCTGGAAAATCAACAATCGCAAGGAATATCCAGAGATTTGAGACCAAAGGTACCCTAATAAATAACTGCAGATGTGAAGCAAGGCAAGAACAGTGAGAAGATCCAAGAAATGATACCGACTTGGAATTTTTATTGTGCGTGGAAGAGAACGATGGAAAGATCAGCACAAGGAAACTTGAGGATGAAATAGGAATAGATCACACTACAGCGTTTCGAATTTTGAAACGACATAAATACTATTCCTTCAAATATGAAAAGCACCAAGAGCTACGAGATGCGGACGAAATACGGCGGCAGTCGTTTTGTTTTGATATGATGGAAACACGAATAGGGTATTTTTAAAAAACATATGTTTTACTGACGAATGCACGTTTACCTTAAATAATGAACCCAATGTTCAAAATTATCGATATTGGAACAAAGAAAACCAACACAGGTTTGTCGAAACAAGGACGCAATATCCACAGAAAGTAAATGTTTGGGCAGGGATATTCGGACACAATATTATCGGGCCATTATTTCTTACGCGAAATTTAAATGCAGAATATTATTTGGAACTACTCGAAAATCATATTTTACCTGCTTTACATGATGCCGCTAGGGAAAATCAGGAAGTTTGGTGCCAAATGGATGGCTGCCCGGCACATAGTACCCTGGCTGTTCGGGAATATTTAGACAATAGTTTTAACGGAAACGTTATTGGCCTAAATCATACAGTAAATTGGCCAGCAAGGTCTTCTGATATTTCGCCAAATGATTTCTTTCTCTGGAGCCATTTAAAAAACAGGATATACAAGGATAAAAAATACCCAAATCTAGACGAGTTAAAAAATGCTATTTCTGCCGAATGCAATAGAATTTCAGTTTACCAACTAGCGAATGTAAGAAGAGAATTTTATGATCGCCTGGGTTATTGTCTAGCAGTCGATGGAGGAATATTTGAACATCTTCTTAAATCCTAAAGTTCTAACAATTTAATAGTACCTAATTTAATAAATTATTGAATATTGTAATAATACTATAATTAACCTTGTAATTGATTAGTTTATTTTACTTTAATTCATATTAATTTGTATTTATAAATACATCTTTAAGATTTCCGATGTAGGAATGAGTTTTCAATAATAATAAAGCACTAAATAGGTAAATTTCTGAAATGACAACTTCATTTGTCAGTTATCTTTGACCTTGACTGGTGCTCATAAGTATATACATACATACATACAGGGCCATAAGAAAAGAGAAATATTTAAAAAGAAATCGGCGATAACTCGTAAACGAGCTAATTAAAAATATCTAAAGTTATTCTTTTGAATGTGGGTTTTAGTGCTCTTCAATAAACCTAAATAGAATTATTATTCTCTAAAATAATTAGGGAAGCCAATAATTGACCCCATTAAAATTTACATGGGATTTCCTATGTCCCGTCCGACGATGCAACACCCGGTATTTAAAAAATTACCTGAAACGACATAATCAAAAATATAGCCAGTACTACAAAAAGGATTTTAAAGAGGCTGCTTGTACCCCAGAATTCCAGCCAAATCATCAGTATAACAACCAACCAGAGCCATAGTAGAGCAAGCCATTTATATAGAATGGATGCAGTCGATGACAATACAACGGACTTCTTAAGTAACTTGCCAAAATCTAAAATATTTTATTTAGTTAATATACCGGGTGTTTCACAAAAAGTTTACCCTATAACTTTTTATTTTTTCAGATAATAAAACAAGACTTGGTACGTTAGTGTATGACATAAATCAGGATTGATTGACACTTCCTGTTTTACCGGAAATGACTACAAATTTTAATTTTTTAATGGAACGTTCGGTTTTTTTTACTTTATTCGATAGGAAATGACATTCTGAATGGAATGATATACAATACGTCAACTTTTCACATTCTCGCTTAAAAAAAATTCATCGTATTTTAAATTTCAATCTAGAATGACATTGTTGTGTTAAAAACACTAATTTTTAATCAAGGAGCCTTGGAAAATAGATTTAATCGTCTGATATTTTTTTGATGTCTTGTCCTGGCCGGTTAAAAGATACCTAAATCATGTTTTTAATCATAACCCAATTTTTTCAAATGGAACAAGGGAGGTTCATTGGCATATTTGGAAAAAACATTATTTTACAAATAATTTGGTACATACCACACATTTGGTATTTCAAATTGTCGTTACATTTTTGTCCATGGCACTCTAAATTGAAATTTACAATGCTATTTTTTGAATGGAAATTGTCAAAAGTTGACATATGATATGTCATTCTATCCAGAATGGCATTTTCTATCAAATGAAGTAAAAAATATTTGAAAAAGTCTAGCTTGAAATGTCGAAAAAGTGATAAAATAAAAATTAATAAATAATTTGATTCACTTTCACCAAATTTCTATTAAAATATCAATATTTTTGATAAACACGTGGTCTATTCATAAAAATACACTGAAAAAAATATTGTTCATAATAAAAAATGTCTATACCTATGTGGCGGATTCATCTATTCAAAAAAATCCTTATGGGTTTTTCGCCATTGCACTGCAAGAAAAATCTACAAAATAAAATAGTTATTTTTTGTAAACACTTCTGCGTTAAACCTAAACGGACGCTGCTTGTCAGAAGTTGCGTTTACAGTAATAAAAATTTGCCTAACAAAGAAAAAAATGCTTAACGTTTCGGAAAGTTTTCTCTTTCCGTCGTCGGAAGCAAAAAAATATAAAGAATCAAGAAAAAAAACTCTTTAAAATATTTAAATTGAACTATTCGAGAACACTTTACTTTTTAAAACAGATACGTCTACAAGAAATCGTTGACGTTGTGTTAAAATGACATTATATTAAGGTAAACTTCAAAATTAACAATTACTACCTGATAACAATTACTTAATAAGGTAAAACCAAAAAGCCCAAACTTTCTGTATGATTATTTTTAAATTTCACGTATGTTATGTTTATTTATGTTATGTTCTTTAAAATCAAAGAAGCGATTGCCATACATTACTAACATCTACAGATGCATGAGCAATACATTTATTTTTATTAGATTGAATTAAAAAAGCCTCTTTTATTTTTCTTTTAGAGACTATCGCTTCTTTCATTATGTCCGTTTAGGTTTAACGCAGAAGTGTTTACAAAAAATAACTATTTTATTTTGTAGATTTTTCTTGCAGTGCAGTGGCGAAAAACCCATAAGGATTTTTTTGGATTGTTCATAATATTATGAACATTGATTATTAACTGTTGTTTCATTGGGACAATGATTTTTTTTTTCATTATATTAATGATTTGTTAATCATAGATCGATGCCTGTATTAATAGTATGAATCTAATTTCATCAATATAATGAAAATCTGGTTATTAAATTAATGTAAGATTTTCATTAATATAAAGAATACGTTCATTTTCCCAATGAATGCGTTCTTTATTTAAATGCTGAAACTTTAATGAACACATATTCATTATATTAATGTACCAAATCATTGATTAATGTGTTGTACATTGTGACAATGAATAATGTTATAATTAATACAAGGAACACACTACATTATATTAATGTACGCGGTTATTAATATCAGGAATAAAATATTAGGACATAAAAGGTGGCCATCTTGATCGGTTATTTTGGTTTTGGGGTGTGCAAGGGGTATTGAAGCGATACATATAGCCTAGCTTACCCAAAAGTCAACCTCACCTTCACGTGGTGCACCCTGTTTACACAAACGAGGCTCTGACGTCCGAGTATAGGCAGTATAACCTTACACAACCCTCAGACCTACCATCTTCTGGGGAAAAGGAGTAATAAAATACACCTAGCCGGCCGAGAACGTAGCACAAGGGAGCTATCGTCGCAGTCCTCACTGTGCCATAGCCATCCCGTGCTACAGTTGCAGCCAAAACTGTGCGGCAGCGTAACCGCCACAGTTAAACCTTTTCACGCAGCTTACACACAGCAATGATGGAACATTCGAGTGGGACAAAATTGTCGTCCGGAGGTAAAATACCCCCTCAATCGGACCTCCGGGAGGGTGCCTACTCGAGCGTATCATCGGAGAAACAAAAACATCAATGTTTCACGTTCGCGGCGTGGAACGTCCGCACTCTACTGGACAAGATAAATTCAAATCGACCAGAGAAGAACAGCACTGGTCTCACAGGAACTCCACCGATTAAATATAGATGTTGCCGCTCTAAGCGAAACACGCTTTGCAGATGAAGGTAGTCTCACTGAGGAGCATTACACCTTCTTTGGAAGGTCACCCCGCAACACACAGGAGAATTCATGGTGTAGGCATTGCGATCAAAAACGAAATCGCCACCAAGTTAACAGAAGTACCTATTGGTGTCTCCGAACGTCTTATGACCCTAAGGTACCCCATATCAGACAAAACTTACGTCAGCATCATTAGTGCCTACGCTCCCACCCTTGACGCTAAAATTGAAGATAAGGATAAATTTTACCAAGCTTTACAAAATGCCCTTCAACGAATTCCCAAGCACGAACGAATCATCTTGCTAGGTGACTTTAATGCTCGTGTAGGCAAACAACAGGAAATATGGCCTGACGTATTGCGAAAACATGGAAACATCCTAGATCAGGCCACTGGCATCAATTGGACCACATAATCGTTCGAAGGACGCATCTAAAAGATGTTAGGCTCACAAAAGCTAGAATAGATGCCGAATGCGGCACTGACCACCGACTTTTAATTTCAAAAATGAAAATCCAGTTAAAACCCAACCAAACATCCACGCTGTAAAAAGCAAAACAACATGACCAGATTGAACGTACGGGGTCTAGAGAACAAGAATACCGCCGACGCCCTCCGGGAAGCCATCAAAGAATCACTTCCACCGACAACTTCAATCTCAATATTGGAAGCTGAACAAGGCTGGACACAATTAAGGGATGCGATTCATAAAACCAGCGAAGCAGTACTGGGAAAGTCGAACAAAAAGAAACAACCAGACTGGTTTGACGAAAATCAACCGCATATACAGGCTTTGTTGGAACAAAAGCATAGAGCACATCAAGCCGTCACTGCAAATCCACATAATCCAAGACTGGTAGACAACTTTAAAGCAGCCAACAACACGCTTCGAAGAGAACTGCGCCAAGTAAAGGATAACTGGTGGTCACAAAAAGCGAATCAGATTCAAGAGTACGCCACGCATCACGATTATCGTAAATTCTTCGAGGCTGTAAAAGAAGTATACGGTCCAACTAAGAAGGTAAGCTGCCCAATCATGGCTCAAAATGGCGAACTTCTAAAAGAGGAAGAACAAATCAGAAATCGCTGGAAAGAACATTACAACCATATCCTTAACCAAGAAAATAACCCCAATATGGAAGCACTAAACACAATACCTCAGTATAACAGCCTCGATGTATTAGACATCCCAATAACAGAACAAGAAATAAAGACCTCCATAAAACAGCTTAAAAACAACAAATCAGCTGGCTGTGACGCGATTCCGGCGGAAATCTATAAGTGTGCAAGTAAAGAAATTATTGGTCATCTTAAGGCTCTCTTTGATGTCGTATGGGAAAGCGAAGAGGTACCTCAGGATTTTCGCAACGCGAATATAGTGAATATATTTAAGAACAAAGGAAGCGCATCACACTGCGGAAATTACCGGGGAATTTCGCTATTGGCTATCGGCGGAAAAATTCTTGCAAAAATAATGTCAAACCGCCTACACCCATATATAGAAAAAATCCTTCCAGAAACGCAAACGGGTTTTCGTACCAACCGCGGCACCGTCGATTCCATATTTTCCATCCGTCAACTACAGGAAAAAGTAAAAGAGCAGCAGTCTAACAAATTTCTTACAGTGTGTAAAAGCCTCCATAACAACAAGTCAAGAGTGTCACATCATGGATCACTGAGCGACCCATTCCTAACAAATACAGGAGTTAGGCAGGGATGTGTCTTAGCGCCTCTCCTATTCAACATATTCATGGCAGCGCTCTCCATTATAGTGGACAGCAAACTGCAGGAGAGAGGATTGGGCATTAGATACAGATATGACGGCGGTCTGTTCAACATAAAAAGACTCAGGGCCAAAAAAACACGTACAAAATTTATCACAGAACTTCAATACGCTGACGACTTGCAAACACGGTACAACAATTACAAGACATGTTGAACACATATACCTGGGCATACGAGGCTTTGGGCCTTAAGCTAAACATCGACAAAACTAAAATCATGTGCACTCCCCCGGAAGATCACAACAATGCTATAAAAATCGGAGAAGAACTATTAGAATATGTGACGGAATTCAATTACCTTGGCAGTTTGATTTCGGAAAAGGCCAATATTGACTCTGAAATTCAGCACAGGATTAGTAGCGCCTCAAGAGCATTCTGGAAATTAAAAGACAGGGTTTTCTACAATCATGACTTGAGTACAAAAACAAAACTTGCAGTATACCGAGCAATTATAATCCCCACCATGTTATATGGGTGCGAAACCTGGGTGCCGTACCGCCGACACATGAACGCATTAAACAAGTTGCAACAGAGACACCTTAGACAACTCTTAAGAATCAAATGGTTCCATCACGTCTCAAACGTATCGGTTCTTGAAAAAGCTAACTGCGAGAGTATTGAAGTCATGGTTACAAAATCCCGACTAAGATGGGCTGGTCACGTATGTAGAATGCAAGAAAACCGCATACCAAAATCACTGCTTTACGGTGAGCTTGTAGACGGTAAGAGGAGGCCAGGTGGACAACTCAAAAGGTTCAAGGACATTTTCCACGAAAACTTAAAGGGAATTAATGTGCAGAATGAGTGGGAAGTAGCAGCTCACAATAGAACTCAATGGAGAAGAATTGTAGACTCAGTTAACAGCGAGAACCAAAAAGTTAAGAGGCAACAAAGCAATGAGATTTTTGAATGTCCGGAGTGCGGTAGACAAATAACATCACGTATTGGGCTTTTCAGTCACAGAAAGGCTCATGAAAGAAAACGCCCTGCGTGACCATCTTCTGATGCGTGTCAAATACTCGTCAGCGAGTAATGGCAGTATGTAGTATGTATGTATGTAATTCATTATATAAATGAACTTTTTCATTATATTTATGTCGATTTTTGGTTCAGTGTACGTCGCGTCACTACGTATTTCTTAAACCGTAGGCTGTTTCGTCTCGTGGCCGTGTATCCCGGCTTTAAATTTATACTCCCAGTGCGCGTAAAGAAGTTTATCTTCAATATCGGTTGTGTCATTTAAAAAAATCAAACGTTGTAGTCATTTACGGCGAAACAGGAAGTGACCGAAAACAATTAATCTTATACTAACTTATGAAATCTGGTTTTTTTATTTAAAAAAATAAAAATATTATAGGGATGAGAAACACCCATTATAGAGTGATTCACGGCAATGGTAGTTTAGACGTTTATCGAGAACCGGTGATAGGATTTTTGATTGGTATGTTACATATAGGCGCCATTCAAAAAATCTTATTTGTACAAACTTTTATTGACACTGTATACGTACCCCCCTTGGATAAGTGATCCTTCGCACCCATTATGTCCGCTATTTGCTCACTTTCTGTTTTCTTCCGTTTATCGTGGAAATACTGTCTCATGGCACAAAACACGATTATTCCAAAAGTAGACTGAAGCAGGAGGTGCATCCAACCTATGTCGGTTGTATCGGTACCTGTTTTTTTAATTAATATATAAGATAAATCATTATTTTGAAATAGCTCGCAATAATTTATCGTACAATATAACATATATTAAAAATTATTTAAATTTAATAGTTTATTACTTAAAAAAATTAGAAGACGCACTTTAAATCTTCATTCAGAGCCTCGCAATTAGTGGAATAAATTAGCGGTTTCAATTATTACACTTTATACTTTTTAGTTTACGATCATTCACAATATTTAAAAAACACAATTAAAATTAATAGAATATTCTAGCAACAGCTTGCGGTAGTCAGTTGTATCCATAGAGAAAGCTTAATATAGTCTGTGAAACGAATAACTATGAATTTGACAGTTCCCGCGGGCTTTTCTAGTATTAATTTTATTAGGTTAGCAACTTGCGGCCATGCTGATGCCGTCTCTAATAGAACAGCCCCGGAGCGAGATTTATGACGTCACGCTAGTTAGATACTACGGATTAATTATGTTGTAGAATGATGGAAAACATAATTATTCCTCGTATATGTAATTTTTAGGATTATATTCGACACTATTTTTTTCATATGACATAACACTGATGAAGGCTATAAACGTTAGCTACAACAAAAATTTTAGAATAATTTTATATAAAATGACAGCGATCTTTATTTCATAGCCATCGCTGACGCCTTTTTTTCTATGATATTGTATTATTTGCAAATATAATTTTTCGAACATTGATGCTTGCAAAATATACATATAAATTTTGTGAATGCAAATAATAATACATCACTATTAGTAGATATTGAATATTTTTGTTAAATTAGATCGATTTGCAAAAACCAAAATTTAAAATATATTTTACATAATATTACCCATTATCTTATACCTATTCATTATTTGTATATTGTAAAACATTTGATGGCATTTGTATGGTTCATAGTTTTATTTTTTAAAGTATTTATTACTATAAATAGGTATATATATTGTATTTATTAACTGTATATTATGTATATTTCATGTAAACTATGTCATTTTTAAAATACAAACCAAAAGTACGAGGAATAATTATGTTTTCCGTGTATTCTACAACATATTTATTAATCCGTGGTATCTAACTAGCGTGACGTCATAAATCTCGCTCCGAGGCTGTTCTATTAGAGACGGCATTGGTCTGATATTTAGAAATGTCAAAGGCTGATGACATTTTACTTTTGTCAATTATGACATTTTGCGTTGATTTTTGCAAGAAGAGGAAGAACTGTCACCTGTTTTATTATTTTCCTTTTCTATTTTACGAAAGTAAAAAGAGTTACCTATCTGATTCGATCAGGCACTCATTTTAAAGAATATGAGTAACTTTTTGGATAGGGGGCTTTTATATTTGCCATGTTGGTAAAAAATAATGGTCAAAATTCAAAGTTATATTCATTTTATAGACTATATCTAGCTTATAAAACACTCAAATTTTGATTTGTTTTTACCGAAAAAAATGTTTAATTCATTTTTACAGACAATTTTTCTCTAATAATGTAAGAATGATAATATCGAAAAAGAAAAAAAAACTATTAATAGCGAGTACTTCCACCTCTATTGACCATTACTGCTTCAACTCGCCGAGGCATAGGTACTTAAAATTAAATGATCCAAGGCATTTTGATCGTAGGTATCCCATAAATGTGGAAGATCTCGCCTCAGTGCCCTTACGTCCTGAACAGGAGGTTTATGGACAATTAGTGATTTTCCGAGCATGTCCCAAGTATGTTCGATACACTTTAAATCTGGAGAGAGCGGGGGTAATGGCAAATGATTAATTTCATTAAGTGCTAGACGTTATTGTACTATACTTGGTCTATGCAGGCGAGGTTCTCATGTAGAAATCTGAAATTGGGTTCCAAATTCCAAAGATAATCATTTACCATGTTATCAATGATGTCGTCAGCATAAATTTCACCTGTCATTGTATTCTAAACATAAATTAAATGTATATTTGATGATAATGCTTTTTATTTGTTTGGGTACAATTTTTTAGGTTTACAAACAGTATTTTTTTAAATACAAACGCTATAGGTTTTAATAGCTATAACACATATTTTCTGAAAAATTTCTTCTTAGCGAAAACACAATATCCTTTTTTCGATTAGTTTATTTAGCCCACAATTTCTCTTATGGGAAGATAATCAAAGGCCAAAATGATATTTATCGCAAGTTTTGAAGAATAATTAGTGGAAAAGTTAAAAATTTGATAACTTTTTCTACTAATTAAAAATGTCTACTATTAATTTTGACGTTCTGAATGTTTACATGGAAATTAAAGGAACAAACTTCTAGGCTAATCGAAACCACTAATTTATTCCACTAATTGCGAGGTTCTGAATGGAGCTTAAGAATGGCGGAGTCGAGGAGTACCAGAGTGAACGTTCCATATACATACTATACTAAAAGATAAACTAGGTACGGTAATAGTAAAACATTTTCCGATGCACGTCATCAATCCTATTGAAGTTGACACCTATAAACCTGACTAACTGAAATTTTGGCAAAAATGTTTAAATTTGTTGTATAATTTAAGATACCGAGCAGCTCTTTATTTTAATTTATAGAGGAAATGATTGTAACCAATATTTTATCTAGATTCATCATCATCATGTAGCCATCGTTGTCCACTGCTGAACATAGGCCTCCTCCATATTTCTCCATGTCTCTCGATTTTGGGCCGTCATCATCAAATTTCCAGCAATCCTCTTTACATCATCGGTCCAGCGTGTCGGTGGTCTGCCTCTGCTACGTTTATCTGCTCGAGGTCGCCATTCTAACAATCTTCTAGTCCACCTGTCTTTAGATGTTCTCGTCACATGACCTGCCCATCTCCATTTCATTCGAGTTACGTGTTCCACTATGTCTTTAATTTTGGTTTTTTGTCTGATAGTGTTATTAGGAATTTTGTCTCTTTTAGTTATTCCAAGCATGACTCTCTCCATGGCTCTCTGGGCTACTCTTAAATTTTCTGCTGACTTTTTCGTTAATGTTAGAGTTTCCGCTCCATGTGAATTACCGGCAAGACGCATTGTTCATAAACTTTCCTCTTCAAGCATATGGGTATATCACTTTTAAAGGTCTCCCGCAGTTTGCCAAAAGCAGCCCAACCCAAACCTATTCTGCGCTGTATCTCGTGTGTTTGGTTGTTTTTTCCGATTTGTATTTCGTGCCCGAGATATTTGTATATATGTGTTTCTTTTATGTCTGCGTCACCTATTCTGATGTTCTGTGTGAGCACTAAGTTTGTCATTATTTGCGTTTTACTCGTATTTATCCGGAGACCGACTTTTAATAAGGCCTGCACTAATTCTTCGAGCATCTGCTTTGAATCTCCGATGTTATGTGAGACAAGGACGATGTTATCTGCGAATAGATGTGTCAACCTTTCACCATCGATATTTATGCCCCTATTCTCCCAAGAGAGTGATTTCATTGCGTATTCAAGGACAGCTGTAAAAACTTTAGGCGAAATAGTATCCCCTTGTCGAACTCCTCTGCCTACCTCAATTTTATCTGTTGTTTCGTGAAGTTTTACAGTTGGTGGCATTACTATATATGTATTCTATAAGCCTTGTATACCTATAATCTACTCTTCCCTGCTCCAATGCTGCTATTATTGATGTTAATTCTACTGTGTCAAATGCTTTCTAGAAATCAACGAACCCCAATGCTAGGGGCCTGTTGTATTCCACAGATTTTTCTATCAGGACTTTAATTACTTGAAGATGATCGTTTGTTCCATAACCTTTCCTAAAGCCTGCCTGTTCTCTTGGTTGATAGAAATCTAGTTTACGTTCGAGACGTTTGGCAATGATTTTGATAAACAGCTTATACAAGTGACAAAGAAGGCTTATCGGTCTATAATTTTCAAGCTCGGTGATATCGCCCTTTTTATGGAGAAGTATCGTTATGGCGTTGTTCCATTGAGACGGGATTATTCCTTTTTCAAGGCATAGATTAAATAAGTCTTTAATCCATTTTAATAGTGTTCCTCCTCCGAGTTTTACAGCCTCAATCACTATGCCGTCTTCGCCCGGGGCTTTGTTATTTTTCATTTCTTTTAAGGAGTTTCTGATTTCTTCTGTAGTTATTTCCGGTATATCCTCTGATCCCTGGTTAACTATCTTTTTGCATAGACGTTGTTGACCGTTGTATGTTTGTTGGTGATTACTTGTGTATAGTTCAGTGTAAAAGTTTTCTGTTATTTTCAACAGCCTTTCTCTATTTGTTGTTACGACCCCTTGGTTGTCTTTAAGTTTAAAGATCTCTCTCTTTCCATTTGATAGTTTTCCCCGCAACACCTTCATGCTTTTATTCTCTTTTATAGTTCGCCTTATATTATCTGTATTAAATTTTCTTACGTCCTTTCTGATTTCTTTAGATATTTTTTTGTTCAATTGTCTCAGGTCTTCAGAGTTTCTGTTATTTTGTTTTAACATTTCTTTTCGCAAAGATATCATATTCTTTGTATTTTGGGTGAGTTTTTGTTGTTTGTTATTAATTTGTTGGCAGTGTTGTACTTCCGCTTCTTTAATGGCTTCAACAATATTGCTACTTATATTTTTAATATCGTGTTGGTTGTTTAAGGTCCGTTCTTCCAGGAAAGCTGTAACGGAATCTGCATAGTTGGAGTCACTGTTAGGGGAGTTCCATTTAGAATTTTTGTTTTGTCGAACCATCTTTCACCTTTCTCTTTTCAGGTCTATCCTAACCGTCGCTCTAACCATTCTGTGGTCGCTTCCTATTGTACAACTATTCAGCACCGTCACGTCTGTTACTACTTCTTTCTTATTCGAAATGATGAAGTCGATGTTGCGAGAGAAAGTTGATCAAAGTACTGCCTCTATTGTTTCTGACTCCCATTCCAAATGGACCTATCACTTCCTCAGCTTCGTCCATTCGTTTCGAAACCTTGGCATTAAAATCTCCTATAAGAAAGGTTTGACTACATCCAGGAACTGTAATTGCCCTATCGATGTCTTCGTAAAATTGGTCAATTTCGTCTTCTTCGGCTGTACATGTTGGTGCATAGGCTTGGATAATTTTCATTTTAAGTCTACTGTTTAGGCGGAATATTATGTATGCTACGCGCTTGGAAACGCTTGCGATGCTTAAAATATCTGAAGCATGCTTTTTATTTATCAAGAAGCCTACACCACCTATTGAATGGTCAGTTTCGCCTATATGGTAGAGAATGTGTCCTGACTTGAGTGTAGTCCACGTCTTCTAATTTCGCTCATTCCAATAAAGTCCCAATTAACTTTATCTAATACTTCTTGGAGTTCCAATAGTTTCTCCTCCGTTGATAAGCTTCTAACGTTGTATGTGGCAATTTTGAAAACTCGAGAGCATTTTCGCTTCCGTGTTGTTTTGGATGTCACGAGCTTGTCTCCCCCAGAATCCATGAGATAGACTGATATGTTATCAGTGTGAGATTTTGGACGTATCGTCTTACTCACCTGGAGTATATTTATTTTACTTTGTGACATTTCATATTTAGTGGAGGGTTTTGGCATTAAAACGCCGCGCCGCGCTTTATCTAGATTAAAGTTGCAAAAATTAGTTTAAACCGAATTTTATAATCGCTATGTTAGTCACATTGGGCCGTGTTCAGCAACGTTGTCGTTTATTATTTGACAATTATCATAATGTCAGTCATTAATTTGTATAATATCGTGTTGTTGTTGAATCTTTGTGAGTAATTCTCATTTGTTATCTATTTTCATAGTTTTTTTTTTAAATTGTACTTTTAATTACAAACACTTCTTTTAGGAACTAAATTCTCGAGTTTTTGTATTGTTTCTTGAAGTTTGTGTGTTGAAAATATGCCGAAGCATTTAAATAGTCGAAACAATGAGCTTGTACCTTCTCTGATAAACTATTTTGAACGAGAACGTGACAATAAAGGTGCTTTATTATTCTTGATTGCAGTCAGAGAAGGAAGTTTGATTGGTATTATACCACTTTCAAAGTTATCTCTGTGTTAGTTTATAGTAAATTCTGTGATTATTAGTTTTGTGCATTAATTACACCCTCTTACTTGTTATTACCACTTATGGTATTGTAAGTCGCACATCAATAAATAAATAAATAACCCATAATAACGCTTAGAATAATGTTCAAAATGGACTAGTTTTTGCCAATGTGTAATAATGTCGTAACGTAATTTGTCTTTATTCAATATATTTTAACTTACCCACTGATAATTTGAAATACCATATCCTGTCTACAAGATACTTTTGAGTCAACCTCGAGGAGTATGTGTAAAGTAGGATCAAATGAAACCATAGAAAGCCGATCAAAAAGGGGCTCGATTTCAACATGAAGGCTTTACCGTTTGGAATTAACCAAACTATGTTGGCCCAAATAAATATAATCAGGTCTCTTTGAGTTACGTACATTATTGACCATATCTGAAAATAATTTACTGTTTTAATTATATCTACTATACTGTGTTGCCAATATTAGAGGATGTCGTCCCTCCGTTCATGACAGATCTTATTATTTTTTATTATAAAAAAAATATTCGGTACCCATGTTACAGGATTTTTTTCTATATTTTTTAATGAAGAATTATCGCCTATCCCTGCAATGTGTTGTATTTGAAGCCGAGTTAGAAACAACTAGCTAACCGGTTCATGTATATTTCACATAAGTTCGTCTGTTAGGCAGATACTGGCGCAACAGCGCAACTCCAAAATTCCGAGTATCGATTAGCCCTTACTCTGAGCCAATCTAGCCAATTGTCGGAGTGGAGCGCAAACGAAAGTCGCACGAAGTTGGACGAAGCCGTACGAATGAACAGCTGGTGCTAGCGTCTAGTCTCTTATTGGTCTAGTTATTCGATCGATAATTCAAAATCCAGGCTTGCGTACTACGCTTGAGCAGAGCTAACTGAGCGACTTATGCAAATTCCTTCAGAAAATTTATATAAACATTTCATCGGCTCGGCTTAACAGAATTCAGTTTGGAGTCAATATGGTTACTTTATAACCTTAAACTTAAAGTATCGTAACACTATTTAGTTAAACTAAACACTCGTAATACAAAACTAAAGTGTCAAAACGAATGACAATGTCAGAAAATAAATAAATAAATGTGCATGGGAACTTGAGATTTCTACAGCAGAACTACCACCTGAATCCCCAGCGCGAAATTTAAATTAAAGTTAGTCAGCCCGGCGCGGCGCGGCGCGGCGCGGCGCTGAATATATTCGTGATTGGCAACAGTGAATTTAAAAATCGCGCCCTGGATTACGTAACTGAAAGTTTAATTGGTATCAAATATATTTATTAATTTTGGTAACTTACCAACATAGTAAAATTGGCGATTAGATAAGATGCGCCTATTCCAAAATAAAAAACACTTTCATATATATATTTCAAATTGCTAAAGGTTGTGTGTTCAGCTTGAAGGACGGCAATGCTTCGTTGGTAATCAATGTTTTCCTGAAATGATCAATACAGTAACATAGACTATTCACCAAAAAAATGCAATAATTGGGTACTTTCCCAGATAGCACATTTACGTTCTTTTCATATGCGAAGCAAGTGACTTTGGAGAACAACAATGTTCTATTCACATTCCTTTTTTTCATTGGGAACATATATGGCACATGAATAGCAGAGATTACGTTCCACCCTATTCAAGTGATATAGAAGTGCGTTTCACATTCCAAGATATATTCTATGAACGTGAATTATATGTTCGTAAAAGAATGTATTTAAAAATAATATTCCAATTATATGATATTCATGTTTTTAATATTCTATATTTATGCTTTTCATATGTTTTCATATTTTTTATTATCTACAGAGGCAAAATAAAACACTAATTTACCACAATACACCAAAACACTTTACTTTTGCACAGGACGCGCGTTTCGCTAACCATGTTAGCATCATCAGCAAATGGTCAAAATTTAAGTTTTAATCATCTGCTGATGACGCTAAGATGATTAACCAAACAAGCGTCCAGTTCAAAAGTAAAGTGTTTTGGTATATTGTGGTGAATTAGTGTTTTAATTTGCTGTTGTAACACCAAAGATTCCAACCCTCAACTCTGTATCTACTGGGTGTCCTGTATAAGGATGCCCTGTATCAATATCCTATAAACTATAGATATAGATACAATTTTTTTCATATTTAGCAATTTTTTTATCTCTCTCTATAGGATCTCTACCTATACAGTACACTCTCCCTCTCTACCTATACAGTACATTCATATCTGGAACACACTACAAACAATTTGCTGAAATTAAATAATTTGGTGTGTAATAATCAAAAATTAACTAATAAATAGAACGGTTAAAAATAATAGGTAAGGATAAAGACGAACTTGAGTAATATATGTTTATTAATTAAAAATATTTTAATATAACGATATACATTGATATTATCTTCTATGGCTATGTTTCTATATTCTCTTGTCTACCCTTCTGAAATAATATCAGCAGAATTATACTGTTCAAATAAATTTGCACAACTTACCTTGGTATTTTTTAATCTTTCTTTTGTTTTTACAAGCCATATTTTAATTATATTGATAATTTCGGTTTCTTTTGACTCTTGAAATTGACCTTTCATGGAGTCTAAAATATATGTTATTAAATGCTTCACAACACCAAATATCTTTAAGTTCAAATACCTAAAATTGCTTTTGGCCACTAACAATGATTTCAAACTTCTCTTCTGTTTGGCCCCATCCCAAGAATATTTTTGTGCAATTTCATTGCCCAGAACCTTATAAAGCATTTTCCTTGTACTTTGTGCTACTCCTGAACCACCAAGTCTAGATAATTCTCGAACCTAATAATTCTAAAAAATACCTTTCTCTTAAAAAATACACAATAAATGATTATAGAAGAGCCTACATAAATACCTATATAAATACTATATTGTAAGAAATTTCA
This sequence comes from Sitophilus oryzae, assembly GCF_002938485.1. Lineage (NCBI taxonomy): Eukaryota > Metazoa > Arthropoda > Insecta > Coleoptera > Curculionidae > Sitophilus > Sitophilus oryzae. The sequence continues at coordinate 250,532 of NW_022145921.1, read as the reverse complement.
GCACTGGAACTACACTTATCAGAACAGAAATCTTCAATGATACTACCAGAGATACTACTACTTTGATGATAATAAAAAATCACTTTGGTCTGAATCCAGTTTAATGTACAATATTGAAGTCATATTTGCGTAACATTGACTTAATAAGATTTTGGCTCCTTTTTTTTTGGTTGAATTTTAAAATATTTTTTAGTATAACATACATAATCAAGGGTATAACCTATTTTTTTTCGAGGTCTCATAGTTTTAAATTCACTCACCTTAAAATAGATACTGAAAACACAAACATAACAAGAACTATTTTACCGATTCTATCCTTAAAATAATTATTTGCATCATAGTTTTATTTGCATCATATTTGCATATCTTTACGTTATCTCAGTGTTTTAATTATTAAAATAGTTTGGATGAAGCACGTTTACGTTTATAGTTCACTTGTTGTTTTTTTATTAGGTTATGTTATGGATGTACGATTCGAATCGATTTCAGTCGAAGATCGATCTTTTTACCCAAAAAATCTATTAAAATCTATCGAGTTTTATCAAACTATCTTTTGGTATAATCGATCTTTTTATTTCATAATGGAAGATCGTTTTTATTTATACAGTTTTACAGGTTTATTTATTTGTTAGAATAAGAAACACTGTATTTTTGCTTGAATATTTGTTTACAGGGCATCTATATACACTAATATATAAAATCCCTAATTATTTAATACACAAAAATTTAATAGTAACTGATAGTAAGAAAATATACAAATATAATGTATTGTATTCATTTTTTCATTTCGAAATCATTTTTATTCTCCTGTATTTTTATTCAGATATTGATATGTTTAGAACGTGAATAGCAGATACTTAAAATTTATTGTAAACCATAATTTAAGAAGACATTCTAAGGTCATGCTGATAACATACCTTTAAATCACATTCGTAGTAGAATGTACTATTCATATGCCATACTTATTAAAAAAAGAATATACTTATAAGAACTTAGGAGGAATATTCTTAGAATGTAAATGTTCCTTTTGTGCTATCTGGGTTTATTACATAGCCACGTCTTCTGTGGTAAAAAATTGTATCGAACAAACTATTCATCGTAAGTATTTACGCACTCAATGTAAATTTTATTACTCAGTAGAAAAGCATGGCATTTTGAGAGCCAAAAGACATGAGGCGGTTTATGGACGGTTTACAGGCGTCGCGTATGACATATTTATATTTATATTTATTATACCGGGTGTGTCTCGAAAGTGGTTCACCCCTATAACTTTTTGTTTTTTGACATAAATCAGGATTGATTGACGTATTCAATTATTTTCGGTCACTTCCTGTTTCACCGGAAATTACTACAACTTTTGTTTTTTAAATGACACCCTCAGTATTTTTTTACTTTATTCGATAGAAAATGACACTCTGAATAGAATGATATATTATATGTCAACTGTTGACATTTTCGTAGATGGTTTATTTAAAATTGTAACATGTGCTTCATAACGACAATTTGACTCGAAATAACAAGTAGTGGAGTGCTTTAAGCCCTTATGGAATACAAACCTCGGAATTCATTTACTGTGAACGAATTTTTATAAAACTTTTTGCATTGTATTGTTAATAAGATATATTACAAAGTTTGCCCATTTAAATTCGTTGCTTCACTTTAGTATTTAAATAAACACACATATACCAATGCATACATACAAGATGGGTCCGTATTCCGGAAAAGCTCTGTTTCAGGATTCCTATTTGAGATTTTCACTCCAAACCTTTTACAAAAAATATATGTTTAATGGTAGTTCACGTTTCAAAAATATTTTTACAGATATACAGGGTGAGTCAAATATATATCATTTATTTATTCGAGTTCAGTAAATTTGCTATAAAATTCCGGTTCCAAAAATAACTTAATACCATAGAGTATACTAAATGGTTTTTGAATTGACCACGTCCATGAGGACGTCAATATAGACGTCCAGGAACCTTCGTATGAGAACTAATCGAGACGATCGACTCTTTGTAAGTTTATCGCTAAGAAACCGCCGTTTGTCAGCTTTTCAAATTGATAATGAATTGCCCTTAATTGCCGTTTTTTTTTGTACATATTAACTAACGGACTACAAAAAGAAGATTAAATGAAGCAAATCTTATGTCAAGAAGGCCTGCTTCGGGACCAGAACTTACTAGATGTGTTGACTAGGCCCAAAAGCAAAGGCATGGTCTTAATGTAAAAATTACGAAAAAATGTTAGTGCCTTCTTTAAAACCGAATATTTCCAACAAAAATAAAGCTAATGACATGAACCAAAAAACAAACCATCGAGAAAGGATATATCTAGATGATAAAATGATTTTTAAATTTCTTGCTGTTTTAACGTATTTCGCAGGGTGTTTCAAACTTTCACCAAAATATCATCATTTTGTTTTCCTTCGTATAATTAACAGATGGGGAGTTTCATTTTTAATTTAGAAAAAGATACTAAAAAGTCAAATAATTTGACAACACACTGCTTAAAAAATTATCAAAATCGGCCCATTAAATAAAATATATCAACCTTTAAAATACATACTACATTATCAAAGATTTATGGTGCCCATTTTTCGTGCTGGTGAAGATATTTCAAAAACTATACATTTTAGTCATATACTTTTCTAATGAAACAAACCTTTATTTTTTTACTAGAATCCAAAAATCAAATAATATATAGGGTGTTCCATTACTAAAAACATATCTTTGATGTGTAACTTTTTTGGGGACACCCTGTAGAACTCTACATAATTTTAGAAAATGCTTTAAATTGACTTACATAATCTCACAAAATTTCACTTCGATACAAACTTTTGTTCTCCTTGCAGAAACCGCGGCGTATATGACGCGCCACCCTATTTAATTTGATTTCAATCAAAATTTCAGTGATTAGAATATACAGGAGTTTCCTACGATGTTCTCTATGGGTATCTCGGAAACTACTGGAGATAGAGAGCCGGTTAAATGAGGAAAGAATTGCAGTTTTGTGGGGTCATAAACATGCGCCTTTCAAATTTTTGAAAAAGCTCATGGCTTACTAGATATTTTGAAAAATACAAATTTCGGCTATTTTAAAAATTGTCCCTAATTCCATTTTAATCTATTTTAGACAAAAAGTTTTCAGATAAAAGTTGTAGATAATCACATTCTTAATGACATTGTGTCCTCCGTTTTTTTTCTAAAGCCTGTCATTTTTGACATATGACACAAACATGTGTTTTTTTAAATGGAAACCATAGTTGGCCATGGCTTCAAAAAAAGCGTCATTTTTTAAGCTTTTTAGCGATATAAGCTATAATATGTTTCTTTCAAAAAATTACTGAGTTATAGCCAATTCTTATAATTTTTAAAAAATTTCACTTAGTTAGCCATGGAAACAAGTTCAATCGTCGTTGCTCTCAGAAATGTGAAACTGTCACATCCAAACTTTATAATTTAAAATAAACAAAAATTGTAAATATGATTTTTTTCAAATGAAGAAAAGCGCGTAGTATTATTGGTTTAACTTTACTTGGCCATACATTTTCGAAGATACGTTGACTGGTGAACGTTACTTACGTTTTTTAGAAAAGTTAAATTGAGATACTTGCGCTTCAATAGAATGGTTCCAACATGACCTTCATTATGACACTCCCCCTAATAATAAAAGAAATGTTAAAAATTATTTATACTCCTCGATCACCTGACCTATCCATTTTAATTTTTTTTAGGCGATATGGTTAACAATAAGAGCGCTTGCACACACACCGGCAATATCGGTGCCGCAGTCGGCGCCGGCTTTGCACCCGTTCCGACAGTTGTATTTAATTCTATTGGATTTGCCGGTCCCCGACTATTTTTCCGGACCGGAGTATATGTGAAGGAGCTAATTTAATTACATTGCAATCGATTTCAGATCCGGCACCGGCACCGATTTTGCCGGCGTGTGTGAAAGCGCTCTAAGGGTCACAAACGAACTTATGAATTTCCACAGAACGGTTGACTACGGCCGGTCAACTTTAATAAACTTCGCCCGTACCGCCTCTTCGAGTGCCTCTCTTAATTCATAAGTTCTTTTGTAACCCTTACTGTTAACCATACCGCCTAAAAAAATCTAAAATGGATAGGTCAGATGATGGAGGAGGCCCATGCAATTGGTCCACCTCTTTCTATCCCTGAGTTTGCATAATTATGATATAAATAATTTTTAACGTTTCTTTCATTATGAGGGGGAGTGTCATAATGATAGTCATGTTTAGAACCACTCTATAGATGCGCAAGTATCTAAATTTAAATTTTCTAAAAAACGTAGGTAAGTAACGTTCACCGGTCAACGTATCCTCGAAAATTTATGGCCAAGAAAAGTTAAACCAAACATACTACGCGCTTTTCTTCATTTGAAAAATTCATATTTACAATTTTTGTTTATTTTACTTTATAAAATTTGGATGTGACAGTTTCACATCTCTGAAAGCAACGACAATTGAACTTGTTTCCATGGCTAACTAAGTGAAATTGTTTAAAAATTATAAGAATTGGCTATAACTCAGTAATTTTTGGAAAGAAACATATTATAGCTTATATCGCTAAAAAGCTTAAAAAATGGCGCTTTTTATGAAGTCATGGCCAACTATGGGTTCCATTTAAAAAAAACATATATTTGTGTCATATATCAAAAATGACAGGCTTTACAAAAAAACGGAGGACACAATGTCATTAAGAATGTAATTATCTACAACTTTTATCTGAGAACTTTTTGTCTAAAATAGATTATAATGGAATTAGGGACATTTTTTAAAATAGCCGAAATTTGTTTTTTTCAAAATATCTAGTAAGCCATGAACTTTTTTAAAAATCTGAAAGGCGCATGTTTATGACCCCACAAAACTGCAATTCTTTCCCCATTTAACCGACTCTCTAGCTCCAGTAGTTTCCGAGATACCCATAGAGAACATCGTAGGAAACTCACCCTGTATAAGCAGAATAGGTATAGCTTATGCATTAGATTTATTTATTTCAATAAATTTACTTAGAAAAAGAATTAAAAAAATCAAAATATTAAGAAGGAAATAATTAAGAATTTACTAAAATTACTAAAATAAAAAATTAAAAGCAACGAAAAAAATGGGTAAACATTTTAATATTTTATCGATAAAATACAATACAGAAGGTTTCACATTAATACATTCAGAGTAATTGAATTCCGAGGTATAAGTCTCTGGGCACTCCACTAAAGTGTGTGGTATTAAATTATTTATAGAAAAATTCTTTTTCCAAATATACTCATGAGCCACTCTTGTTCCATTTGAAAACATTGAGATATAATTAAAAATAAGAGTTGGGCAACTTTTAGCCGGCTAGAACAAGACACGAAAAACATTAGACGATCAAATCTATTTGTCCTAGGCTCAGAAATTAGTGTTTAGCAACTGGTGTTTTTAATACAGCCATGACACTCTAAATTTAAATTTAAAATACGATTTATTTTAAGTGAAAATTTGACAAAAGTTGACATATTATGATAATGACTTATCATCTACTCAGTGTGATTTCATTGAGTGAATTACAGAAATAAAGATGACTAATATTGATATTAACAATTTATAACAAAATAATTATTGAATAGGTGCTTAAAAAGAGACTAAATAAAATGAACTGACTGGGGTTTACATGAGATCCCACAACTTTTTATAGTGGAAGAATTGTGTTGCGAGACTTGGCATTTTTTACATCCTATGTACAGGGTGGGTCAAATTCGACGCTTTTAAATGGAAACACCCTTTTCTATAGGAGATCAACAAAAACTAATATCGGTGTCTGGAGCTCAATTTTTGTCAAAAACATGATGGTGAAAACCGCATATCGATATCTGTTACCGTTTCGGAGTTACGGAGTGTTTTTCAAAAATATGCATTTTTAACAAATCGCTGTAACTTTTTTGCTATGGAAAATTTTGTATTTTTATGGAAACATTTCCAAAGCACCTTTTTACATAGAATTTAGTGGTTTAAGTATAATTTTTTTAAAATTAATAATTTAAGAATTATCAACAGAAAATTTGATTTTTTATATGGGACACCATGTATATTTTTAATTTATTGAAAAGAATTTATAATTACCTTTCCAAAAATATAACACACTTGATATTTTGCTCGATTCCTCTTCGAGATATAGAGTATAATAAAAATTCGCCCGCTTTAAATAAGTAGGCTTTGAACGGCACCGGCTGTAATGCAAAAATATTCTAGCTGTGAGCATCAATTAAAACGAAAATAATATTTACTATGAGAGATGCAGAATTTTATAACAATTTAAAATATATTTAACCAACATCAACACATTTAAACTATATCTAATAACAATAAAAATAAATAGCATACATGAGATTTTGCTACAGGTGTTCGACATATAGACCGTCTTCTGTTAAGGACAGACGGGACAGTTTTTGAACCTTTCTCGCGGAATTCATTAACTCAGTAGGGGTGAAAGATGCCCCCTCATAACTGCTAAGTATGAAACTGCTATTCTAATACTTGTCTAGGTTATACGGAAGAATAAGGAACCTTTATTCTTCCGCAAATATATCCATAGGATTAGATCTAAGTCAAGCGGCCTCGACGGCCAACGGCTGGGATCTTGGTTAGCTATTCAATTATTCTTGAAATTGGCTGCAAAAATTTGCTGATAACTTCAGTGTTCAGAGGCGGTGCGTCGTCTCGCTGAAAAATATGTTTTCGAGTTCCATTAAGGGCATATCATCAATAAGGGGTCCAAAGCCTACTAGTTAAAAATGGCGAACTTTTAAAAATTCTGTATTTCGAAGGGAATTATAACAAAATATCAAGTATGCTATATTTTCGAAAAGTTAATTTTAAATTCTTTTTAGTTAATTAAGAATATAGAGGGTGTCCCAAATAAAAAATCAATTTTTTTGTTGATAACTCTTAAATTATTAATTTTAAAAAAATTATACTTAAACCATTCAATTCTACGTAAAATGGTGCTTTGGAAATGTTTTCATAGAAATACAAAATTTTCCTTAGCAAAAAAGTTACAGCGATTTGTTAAAAATGCACATTTTTGAAAAACACCCCGCAACTCCGAAACGGTAACAGATAATGATGTACGGTTTTCACCATCATGTTTTTGATGAAAATTGAGCTCCAGACACCGATATTAGTTTACGTCTATCTCCTATAGAAAAGGGTGTTTCCATTTAAAAGCGTCGAATTTGACCCACCCTGTACATGCTATAAAGAATAAAAAACTCACTTTAACTCTTCTTATCATATAAATCCATTTTCCAGCAGGTCCTCCTCGTTCTCTTCGAAAAATAGCCACCACAAAAGATAGAACACCGTCCTGTAATTTTTAAAGTTTTATTTATTAAACGTTAAAGTATTGCAGAAGAAAGGCTATATCATCTATTTTTACTCTATAGTCTATCCAACGACTCAGGGAAAATTCCGACAGACGACATCTAAAAAATAACAGAAAATACCATTTACCTGTCTTGGATCCTTTTGTTGGACAGACTTTAGTGTAGGTGTATTAGGAAACTGAAACACATATACTTCATTTAGACCAGCTTAAGAAAGCTAAAAGTCAACAACGCTCTCTATAAGTCCTTTAGTCCGAAACGTCGTGTAAGATTGTATTATATCACCCATACTCTTTAACATACCGATTTGGTCATTTTAAAAGTATGGTCTGGATTTTAACGTGTGAGACAAGGTGTAGGAAAATTTGTGTAGAAAAAAATAAACGATTTTAAAAACTTTCATGTATACCTACTACTGAAATGACGATAATGTATCTAAACTAAATACCTATAATCTATTAAATCTGTCGTAAAATGAGTAACTCTAGATGCAAGCTTTTCCATAAACGCCTACTTGTGGGGTTTGAACTTTTGATGCAAAATCCGGCAATACCACATAGAAGAAATGTATCAGCCCAACTTTTATTTCTTTTTGATACATTTTATTTTCCATAAAACTGCCTACATCACTGTCTTACAGGTTAAAATCCAGACCACACTTCTAAAATGACCAAATCGGTATGTATATGGAGAGTACATAATGAGAAGAGTCCTGCAGGGCTGGCAAGGCGGTCTAATGATAGAAGGAAAAAAGACCACAAACCTTAGATATACCGACGACACCTTAATTAGAAAGTTGAGTAAGATTAAAGTTTGATTCTCACTATACTTTCCGTTTCCATTTCATATCCGCTCCGTATTTTTTATTGTATTGACGCTATACGTAAGCTTCCGTTCCGTATAAGTTCCATACTTTTTATTGTATAATTTATATCATTACGAAAGTTTTATTTTAAAAATTTGTATCTTTTGAAAGAGGTAATCGATTTAATTAAGAGGTGAGAGAAGAAATAAATATCAGCAAAATGTTAACAGAGCTGGTACAAATGTAAGAACTTGAGAAGAGAGCTGTTTCCGATACGCTTCAGTCCGTCGGCCAAAAGAATGTATGGAAGGAAAGGATATGGAACGGAAGGGAAACGAAACGGATAGGGTGCATTGTCCTATTCATTTACATGATATAATATTTTATGTGAACGGAAGGGAAACGGAAGGGAGCTGATATGGTACACGGAAAAAAAGCTAAACTGGCTTAAAGATTATTAATCTTGAACTCTCAACGATATGATATATAACTGAATCTCAACGATATGCTGGTTTCCCCATTCCGCAAATCTAGTTATACTTCTTTTCAAGAAAATCTTATCCTTACAAGCTAAGAAAATTTATCTTTTATTTAAGGTTTACCTAGTATTGAAATTAAGATTATAACTACACTCTAGACAATTCTAGATAAAATCTTGTTTCGAGTACTACTCATACTTATTTGTAAATTAGCAAATTATTGCATTAAGTATAGAAATTCTTTGTGTACATGTAAAAATTACTTTATTCTGAAATAAAGCCTCTTCTTACTCTTAGATTAGTTAATATCGTTACAATAAGAGTTTGCTAGACTTAAAAAGAGATTAGTAAGTTTTGCATATAAAATATCATATTTTCTAAAAAAGTATACTTCTTAATCTTTATTGAACTTTACTTTTTATTGTTTCAAATCCCTTTAGTCCTACTTTAAGTATATAGTGATTTCTACTCGAGTATATCGTAATGTCTAATTAGTTTATAAAGTTTTTTTGTTATTTTTTGTACCTGTGATATGTGAAAATGGAGGACCTTCTTCAAGCATGGGAGTTGACGGATTTGATCCCAAAATTTCAAGTTAAGTTTAGCAATAATCCTACATTATTTGATCACATTGGTTGGAGGTTAGGGGGACTCCATTTTAATATGCATTATTTCGGAACCGAACAAAGCCGATTTTAGGATAAATTAGTTTTTCCTAGGCCGAATATGAAGCGGGTTCGAAAAACTATATAGTTTTCACAAAATTCGGTAACGTGTTCCCTATGCTTTCGGTGGTTCGGGTTCGATCTTGTTAGAAACTCTTGTTTTGGTAAAATCTTTTTCTTATCTAAAGTTTTTAAGCGCGGCATAATAGTTTTTCAAACCCGCGTCTCTTTGGATACCCCGATTTGGCCTAGAAAAAATTAGTTTATCCTAAAATCGGGTTTGTCCGGTAACATACATGTATATAATAGAGTTGGTACATGCTAAAATTTTTAATTTCCATTGACAATAGGTATGGAATATTGAAATATCACCAGAATAACCCCGAATATAGTTAATACTTTTTAAATTAGATTAGCCAAACATCACCTACCAAATTATATGCTTTTCGTAATAAGAAAATACAATAAAACTGTGTAATTTCCCAATATAAATAGATATTGAACAGCGGCATCGCTAATTAAAAACGAGAAACGATAATAAAAATTGTTAAAACATAATTGAATCATCTATCCAAAAAAAATCCTTATGGGTTTTTCGCCACTGCACTGCAAGAAAAATCTACAAAATAAAATAGTTATTTTTTGTAAACACTTCTGCGTTAAACCTAAACGGACGCTGCTTGTCAGAAGTTGTGTTTACAGTAATAAAAATTTGCCTAACAAAGAAAAAAATGCTTAACGTTTCGGAAAGTTTTCTCTTTCCGTCGTCGGAAGCAAAAAAATATAAAGAATCAAGAAAAAAAACTATTTAAAATATTTAAATTGAACTATTCGAGAACACATTACTTTTTAAAACAGATAAGTCTACAAGAAATCGTTGACGTTCTGTTAAAATGACATTATATTAAGTTAAACTTTAAAATTAACAATTACTACCTGATAATTACTTTGTCACGCGTTTTGGCCTTAGCTCGGCTCTTTTAAATTAAAAAAAAAGAAAAAAAATTTAGAAAAGAAGTAAAAAAAAATACGAAGAAGAAAAAAATATTATTAAGTTAGCGATTAAGAAAAATAAATATTTATGGAATTTGCAGGGGTCTAGTCGCGAACAAATTTATGCCCTAGCTCAGAAAATTCGGAGAGTAGGGGCGGGTTAAAACGCCACTGACTTTAGACGGAAAAAAAAGTCAGAAATCCCCCAAGGTGTATTTAGGGCCTTACAAGTTCCACAAATACATAAATAAAAAAAAGTAAATAAATAAACAAAAAAGTCAAGATCTTAGAGAATTATGCAGACATAGGGCCAAAGGAAATATAAAAAAAATAATGCAAACTGATTAGTTTCAGTACCCTCTATTGAAATATAAAAGGAAAATATAGGAAACAGTAAATAGAAAATACCAAATAGCAAATAGTAAATTAAATAAATCAATAAAAAAAAATTGTGCACCAAGAAAAATATATCTCACAATACGCAAGTAACAAAATTACGTAAATACCTAGGTACCTTTCGTGATCACGTAAGATTTACAAAATAAAATATATATGTATATATCAGCGCAACTAAATTCAGCTAAGATATCAAATTAATCAACAAATTAATAAATCAAATAAATAATACTAAACCAATTCACTAATAATAATAATTAATAATATAATTATTAAATAAATAAATCAAAATAATCAACTAATAATTATGAATTCATCAGTTCAAGAAATTTAGATATCGATAAAAAAAATGAATAGATTTAAATTTTAAATAGAGACAAAAAGAAACTGTGTCAGCTGTATTAAATTTACAAAAAAAAATTAAAGGAAAAAAAAATGAAATATTATTTTATCAACAGAATTAAGTATGTGAAAATTTATTCTAATTAAATTATAATGTTAAAAAAAAATTATCTACGTTCAGTATTCGTACGCACCAATGAAATTCAAATCGTAAGATAGGAAAAAAAAATAAAAATTGAATTGTACGATACCAAATAGTTGAAAATCTTCTAAATCAAATCAATCTTGGGCAGACACCGTCGGCTGTCAACTGTCAACCGTCGACTGTCAACTCCTCCAGAAAAGTAAAATGGATACAGCGAAAAAAAAACTGCTCCAACAAAAAAACTGGCTCAGAGAGAAGTCTTCAACACAGAAGAAAAACTTCTTCGGCCCAGACAAAAAAACTTCTTCGGTCCAGACAAAAACTCTTCGGCTCCGACGAAAAAAAAACCCTACGGAGAAATAATATTATAGTTTCTCCATAGTACGAGATACCATCAAAAAAGATAGTTTTTTTTTAAAGAAGAAAAAAAGTGGAAAGAAATGTATTAATAAAAAAAAATAGGCTTTACCTGCTAACTCAGGGTTTTCTACGAATCCTCAGGTGATTAATATTATTTCTTCCCCTGGATGGAATGGGGTGCTCAATAAAAAAAAGGCGGGCTGCTTGGTTGACCCACGTCAGCGTTTTGAGGTGAAAATCCCGTCACCGGTAAACCGTAGCACCGTCCAAAAAACAAAAGGTAAGATAGGATGCTGCAGTAATTTTTGAGGCACACTCGAAAATCCCCACAAGGGTAAAAATCAAAAACTTGACAAAAATGACCGAGAGGCCTCTGTACCTCAACTAGCTGAACATAAAGTGACCAAACCAAGGTAGTTCCAAGAAAAACGAAAACCTTTTTTGCAACAAAGAAATAGCCAGATAAAAACACGAGCCCTTGATAAAATATGGATTGCCAACCATGAGCTGAATAAAGACATGAAGAAAAAGTTATATATTAAAGGAAAATAAAGTTAATATCAATAATTTATATAATTAATAGAATAAATAAAGTTAACGAGATTAATGAAAGTTATATAGAAATTTGCTTATCAAAACATTCAAAAATTAATAAATAACAACAATCTAGAGATATTGCGCATGACTCACTTGCCGGATCGATACGATATTTTTAAGACAATTATGCTTAGAAAATTCTACCTAAAAATTAAAATAGAGCAACATAAATTTAATGAGTTTAACTAAGTGACAATAGGCTCAATAATTACTGTTGATTAAATAAAATACAAAAATATATAATCAATTTATTAAAGTATATTTTGGGTTGCCTAATAGTTAATGTTAATAAAAATATAAATAAATATTTGACAGTTCAATTCAAAAATTTCTAACCTACGTATTTAGTATATAAACAGAATTAACGGCGGAAAGAATTATTTTATCTATTTCGGCTAAAATAAATATTAAATTGTATTAAATCAAACTATTTTGTGCTGCAAAAAAAATGTTATTAAGTGTGAAATATGTTTAGTTAAAAATAAGGATGGAATAATTACTTTTGTTAACATGTAAGTACGATTTATTTATTCTTGGTTTACTGAATTGAACTGATCGATATTTCAGACTAATAATAATATCAATTAGCGTTAAATTATTAAAGAAAAGAAATAAAATAGTTTAGTGAAATTTTGGCACGTTACAACCTAATAAGGTAAAACCAAAAAGCCCAAACTTTCTGTATGATTATTTTTAAATTTTACGTATGTTATGTTTATTTATGTAATGTTCTTTAAAATCAAAGAAGCGATTGCCATACATTACTAACATCTACAGATGCATGAGCAATACATTTATTTATATTAGATTGAATTAAAAAAGCCTCTTTTATTTTTCTTTTAGAGGCTATCGCTTCTTTCATTATAATTTTGGCCTTATTAAAATTTATTCTGTGCCCTGTGTCCCATGAATGCTGACAAATCTTAGATTTGTGAAAATCTCCCTTTCTTAAATAATCTTTATGTTCTTTAATTCTAACAATTAAAAGTCTAGATGTTTCACCAATGTAAAATTTATCGCATTCACAGAGTATTTGGTATATTACATTTTTTGTTTGTTGTTCTGTGTTCATTGGTTTAGTATGTGATAAAATTGATCTAAGTGTATTTTGTGTTTTGAAAGATGTTTGTATGTTATATTGTTTTCCTATCCTTCTTATTTTTTCCGAAACGCCTCGTATGTAGAAGCGATAGCCTCTAAAAGAAAAATAAAAGAGGCTTTTATAATTCAATCTAATAAAAATAAATGTATTGCTCATGCATCTGTAGATGTTAGTAATGTATGGCAATCGCTTCTTTGATTTTAAAGAACATTACATAAATAAACATAACATACGTAAAATTTAAAAATAATCATACAGAAAGTTTGAGCTTTTTGGTTTTATCTTATTAAGTAATTATCAGGTAGTAATTGTTAATTTTGAAGTTTAACTTAATATAATGCTATTTTAACAGAACGTCAATGATTTCTTGTAGACGTATCTGTTTTAAAAAGTAAAGTGTTCTCGAATAGTTCAATTTAAATATTTTAAATAGTTTTTTTCTTGATTCTTTATATTTTTTTGCTTCCGACGACGGAAAGAGAAAACTTTCCGAAACGTTAAGCATTTTTTTCTTTGTTAGGCAAATTTTTATTACTGTAAACACAACCTCTGACAAGCAGCGTCCGTTTAGGTTTAACGCAGAAGTGTTTACAAAAAATAACTATTTTATTTTTTCTTGCAGTGCAGTGGCGAAAAACCCATAAGGATTTTTTTTGGATAGATGAATCCGCCACATAGGTATAGACATTTTTTATAATTGAAACATTCCAAACGCGTACATACCTAGTTTACCATCAGTGTATAAGAAATAATGCATATTAAAATGGAGTCCCCCTAACCTCCAACCAATGTCATCAAATAATGTAGGATTATTGCTAAACTTACCTTGAAATTTTGGGATCAAATCCGTCATCCCCATGCTTGAGGAAGGTCCTCTATATTCACATATCACAAGCACAAACGATAACAAAAAAAACTTTATAAACTACCCGGCTACTCGGTGCGTCTCGTGTCGCATGAGAGAAACAGAAACCAAATGAAATGAAGGTAGGAATCAGGGTGCAGCCACACTATCCTAAAAACGGCGTATCGGCGTAACGAGCGTAATGACCTTGAATGGATTTCCAGTAATTCTATTGGCTGAAACATTCATCTGTCAGAATTTTTACTTGTCAAATTCATCTGTCAAAAATTTTAGCCAATAGAATTACTGGAAATCGATTCAAGGTCGTTACGCCGTTACGCCGATACGCCGTTTTTAGGATAGTGTGGCTGCACCCTCAGGAATGCACTTTGCGCTGTTGCTGTTGGGGATGGTGACTTAATATAAGAATAGTAACTCTTGGAAATGGGGCGTTATTCTCGCGCCGAGAATAATGTGCTTATTTAAAGTATACACCGATTTCAAGTAAAATTTTTAAAAAAGTTAAGAATACTTATTATATAAAAGTATTTATACTTCATTTAATAATATAGTTTCTTCTTTGTTAAAGGATTTATTCACTTGATAGTAATATATATAAGTTTTTCTTAAATATAAGTCATTTTATTCTTTTTTTAGATTCAAAATTACTTAAAGTGACTATAACTATATTTAAAAAGGAAGTATAAAAGTAAAATAGGTCCAAATATTTGTTGTACTTACGGAAAGAATACTATCCTTAAAGAAAGTGTAAAATTTTAAGTGTATGATTGTTCTTGAATATAGAAATGATTTTTTTCCGTGTAGGTATAGTGAGAATCAACCTTAATGCAGAACATGACCTTGCATATACTTTTGAGTATACTTTAATAATTTGTTTGAAAGTCAAATGTTAAAGCATTTAGCAAAATATAGACACCCAAAATCTCATTCAAATATTCAAATCAGAATCCAATGACCTTATTTTGATTCCAAATATACGCAGTATTTCTATGTCCACGGAATATTAAGACACCCTGTATATCTGTATGTAAAATATTTTGAATCAATCAATACTTTACAAAAAAAATGAAATTAACTTACATTGGCATTCAGTATATGACGGGACAGTAGAACTGATAACAAATAAAGAGCATAGAGAGCACAAGGTAGAAAATTTGTGATGCCTCGCTGTTTGACCCATAAATATAATCTTGGATCTTTATTCCCTTCTCCGCAGCCAGCTGACGTTTTATATGGATATAGTTTAAATATTCTGAAACAGAAATTAATTTAGGCTTAAAACAAAATAATAGACAGGGTGAGTTTTAAATAAGTGGAAATATTTTCGGTACTGATAGATCTCGATAAAAGAAACAATTTCTCTCTACCGTTCTACAAATAACTTCAAATAACCAAGTTATTCCAGTTTGAAAATTTAGAAAATATATATTTATATTTAAAAAAAATTGAGAGCCACCGGATTTTTTATGTATTTGCATCCATAGAATAAAACAAATATTTTTTTTCAAAATAATAAATACACATGTCAGTTCTGTCATATCTTGATTAAACACATAGACAAACAAATAAAAAGAGACTGACAAATCTCATGGTAAAAAGTGGGACCGCGTTCCCGTAGCGCAACTCAGAATAACAATTTTGAAATCAATTAGCAGGACCATGGCAAGACGTACGTCTTTATTGCTATCTTTCTTTATTATGTGTGCTTTATGTGAAAAAGAAAGAGATAGATATAAAACGTATCGTAAGACATTATCGCACATTCTGGCTGGCGGAAAATTTAAATTAGCCATTATTAGTAGTATTCAGTAGTATTCTTTCATTCTGAAATTGAAAATTTTCACTTAAACTGATTTATATTCCCTATACCACGTAAAGGGAACGTGGTGTAGGGAATAAATCAGTTTAAGTGAAAATTTGCAGTTTCTTTCAGAACGAAAGAATACTACTATTATAAGGGAAATTATAAAAAAAGCAAAAATTGTACTGTTTTATAAACATATATTTATTTATACATAAAAATAAATAAACTTTTTATAATATAATAACAAAAAATAACAGTGTTTATTCCACCACCTACCAATTTTTAATGCAGAAGAACTGACTGTTTCAGGAAACGATCGGTCAATTTTTTTAAAGGGTATTAAAAATCTCATTTTCGAAAAAACTGCCTAATTACAATAACAAATTGAATAGCAAAGCAAAGAAGACTTGACTGGAATCATGACCCTGAAACATTTTCAAGTCCAGTTTTAATCCTAAAACAAAAGTTAAATAGGTATATTAATGAAGTTTCTGGTTACTATAAACCAGCTATAAACTAAATACCCAAAAAATGAAAAAAATTAATTGTATTAATTTGTTATGTTAAGAGAGGTTCGAAATATTTTTGACACTACTTCTACTTTTTTCTTAATAAGATGATAAATATAACTACATACTTTTATTTTACCGCGTGTCTTTAACATATCTATCAGAGAAATGGGACAAAAATACATATAGAAAATAGACGATACTGGCTCCTGCAGCAAATAAAATAACAAATAGTATAACATAAAATTATAAGTAATAAAATATAAATATCTATATGGAACAAAGGAATTTGTTCCTTACCCATATTCATAAGTCAATAAAATGGAGAGTGATGGAGAGTTTAGAAAAAGAGGTAAATCACAAAACATCCCCCTTTAGAACTTCGTCTGTCATGTTAAGAAATGAAAGTAAATAATAAAGCGCCTCTCGTGTTTGTTCGCACTCAAAAAATTTCAATTAATGCCTGTATAGATTTTTAATATATTTTTTAAATTTAAATTTTTTTAATTGTAAAGTAATATTTAATAATTGTAAATGGAATTATTACATAACAATCATGTTAATTACAGGATTACAAACTTGTTTTCTAACATTTTTTAAATAAAACGAATTATAAATTTTCAATATATGTATATTTGTCGTAGGTACGAAAAAAGTAAAATATAAAATGGACAAACGCTTACTTACATTGCAATAAAACTTCCACTTTTAGTTTTGCAATCCAAACGCAATATTTCTATTTCACAAATAAAAATATCCGACAAGACTAAAATCACTGAAACTTCCGCGGCTGACAACGAAAACTGAAAAATATAACGGCACTTTTTGTTTTAGACCACTATATCAACATTACGCTGTACTATTATGTGTTTGTTGTTGAAATAATATAAAATATCTAATTATAACTTGTAAATTTTAATATTTTAACATAATTTTAACTACTTTTGACAATAACTAACTTTTTGTTATCAAGATGACATTTTAGACGGCAACTGACATATATGTCATAATATTTGAATATGATATGTATGTAATATAATTTAAATTACTGATGACCGGTGGCGCCTCTAGTGTTTGTTCAATTATCTCGGCAGTTTGATTTCGGAAAAAGCCAATATCGACTCTGAAATTCAGCACAGGATTAGCAGCGCTTCAAGAGCATTCTGGAAATTAAAAGACAGGGTTTTCTACAACCATGACCTGAGCACAAAAACGAAACTTGCAGTGTACCGAGCAATAATAATCCCCACCATGTTATATGGGAGCGAAACCTAGGTGCCGTACCGCCGACACATGAACGCATTAAACAAGTTGCAACAGACACCTTAGACAACTCTTAAGAATCAAATGGTTCCATTACGTCTCAAACGTATCGGTTCTTGAAAAAGCTAACTGCGAGAGTATTGAATGTTACATGGTTACAAAATCCCGACTAAGATGGGCTGGTCACGTATGCAGAATGCAAGAAAACCGCATACCAAAACCACTGCTTTACGGTGAGCTTGTAGACGGTAAGAGGAGGCCAGGTGGACGACTCAAAAGGTACAAGGACATTTTCCACGAAAACTTAAAGGGGATTAATGTGCAGAATGAGTGGGAAGTAGCAGCTCACAATAGAACTCAATGGAGAAGAATTGTAAACTCAGTTAACAGCGAGAACCAAAAAGAGGCAACAAAGCAATGAGATTTTTGAATGTCCGGAGTGCGGTAGACAAATAACATCACGTATTGGGCTTTTCAGTCACAGAAAAGCTCATGAAAGAAAACGCCTTGCGTGACCATCTTCTGATGCGTGTCAAATACTCGTCAGCGAGTAATGGCAGTATGTATGTATGTATGTATCTAGTGTTTGTTCGGGCGGTTGGGCTTTTACTCCCACTTATGGCCATTAAAGAAAAAGCTCTAAAGGGGGATGTAGGGATGGAAAGAAAAATCAACAAACATGACGAATTGTCATGATGTTGTCATTTTGGTTGTCATGATGACGAAAACGAAAGGCGATTGTTCTAATTTCTAATTTCTATTTAGAAATTACGTTTTATATGGCTGCTTCTTTCTCTCTTGTTATATTAGAACGAAATAGTGGGCCCAATAGACACAATGCGCAGATCAACATAAATAGATCGAAATTGTGCGTTCTGAGTTGCGCTAAGGGAACGTTGTCCCTCTCTTTGCCATTTAATTTGCCAGTCGCTTTTTATTTGTTTGTCTATGATTAAACATATTCGGAGTGGTCAGAATTAAAATGGATCAAGTCAAATTTCCTACTATTTTATAGATAATTGTCTTTATACGTTTATAAAATATTGGTTTTTCCAGAAGAGAAATGAATCGTTATACCTCACGCATTAAGCAGCTATAGCCTATTTCTGTTTGGTTTTTGAATATTCTGTTGATTCCTTTCAGAAGTGAACTGGACCAAGTCCATAAAATTTAACGCTATGCGCGATTTTAACACGCACGTGCTAAAGTTTAGAGCTATTTTTTTTTATAAAATGGATGACAATGAAACAAAGTCTGACCCATTTGCACCAAGTGAATCAAATTATCAGCTATCTGAAAGGTCTGATGATGCTATCGATTCCAAAAGCATAGTTTGATTTATCATTTATAAGTTAGGCTGTTTTTCTTACAAATACTTAGATATCTGGCATGTTTTTGATCTGAATAAAAATGCACGGGGAAGAAAAATCTTATCGTTTCATATAGACGTAACGTAACACACTGTAAAAGGCAACATAAGAAAGAAATTCTTCCCTTTATCCCGCCTATATACCATAATTTTTATAAAAATCGAAGAAAACACTATTAACAGGCAATGTGAAGTCAAAAAATCCCTTATTGACGAAGAAGAATGTACCGATGAACCAAATTATATCTAGAATTTCAAATATTTTTAGAGATAAAATGGTTAAAGTCCAAAAAGTATAAACAAACATGCTTAGAAATGACCATAGTTGTATTTTGAATTACTTTAGTTTGCAATTATACAATTTAAAATATAATAAAGCATTGTGTCAAGTTTTTTTCTCCAGCTTATATTATTTTAATTAAGTAACATTAAAAAACTTTAACTCTCATTTTCTCCATAATTATCTGCTAGGACTTGATCCAGTTCACTTCTGAACCCCCAGTTAATGGTTCATATTTTTAGTAATTAGCTAACGCTGCGAAAGACAGCTTCAAATAAGCATTGACGTCCAATATCGCTCTGAGCAAGCTCAGTAGCTCATGCAGAGAGAAGGATATACACGATAATCTTCTTCTAGAAAGAAATAAGTATAAAATTGCATGTTAAAGTAACAAAGTTTTGTCTAATATACATATGACTTAACTTTATCCACGAAGTTTATAAGATCTAAGGTTCCATCTATTTAAATCGTGATCTTCACTTAAAACACTCAAAACAAAATAGGAAAGACTGCCATCAAATTTGGCTGTTTTTGTTGCCAACATTAATGGTTGTTTTTGATAACGAGCTCTATCTTATATTATTACCTGATAAGTATACGACCAATTCCAGGATGAGTGTTGAAATACTTAAATTGAAACACATATATCAGTGTTATATGTATAAAAATAATCGGTGTAATACATCCTATTATTTTGGCGCACACTCTACCAAAAGTTCTAAACGTTGCCCAGTACGTTAGGAAACCCAGAAACAACAGGTAGTACAATCCTCCGAAAGGCGATATCCGGATAACTGCACAGAAGCAAAGCAGGAAGATCCAGACGAAAACTCCTAAAAAAAGAAGCGTTATATAATTTGTTGTAGTATAACAACCCAGAGTCGTCGACAAAGTTGAAGAGGTAATATTTTGGCAAACTGTATAACAAACAATTAAAATGAAATAAAGGAACCTATATTGGGTTAAAAATATTTTTTATTTTGATTATTGGGTGTTACAAAGTTCGGACAAAAAACTTCGTATTATTGTTGTGCCCTGGATATGCTCAAAATAAATTCAGATAAAAATTTCTGACGTAACATCCATTAAGAAGGAATTAATTTACAATTTAAGAAAAAAATCATCAAAATCTAATGCGTGGTTCGCGAGAAATCCAACTTTGAAAGTGGGACTAGTTTTTAGTGGCCGGTTGTTTTTGCCGGTGAGTGTATTAGTGTGTGAGTGTATTAGTGTATGAGTGTATTTATTACACTCAACAAGGCCTTTATTGTCACACTAAGTCATACCGAATCAAAAACATCGGTACAAATAGACAGTAAACGACTGTCATTAGACTTAATTTTAAACTAAAATTTAGTAAAAGCATAATATAGAAAGTGTGTGCATAATTTGGTAGTGTACGATCGAAAATTGTTTTTTTGATGGTAAATCTAAAGAACTCGTTGGTTATTTACCAATTCATTTGAGATTTTACTCAAAACAGTAAACCTCCTGACAAAACGAAAAAGTATGCAAATGTAAGGTAAGCACGTAATAGATATTTACGATACAAGTGAGTTAACAGCATTATTAAGATACGCGTGTGAAAATTGGACAACGATTGCGTAGCACGAGATGTGTAACCACACAAGTATCTTAATGGAGTTAACTCGCGTGTATTGTACAATATTTTATCTATGTCTAACTATAAAAACACACAATGAATTTTTAAAATATTTTTAACTAAAATAAAAAAAAATAAAAATACATTGTAGGTAATTAGATTGGTAAAGATAGTCCGATATGTGCGTTTGTAGTGAGTAGACGTGAATCTCAGCTCCGACAATATTATTTACTTTTCAAAGTTATTCTTACAAACAAGTTTTTTTTTCTCACACTCGGCCAGTTTATTTGTTTTGTTAAATTTGAACTAAGAATTGTTATTTACAATGGTATTTACGGAAAGACAAAAAACAGAATTGGTATGCATCGTGAAGGACGTTTCTCAAAAAATCATATCAGAGATTTTTAATGATAAAAAATTTATGGAATCAATAGCAGCAAAGGTAGCAGACATGGTGGCCCAAAAAATTGACGAGCGAATGCAAATTTTTGAAGCAAGGAACAGTGAGTTGGAAAATAAATTACACAGTGTGCAAGTTGAAAAGGATGAGCTATTTTGTAAAACAGATAATATGGAACAGGCTTTAAAACTAAACCAGCTTTGTTTACATGGGCTCCCAGAAGAGGAAAATGACCTAAATAACTGTGTCTCCGAAATTATCAAAAAGCGTCGGGACTTGCCGAATATTGAAGTCGAACAATGCTATTGTATTGGTAAACATCCAATAGACAAGTCAAGATCTCGTACAGTGATTTTAAAATTTCTGTCTACTAGTCAAAGAAACCTTGTCTATTTGACGAAAAATAGACTTAAAAATACTAAACTTGCCATTAGTGAGCAGTTAACATCCTACCGGCATGGGTTATTAATGTTAGCCAAAGACAAACTTGGAAAAGACAAAGTGTGGACCATGGAGGGTAGAATATTTGCCAGGGTTGATGGGAGAAAAATCTGGATTCGAAATGAGGATGATATAATTAAAAATTAACAACTGTTAGTCGGGATTCTATTCAACAATATCTTCTTTATTTTTTTTTGTATTTTCAAATACATCTAATATAAATATATTTTTTTTTACTTATTTCTGTTAAATTGTTATTTCTTTAGGTAGTATAAGAAAAGTATAAGCTAGGAGGAAAGAGAATGAAAACACTAAGTATCGCATATTTCAACGTGCGCTCGTTATTGCCGCATTTCGCAGACTAGAAGAATTTATTATTGGAAAAGTCTTTTGATATTTTGGGCACTTCAGAAACATGGCTGACTCAGGGTATACCTAGTGACCATGTCCAAGTTCCAGGATATACGTTTCTTAGAACAGACAGAGATATGAGAGGTGGTGGAGTGGGTATGTATTTTAAAAATAATTTTAAATATGAAGTTCTAACATCAAAGCAATCAGAAAGTTTGGAACAATTATGGATAAAATTTAAATTTAATAATGTAGTATATATTTTTGGATCAATCTATAGACCGCCAAAGGGACATTTCTTGGATTTTATGAATGAGTTTGAGAACGCGCTAACATTTTTTACAATGGAATGTGAAAATATTGTGTGTGTGTATGCGGTGGAGATTTCAATTTAAATTATTTGTCATTGGATAACAAAAGCGTTCAAGATTTTGATTGTTGCTTAAATTCTTACAATTTAAAACAAATTATTGATACTCCGACAAGAATTACAGATAAATCTCAAAGTTTGATAGATTATATTATTACCCCTAAAACAGAAACAGAAATACATTATTCAACTCTTAACGTACCCGATATTTCAGACCATCTAATGGTGCATGCTACTTTAAATGCTCAGGTTGTACAAAGAGCTGAAACCAAACTCCAAGTAAGAAACTTCAAATATATAAATAAAGAACTATTAGCATCTTTTTTTGGAAAGCGCGCCATTTGAGGATATAATATATATTAAAAATATTGAAGATAAGTTATCTTATTTTAATAATTTGATATTAATGATATTTGATATATTAGCACCTTTAGAAACAGTTAAAAATAAGAAATATAAACCACCATGGTTAACTGACATTATAAAACGTATGATTAAAATGCGAGATAAGACTTTTAAAAAATACAAAAACACCGGAAAACCGGAACATTGGGATTATTATAAACAAATGCGGAATCAGACAAATATTGCAATACAAAATGAAAAAAAAAAGATATCTAGAATTTTGCACTAATAAACATAACAATAAGGTTTTATGAAAAAAACTAAAAAATTTAAATATAACCAATAATGTTAATATTCGATATATTCCTGATTCTATAAATAACCCAACGAATATAAATATTTTTTTTTCTACAGTTCTCAAAAATTAACCCATCAGTGGATAAAACTTAAAAAACATTTTCTGGATAGTTCTCTTCCCTCTTATTTTTTTTTACCTCAGAATTATTTTAGTATAAAATACTTTTCTTTGTGTTTATTTCTTTTAATTTCATACTAAATTTTCTTAGTCATAGGATTACTATATAATTTACTTATATTTGTAGATAAGTTACAGTAAAATAATTTAGCTACATAACACACATTTATACTAGCTGATATTGTGATCTGATAGGAACTGAATTTAAACCAATTTTAATTGTCTTCAGTTCCTTTTTTGCATGTTTTTTTGAATTGCTATTTTTTATTTGTAAATTACATTTGTTGTAAATGATATTCATGCAAAATAAAGTATTATTATTGTTATTATTATATTATTATTAATTATATATCGAGAAACTATGGGTTACGGGGGCTCGTTGAATTTGACACTTTATGTCAGTTTAATAAATAATATATTATAATAAATAAGTTTTGATGTTTTTATAATTATTATCAATAGAACAGTTTATTTGTATTTAGTAGGTATTAAGTGAAAAATATTTTTTTCTCTTTGGTAGTCGGAGTGCGGTAATGAAAATGCGTGAGTTAAGAAGCTCTTAACTCACTCAAAATGCGTGAGCATTATTATGCGTGAGTTAAGAGCTTCTTAACTCACTGACGTAGATAAAATACTATTATTATCCACGTGTAAGAAGGCATCATCTCTTAGCAGTGCCTCTTTCTCGCTTAAAATAATTAATAAGCCTAAAATGTTTGGCTTCTTCAATATCACTAAATCGGCAATTTACTGCTAAAAAATTGAATTATGTTTGACAACGCAATCAATGTATAATTTTGATATTGATCGATAACCGTCAATAAAAGTTTGTTTTTTACAAATTTAGAGCACAACGGAAACCATTATGGAAATGAAAACAATGTCACTATCAAATATTTTTCAAATGGTAACTAATTCGAAAAATATCTTGATATTCTTTATCATTGTCTTATTTATTTAACATCTCTATAAAGTCGACGATTCAGTTCTCCGAATAATATGAACTGACGTTCGCTGCGTGCTAATACAAAAACGTTACAAGCTCTTAAAAAAATTATAAAAATGTTTCTCTAAAATAGAATCTGGAAATTTTATTCACCATGTTTAAATATTTACGTGATATTTTCTACGTACTCTCTATTTGTGAGAGTCTCAAAATAAAGTATCAAAGTACATCAGAACATAAAATGCACACATAGTACGAATACAGTTGCAAATTCTTTTCATAAAAATAAAGAAATTGATAAATATATATCGGAGATTCTCTTTTTTCCACCAATTTGTACGAAACCAGCTCTTTGACTTCACTTAAGCATAATTAAAATATTTTTTATTTCCTTTTTTACTTCTTTATTTTATTTAAATTTGTGTTGTTTCAAAATATCGTCAGATTAGTGTACTGGTTATCTATTTATATCTGTATACAGGGTGAGTTTCCTACGATGTTCTCTATGTGTATCTCGGAAACTACTGGAGATAGAGATTCGGATAAATGGGGAAAGAATTGCAGTTTTTTGGGGTCATAAAGATGCACCTTTCAGATTTTTGAAAAAGTTCATGGCTTACTAGATATTTTGAAAAAAACAAATTTCGGCTACCTTAAAAATTGTCCCTAATTCTATTATAATCTATTTTAGACAAAAAGTTTTCAGACAAAAGTTGTAGATAATCACATCCTTAATGAGATTGTGTCCTCCGTTTTTATCTAAAGCCTCTCATTTTTGACATATGACACAAACATATGTTTTTTTAAATGGAAACCATAGTTGGCCATGACTTCATAAAAAGCGCCGTTTTTTAAGCTTTTTAGCAATAATATGTTTCTTAAAAAAAATTACTGAGTTATAGCCAATTCTTATAATATTTAAACAATTTCACTTAGTTAGCCATGGAAACAAGTTCAATCGTCGTTGCTCTCAGAAATGTGAAACTGACACATCCAAACTTTATAAATTAAAATAAACAAAAATTGCAAATATGCATTTTTCAAATAAAGAAAAGCCTGTAGGATTATTGGTTCAACTTTTCTTGGCCATACATTTTCGAGGCAACGTATCCTCGTTATAAACCGTTGAACGTTACTTACGTTTTTTAGAAAACTTAAATTTAGATACTTGCGCTTCAATAGAATGGTTCCAACATGACTTTCATTATGACACTCTCCCTAATAATGAAAGAAATGTTAAAAATTCTTTATATCATAATTATGCAAACTCAAGGATAGGTAGAGGTGGACCAATTGCATGCGTCTCCTCAATCACCTGACCTATCCATTTTAGATTTTTTTAGGCGGTATGGTTAACAATAAGGGTAACAAAAAAACTTATGCCATTCCATTTAAAAAAAACATGTTTGTGTCATATGTCAAAAATGACAGGCTTTAGATAAAAACGGAGGACACAATCTCATTAAAGATGTGATTATCTACAACTTTTATCTGAAATTTTTTTGTCTAAAATAGATTATAATGGAATTAGGGACAATTTTTATAATAGCCGAAATTTGTTTTTTTCAAAATATCTCGTAAGCCATGAACTTTTGCAAAAATCTGAAAGGTGCATGTTTATGACCCCACAAAACTGCAATTCTTTCAAAACTTAAACAGATTATATCCAATAAATTAAACATAGTAAATTAGTTTTTTTTTCTCTTTACAAGAGTATAAGTATGTTTTAATTACCTAGTTGAGTGGCAATATTTAATAAATGTTTGTTATGTATTGCCTTCAATTCTTCTATGTCAGCTTCTCCCGTTGCTATGCTCACTACAGTTTCTTGAGTCATTTTTGATAATATTAGCCACAAGACAGGTCCACTTATTGTCATTATAAGTTCTAAAAATGATATGTTAATAACACTCCAATATAGAATAAATACATTCAGATGCAAAAAACGTATCAAATGTATCAACTTTAATTCGGAATTAAGATGTATAAAAATGTATCAACTTTAGTTCGGAACCTCAGTTTATCATAAACTTTAGTATTCGACTTATTATACAAGGTTAATCGAAGAGTTTTTTTTACCCTACCCAAGCAGCATTTGGACGTCGGGACAAGGTTGTGTCACGCGACCAAACGTCGGGGTGCAACGTCGGCACAACCTCGTGCCAACCCTAGACTGCACTAGTTTGGAGAATCATTTTTGGGTCGAAACAACGTTAGATACCGACGTTGGCTAGCAGCCTAATTTAGTACAAACTGCAACGTTGTTTAAAATCCTAATTCACAGAAATACAAAACTATAATAATATGGCGTCTAAGTCGCGTTTTATCCTAAATTGGGATAATTATAGTAAAAATATTATTTTTATGATTTAGTTAGAGACATATGCCAGATGACAGTAAAGGAAAACAAAACAAAAGTATTTAAGTGTGGAGGATATTTGAAGACCATAATTATTGAAACACTCTAACCGACTCTGTAACTCGTTACCCAAGGCAAAAAAGTTAAACGCAAACAACTTTATTGATAAATGTATTGTTTCTACTCTGAAAAATACTAATGGGCCTTAAAATTAAAGAAGTTTTAAAAAATTTCTTGAATTTTTTTCTTTTAGTAAAATGAGAACAATTTATTCGCAGTCGAAAACATTGTTTCCGCGTGTTGTTTAGGATCAAATATTTCAAGTTAATGTATTCAAAAACCAGGAATTGCTATTTTAGGAACGAAACATTTTCTTATTCA
Organism: Sitophilus oryzae; assembly: GCF_002938485.1. Taxonomy (NCBI): domain Eukaryota; kingdom Metazoa; phylum Arthropoda; class Insecta; order Coleoptera; family Curculionidae; genus Sitophilus; species Sitophilus oryzae. Next base: position 223,504 of record NW_022145921.1, on the reverse strand, counting down.
ACAACATGGCGGCTTTCACTTTGTTGTTTTGGAGATTAAGATGGAGTAGTTCGAGTAGTCGCATACTGGACTAATAAAGTCGTAGTTCAGCCTTAACAGGTAGTATACTAGTCGCAAGATTGCCTAATTTAGTCATCCTAGAGTCTAGCTTGTGCCGCCCTCTTCTAAATAAACGAGGGAGTGGATAAAGTATCGGTAATATGTCGATGTATATTTAAATTTAGTTTTATATGTACCTTTCTTATGTCCCATTTTAATTAAGTTTTTTTTATAAAAACAAAAACAGCACTGAAGCTTGAAGAACTGAAGAACAGAACAATGAAGTAAAAATTTAAGATTTAAGGTTATGGTTCAATACAGTTGCAAAAAGGTAGTGGCTCGACGTCCTACCAACGTAAGAATAAGGAAATCTAAACAACGTTGGAATTAGTAAAACAGTCGACGTTTGCATAACGTTGGAATAGGTCCTGAAAGTGACGTCGGAAAACTCTTTATTGCCCAACATTGTAACTACGTTGTCCGAATCACCTAAAGATCACTTAAGCAAAAAAGGTTACAAGACAACGTTTATTCGACGTCGCAGAAGCTTTTACTTTGTTGTAGTACTAGTTCAACGTCGGCACAACGTTACAACAACGTTTACATTTATTTTAATACCTAAGGTACGGAGCTAACTATTTTTTGTAACTAATCCAACGTTGTGTTTAGTAAACATGTGGTCGCAAGTCGTGAAAATGCTACTTGGGTATCTTTAAAACATATTGTGCAATTATTTCGTGAGCAAATTTTCTTAGAACATAATTTTTCTGTCAGAACCATGTCTCCTTAATCTTTTATTTTTTGACTCATATCAACATATGCTTTGGTTAATTTTTAAGAGCAAAACCAACTTGCCACTAACATTTTGCAATATCTTCAATTATCGTTACTTTTTGATGTTACTCTTCATAATAGTGAGGTGGCTTTAGTGATTATTGTTGTGTACGATTGAATATGGTTTTTAGTGTCGTAGATTGTGCAAAAGTTATTGATCTTATTGAAGATGGCCGAAATTATGAATATTAACTTGGTCCTTGAAGAAGAATGGGAAACATAACACAATATATTTGCAGCCTCATTAAGAGTATGAACCGACGTCTACAGACAGTTATAACAGTCGGTAAAGGTAATACAAAGTATTTGAGTATTTTTTTACAAGTTTTTTGTTTGGTGTACACTTACTTATTATAGTTATTTTCCTTAGTTCTGTCAGTGTTACTATTATTTATTAAAACCAAGCAACTATCGTTAATTTAAAAAAAAATAAAAATTTAATATAAAGTTCTAATCAGTGTCGAGATGATATTACGACAGTAGTCACCAAAGCCACCTCGTGATATTAAAAAATAACATCATAAAGTAATGATAGTTGAAAAAATTGCAAATTGTTGGTGACAAGTTCATTTCGCTCTAAAAAAAATTAACCAAAGCATGTGTTGACGTGAATCAAAAAACAAATTCTCAGGAGACATGGTTCTGATCGCAAAGTAATTTTTTAGGGAAACTTACTCAAAATATTTGCACAGGGTGTTTTAAAGTTAGGATAAATAAAACAACCCTTTAATTAAACCTGTATAATAAGTCAAATATTAAAGTTTATAAAAAAACTGAGTTTATGAATTAAAGTTGATAGTTTTATACAGGGTGGCCCATCGAAAATGTTCCTCAAGGCATAACGGCCAGGGTAATTTTTTTTTCAGAAAATTCAAAAACATGTCAATTTTGTTTGTGGGGGGGACAACTTTTGCCCCAAAAATGATTGCAAAATCTTCAATTCTCTGAGCGGGGGTGTCATCCCCCAATTTTTTTCAAATGGGAGGGGGGTCAAGTGGTACCGCAATGAAAAGGGCTTTCTATTATCTATACTTTCCCGCTTCGTTTTTTAAAATCGGTCGAGTGATTGAGAAAATATGAAGGATTGAAATTTGATAAGTTTATTTAATCATTTATCAGAGTAAATGATGAGGAAAATTCCTTCGACCAATTTGCTGTTTTTTGTTATTATTTCTAGATGTTTTCGCATTTTTTCACTTGCCACAAGGTTGAACGATCAGGTGCGGTAGTTGCTAGATAGCTGTTCTGTGACCTCTGCGTTGAAGTTCTTCTCAATACCGTTAAACTTTTTAACAATAATTATGGTGTACCCACTTGCAGAAAAATTAGAAATATTCGAACTTTATTTTAAAAATAATAAATGTGGCAATCGGGTTGCGCAGATATTCAATAAACGCCATCCTAACAAACACCTTTCTGGCAAAATTGTTCGTGAGTTAGTAGCAAAATTTCGCGAAACTGGTTCTGTTATGAATAAAAAGAGGCAGAGGGAAAATCCTGTAGTAAATGAAGCTATGGAGGTATTCGTATTAGGCCAAGTTGCCAAGTACGCTGAGTACAAGAAAATTAGCCAATGAGACCGGCGAGAATCGTACAAGCGTCCAAAGGATATTAAAAAAAGTTCCACCCGTACAAAATTCAGTTGGTACAAGAACTTAACGAAGACGTTTTAAAATAAAGTAAAATAAAGTTTATTTTTAAAATAAAGTTTGATTATTTCCACTTTTTCTGCAAGTGAGTACACCATAATTGTTAAAAATTTAACGATATTGAGAATTTCAACGCACAAGTCACAGAACAGCTATCTCGCAACTACCGCACCTGATCGTTCAACCTTGTGGCAAGTGAAAAAATGCGAAAACATCTAGAAATAATAAGAAAAAACAGCAAATTGGTCGAAGGAATTTATCTTTATCATTTACTCTGATAAATTTTTAAATAAACTTTTCAAATTTCAATTCTTCATATTTTCTGAATGACCCGACCGATTTTCAAAAACGAAACGGGAAAGTATAGATAATAAAAAGCCCTTTTCATTGCGGTACCACTTGACCCCCCTTCCCATTTGAAAAAAATTGGTGGATGACACCTCCGCTTAGAGGGTTGAAGATTTTGCAATCATTTTTGGGGCAAAAGTTGTCCCCCTCACAAACAAAATTGACGTGTTTTTGGATTTTTTGAAAGAAAAAATACTCTGGCCGTTATGCCTTGCGGAACGTTTTCGACGGGCCACCCCGTATACAATATGCTAAAAAAATCGTGAAAATAAGGCTAAAAGAAAGAAAAATATAACACTTTAAACTTGACAAAAACATTTCCCGTTGCGGTTTTTTGCATTTGAGTGTACTTGAAAAAAAAATGTATTAGAAAAATAATTATTAATGTAGGAAGGAAAAAAGAACAAAAAAACTCTATCTCTCTGATGATTTATGTCGGTATAGGCTGTCCAGAATGTTTTGAAACAAATATTTTATTTTAGACTGTACTGAGTGTAAAGGAGAAAGAAAAATAGTTTAAATTTCAAATTATAACAACTTCTTGGGATTTTATATCCATTAAAATGACATTTTGAAAATTTAAAAACTCCTACTACAATCAACGATATTAAAAAAACAATATATTGTGATTTATTTAGATATTCTTAAGCCATATAATGATTTACCGACTGTACAGATATGTTTAGATTTTAACTCAACATTTATGTTTAAATTAGAAGAAATCAACAAATTAAGTAATAAAAAAATCTGTTTACCTGGTAGCAACCAATCTATATTAGAATGACCTGGCAGGTCACGAAAGTCAACAACGCCATATGCACGTAGCACACTTTCTATAAAACTGCAAGGCTAAAAGTAAATTTTATGTTTGTAATCGAATTTCATCGAATAAAGTTGAAATTTAGGCCTAAAATATAGTTCATGGAAATATATTTTCCATTAAAACACAACTGAATAATATACAAGTACTACATTCCTATATACGGTAATTAGGTTGTTATATGCGGTAACTAGGTTGTTATATGCGAGGGTGATATTCCTTCCAAAATGTGATAAGTCCAACATAGTTTTGAAAAACAACTCAAACCTGGTCCTGTATAGTGGCATTTGGCGTCTTCCTCCACTTCCATCATTTGCAGATGTGATCTCAGTCTGCAGTGATCCATATATAATGAATGCATTGAGCCTCCGCGCGCCATTTATAGCAGTCTACTCATAAATTGTAATAAATGTAATAAGCTGAGTATCGCTTTAAACAAAAATCATTATTAACTTTCAATATAAAATCGATAACCATATGCTGGTTGACAGTATGGTCATAAAAGACTTGGGTATCTATGTGGACAGTAAACTTCCATTTGATTATCATATAGATCAGACGATTAAATCTGCTTTGAGATCATTGGGGGCTTTTTAATAAGAACAACTAAACATTTTAATAACCCTCAGTGCCAGTGAAGTTGATGTACGCTTCTGTTGCTTGGTCGCCTATTTACGCTACACAAATTTACAGACTGGAAAAAGTTCAAACGCGATTCTGGAAATACTTAGCCTTTAAAATAGATGGTGTTTACCCGACTAGAGATTATAGTCAAAATGCGCTATTAAATAGATTCTCGCTGTTGTCTCTTCAAAATGAAAAAGTTTGTGCATCACAAATTTTTCTACATAAACTGTGTAATGGCGAAATTTACGCGACACAACTGTTACAGAATATTAGTTTCATCATCCCTAGATTTAATACTCGCCATCAAAATGTATTTCATCTTACTGTTCCACGGACCAACTTATCCACAAAGGCGCCATTGCATCAAGCATGTTCAAACTATAATAATCTTATACTATCTTCCGACGAATTAGATACAGGTATTTAACATTTCTGCCGCAAGTTTCAAGAATAAAATTAGGCGGTTGCTGTCTGGGCCATCTGAGTGAGATCTATACTGCTCCTTAGTTAATTTACTATGTGTTTCCTTATTATTTATAATTGTCTATTAATTGGGATCCTGTAATCCTGTCAGGCAATAAAGTTATTATTTATTTATGTGGTTTTTTTATTATGAGTGGTCTAATGAAGATTTTTTGAGTTTATTGACAAATATGAACATTTTCGTTGTATCATTTTTGTATATAACCCGCAAGGCAAGCGTGGCGTTTTAATGCCATATTCCTTTCAATACTTCCATGATTTCACAAAAAATACAAAGGCCCCGAGTCCCTGGCGGCTCGAACATCCCCGACCAAGGCAGCGGACGGACAAGGAATCGAGTCAGGGGTGCTAAGAATCACCAGGCTTCGACAGGCTGCCAACATATACTGAACATAGCAACGTACAATGCACGGACATTGAGAACGGATGAGAAATTTTCAGAGCTGGAGCTAGAGTTGGAGAACATAAAGTGGGATATACTTGGCATCAGCGAGACAAGGATGAATGGACGAAAGGCCTCTCCTAAGGAACGGCTGCACATTGTTCCAAAGAAATTCTGAAACAGACTCGCAGGGTGGAGTCGCTATACTTATCTCACCTAAACATCGGAAGAATATTACAGAGTTCAAATCCATATCAAATCGAGTAATTTTCGCTGTCTTGAAGTTAAATAAAAAATATTCATTAAAAATAATTCAAGTATACGCACCAACTGCATCTTCTGACGAGGACGAAATTGATGACTTTTATGATGATATAGAGAGAGCCTTAAATACATCTCAAACATATTTTACCCTCCTTATCGGTGACTATAATGCTAAGATAGGCAAATGGGAGAAAGACGATGGCCCATATATAGGGAAATATGGCCTAGGACAAAGAAACGAAAGGGGCGAAAAACTTCTTAACTTCCTTCAACAACACAACATCTATGCAATGAACACCTTTTTCAAAAAAAACCGAACAGAAAATGGACCTGGGCTGGTCCCGATGGATCAACAAGAAATGAGATTGATTATGTCCTATGTAATAAAAAACACATTGTTGAAGTTAATCGGTAATCAACCAAGTATCGGTAATCAACCAATTCTCTACTGGCAGTGATCATAGATTAGTTAGAACTAGAATTAAAATCAACACATCACTAGAAAGAACAAAACTCATCAATACTAAAAGGCAACACCTAAATCTGACCAACCAAAATACCTCTAACTACCAAATCGACCTAAATAGAAGACTATCCAATATGCGAAACGCGGAAGACCTGTCATTGGATAATCTGGTACAACAAACAACCTCCCAGATTATAAATAGTACCAGGAAGACTGCATCAAGATTAAAAGTTGCCAGAAATCCAAAAATATCCCCAGAAACACAACTAATGATGGAGAGACGGAAGCTGGATAAGAGCACATCACAATACAGAGAAATGAACAGGGTAATTAATAAGGTTATACGTAAAGACACTAGAACTTACAACACGTATATGATAAAGGAATGCATAGAACAGAATTCCAATATGAAAGTACTTAGAAGGAACAAACTCGGAAGCAAAAACAAAATTTACCAACTGAAAGATTCGGAAGGCCACCTAGTCTCGACCACAGATTCAATGCTGACGGTAATTGAAAAGTTCTATACAACACTATACAGCAAGCAAATAACAACGATCAGCGAACTCACTAGACCCCCAATCATTAATGTTAATTCCGAGAAAATTCCTGAAATAGACGTAGAAGAAATAAGGAAAGCCCTGTCCCAAATGAAAAATAATAGAACACCGGGAGAAGACAGAGTAACAACCGAAATGTTCAGATCTGGTGGACAACTTCTACTGCAGAAGATGACGGAAATTTTTAATAGATGCATTATGGAACAAAGAATACTAGAGCTATGGCAAAACGCAACAATCACTCTCATTCACAAAAAGGGTGATAACACCAGACTCGACAATTATCGTCACATCAGCCTGCTCTCGCACTTCTACAAAATATTCACAAAGGTGCTGACAAATCGCCTGTCAAACAAATTCGACTTCTATCAACCCCCGGAACAGGCAGGGTTTAGAAGTGGATATAGTACTGTGGATCACCTTCAGGCAGTCCGCACTCTCATAGAGAAAAGCACTGAATACAACTTCCCTATATATGTCGCCTTTGTGGATTATGAGAAGGCTTTCGACTCTATAAAGCTACACGCCATCCTCGATGCCCTACAAAATGCCAGAATAGACTACAGATACTCGGGCATAATATCATCTATTTACAAATCAGCTACAATGACTATCAAACTGGATGACATAAATATCACAAATAAAATTAAAATGGAAAGAGGAGTCCGACAGGGAGATACTATTTCCCCCAAAACTTTTTACACTGGCCCTGGAGGACGTATTTAAGAAGCTGAACTGGGACAAGAAGGGTATTAAGGTAGATGGTGGGATGCTTAACCACTTGCGCTTCGCTGATGATGTCGTTGTCCTGGCCTCATCGTTGGAAGAACTTCAAACAATGCTCGAACAACTTCACCACACATCATTGTAAGTAGGTTTAGAAATGAATTTGTCTAAAACTAAAACCCTAAATTGAAGAGCAAGTTAATGTTAATGGTCAAAGGATTGAGAACGTTAAAGAGTATATATATCTAGGTCATGCCATAAAACTCGGCAAGGAAAATCAAACAACCGAAATTTCTAGAAGGATCAAACTCGGATGGGCAGCTTTTGGTAAACTTAACTTTATATTCAAAAGCAAAATCCCAAATAGCCTAAAAAGAGACGTTTACAACAAATGCGTCTTGCCTGTCATGACCTATGGTTTGGAGACTATGGCGATGACGGCACGAAGTGTGAACAGGTTACGAGTGAGCCAAAGAGCTATGGAAAGAGCCATGATGGGTATCAGTCTTCACGACCACATTAGAAATGAAGACATTCGCCGACAGACGAGGATAACGGACATCGTAGAGAGGATAGCTCGGAATGGTCTTGGGCAGGACACTTGGCCAGACAGTCCAAGGAAAGATGGGCAAAAAGACTTCTTTGCTGGAGGCCACGCCTAGCAAAACGCCCAGTCGGCCGACCTCCTAAAAGATAGACTGATGATAGCCAAACCGTAGCCGGTAAGAACTGGATGAGGAGAGCACAGAATCGAAACGAGTGGAAGAAACTGAGAGAGGCCTACATTCTGCAGTGGATGAGTAATGGCTGAGAAGAAGAGAAGAATTTTTGTATATTAAGGATTTCAGAACCAATCGCATTTAAAAGTAATTAAAATTTGTACAAGGCCTAGTAGACTGTAATTATTCTTCTCCTAGTTGGTTCTGGAGAAATTATTTATGTATTCCCTATTTTTACTGCCATTACTTGCTGACGAGTATTTGACATGCATCAGAAGATGGTTATGAAAGGCGTATTCTTTCGTGAGCTTTTCTGTCACTGAAAAGACCAATAGGTGATGCTATCTCTCTTCCGCTCTCAAGACATTCAAAAATCTTATTGCTTTGTTGCCTCTTTACTTTTTGGTTGTCGTTGTTAACTGAGTTTACAATTCTTCTCCATTGCGTTATATTGTGCGCTGATTTCTCCCACTGATTCCGCATGCTTATCAATTTTAAATTTTCGTGGAAAATATCCTTGTACATTTTGAGTTGTCCACTCGGTTTTCTATTAACGTTTACAAACTAAAATAGAGCTAAAAATAACAAAAATATAACACTTTAAATTTTACAAAAAATTTCTCCGTTACGTTTCTTTTTTTGCATCTGAGTGCATTACTTAAGCGACATTTATAATCGATAAATGAAATAAAATTTATTTTTATAAAAGAAAATAATTTACCTCTATGTTGTAGGCAATCGTGCTTGAGGAGAACACGACAAAATAGAAGCAAAAAACGGACAAAGAAATCAGCAAACTGACAACAACGAAACTTTTAACGAAAACTCCCGTGTCTCGTGTCATGGATACGGCGGTAGGCACCGAGAAAAAGGGCATGTAGAAGGCCATCAGCAGATAAATGTATGTTGTTATCGTAGGCCGTAAGTAGACAACTGAAAAATATAAAAATAAATACATGTAGGAGTCAAACAGCTATACAGGGTGTTTCAAAACAAATGCGAAAAACTTTAGGGGGTGATTCCTTGTTCAAAATAAAGGGTAGTTTGCTTTATAAACGTTGGGTCAAAAGTCAACCATTAGGGAGATATCGCGGTGCAAAGATGGCGGAAAAATAATGTTTTTATTTTTTATCTTGAAAACGAAAAGAGATAGACTATTGAAATTTTATGGAAGCATTACTGTTATGAAAACACACTTTCTGGTAATTTTTTCACTTTTTTAAAATGAGTGGAAGGGGTTGAAATAAACTACCCCTATCATTCGTGTTAACGAAATTTAAAGAAAAATCTTATCAAACACATGCAAATGCTTTAATTTGGATAGTTTAGTTTGTTTAGAAACTTTTTTATCTCTTGTGTTTCTTTGATAAAACTCACCGATTTGAAATTAAAAAATAAAATGTAAAGCATTACATGTCAGGACAAAAAACATTTTTAGATTAAGAATCTAGTGATAATAACGATAATAATAATAATCTAGATAATAACGTATTGCAGTAGAAGTAATGTCATATAAAATAATATTAGGAACATCCTAAAAAGTAACAGCGGCCGACTAGATGTTTTCCTAAAAAAATTACAGCAGCCCACTAGATTCTTTATCAGAAAATGTTTTTTGTCCTGGCATGTAATGCTTTACATTTTATTTTTTAATTTCAAATCGGTGAGTTTTGTGAAAAAAATACAAGAGATAGAAAAGTTTCTAAACAAACTAAACTATCCAAATTAATTTTTTTGCATGTGTTTGATAAGATTTTTCTTTAAATTTCGTTAACAAGAATGATAGGGGTAGTTTATTTCAACCCCTTCCACTCATTTTAAAAAAATGAAAAAATTATCAGAAAGTGTGTTTTCATAACAATAATGCTTCCATAAAATTTTATTAGTCTATCTCTTTTCGTTTTCAAGATAAAAAATAAAAACATTATTTTTCCGCCATCTTTGTACCGCGATATCTCCCTAATGGTTGACTTTTGACCCAACGTTTATGAAGCAAACTACCCTTTATTTTGAACAAGGAATCACCCCCTGAAGTTTTTCGCACTTGTTTTGAAACACCCTGTATAAGAGATAAACGTTTGAATAAAAAAAAATAAGGAAGGAGTATAATGCTATTCATGTATTATTTTATCCAAGTTTTTTGATATGCTCCTTCCTTAATCATTTTATTCCAAGGTAATTATTAAATTTGACGTTTAGGCTATACGAATTTTGTTGGCAGGCAGTTTTTTTCCTCCAAAAATTGTATATATTTTTTTTCTCAAAAAAAAACGGTCAATGTCAGGTATACCGGGTGCGTCTCAAAAGTGGCTCACCTCTATAACTTTTTTATTGTTTTAGATAAAAAAAAACGAGATTTGGTATGTTACTATATGACATAAATTAGGATTGATTGACGTATTCAATTGTTTTCGGTTTCTTCTTGTTTCACCGGAAATGACTGCAACTTTTAATTTTTAAATGGCACCGTCGGTGATTTTTTACTTTATTCGATAGAAAATGACACTCTGAATAGGGTGAACTCTGAAAATCTTTATGAACCGCATGTTGCAATTTCAAAAAAACATATTTGAAAATGTCAAAAGTTGACATATGATATGTCAGTCTACTTCATTGAGTGTCATTTTCTATCGAATAAAGTGACGAAATACCGATGATGCCATTTAAAAATCAAAAGTTGTAGTAATTTCCGGTGTAACAGGATTTGACCGAAAACAATTGAATACGCCAATCTGTCCTAATTTATGTCATATATACTCTGTTTTTTTTCTCAGGTAAGATTTCGACAGACGATGACAGAAGAAAAGCAGATGACGTCCCATACCAATCTATTTATTTTACTAAAAAAAGTTTCTAATAATTTTTAAGTTATCTATGGATGGGTTTAAATATAAATCCGTCATACGTCGTGTCTTGTTGTTTTTAACCAGTTTTATTGGTTTATTTAAAAAATGACAGATCGTATTTCAATTTTATTGGTTTGCCGGAACGATGAACGACAAACGGACACCGATGCGTATGAACTCGCCTTTAGATTTTTGTAATTTTTGACGCTTGTCAAAGTCTTGCCAAATTATAGGTTATAATTTTGTGTCAACTTTTGTTAAATACCTTGCGTTTTGGAAGATGATGCATTTTGATTCGTATTATTACGTGTGTTTTGTGTCTTTTGAAGTCAAGTGGAGGAAAAATCGAGTGAAAATTAACTGTAGACCCAGAGCACAGTTTATGGTAAATACTAAATACTCGCTGCCCAGGCAGAAATTCTTATACACCAATGAAGTTGCCATCGATAAAGTTTGTATACCATTTCGTCGTAGATAAGTGCATCTCGTATATGGTAGAAGAATCAAAGTAAACACATACTAAAAACTGGAGTAGCTGTAAAATATCGACATCACACGATAGGTAAATAATGGATTTTAGTACTGCAGAAAAATAATGTCAAAAGCAGGGTTCGGTAGTAGTTAATTAAGACGTAATTTACCTGATTAACTACGTGTAGTTTTTCTTCAAAAACTACGTCTTTTCCCGTTCGTTAACTACATGAAAACTACGTTAATAAACTACCTGTTGATATTATGAATAATTTTTTTATGAGAAGTCTAAATAATATGATGTGAATGGTTATATTTAGAGCCATATTTCTTCTGTTTTCTTAAATACATTATGTGCTTTCTAAAGCTTTAACTTATTATAACCTCACCTCATACCTATGACATTTGAAAGTTACATACATATGTTACATAAACTACACCCTCTACATAAACTACATTAACTACACGTAATGTAGTTTATGTAGTTTTTAAAAGTAACATGTAGTTTTCCGAACCCTGGTCACAAGGTACTGGTTTAAAAAAATTAAGATTAAAGTTAATTAATCAACCTTTAAGGTATAAAATTTGGTAGGTGTTATTATTAATAAAATAGTTTGTTTTATTTACCTATGTTGTTTTATTTATTCCTGTGGAATATTACAAATTTGTATTTGTACATAAGTTATATTGATAAATATAATCATAAATGCGGGTAGTTTCATAAAGCTTGAAAGTAAATAATAGTTCTTTTTTATATTTTTTTGGTATGTAGTGTTTTGTTCTTGTTTGTTTTGTATTAACACATACCGTTTTTATTAAATAAAATAACTCGATTACATTTTTTCAGTTTTATACAGTTTCTTTCACAATATTTTGAAGTAATCACTTGTCATCTTGTCAATCAAATTTTAAATATATCGTTATGCGTTCCAGTTGTACCAACTTATTTCTTTGTAAAATAAAATAAACTACTTTGAAATTAAAATGACAGACACATCTATCACTGTCAAGGATCTTCTCGTTGGACAGACTATACTAACATACCAAATCTAGTTTTTTTTATCTGAAAAAATAGAAAAGTTATAGAGGCGAGTCACTTTTGAGACGCACCCGGTATAGAGTGTTTAATATCAAAATTCAAAAAAAATTACAGAGAATTTAAGTATGTAATAAAAAATGGAGGTACCCATTTAAAATAAGAAAATTTGGTGCGGCCACTTTGAAAATATTTTTAATTGATAGATCTCGTTATGAAACAATGATGTGCAAACATTTTTCGAACTAGTTATTCTAGTTCTCTAGAAACTTCCAATGCACGCTCAGCCTCGAACACCCTGTATGCAAACATTTGTGATTTTTAATTAAAAAAAAATGCATTTTAAAATTCAATCTAGAGCGTTTGGCTGTCTTTAAACCACTAATTATTGGTCAATGAGCCTTGCAAAAATAAGTTTCATCATCTACTATTTTTGTATCTTTCCTTAGCCGCTTATAAAGATGCCCAACTCGTATTTTTAATCATAACAGGGTATCTTTGAATAAGAAGACTAAAGAAGGAGCATAAAGGTATGATTCCAAATATAACCGCAACGACCGACTGGAACCACAGACCGCACACTGCAACCGTATTGCCGTTGCCGTCTGAGGTCGGATTAATGCAGAACACAGCGACACAGATATTCCTGCAGTCGTAGATAAGAACTCCTCGAGGAAACATGTCAGTTTCTTCCGCGATTATTGAACTCTTTTTGGAAGAGGAAGATGATGATGATGTGTTATTATGCATACTAGGAAACAAAGAAGGTTGACAATGCCTTTGTATAAAAATGAGTTTATAGAATAGATGAGGAAACTTACTCAGTGCTAATACAAAAACATTTGTTGAGTAATGAAACCATATTTAGAAGCTATTGCCGTTTAAATAAAAGACAGTTTCATTTTGTACTAAGCCTCATTAATGATGATCTTAAACCAAAGTGTACAAGGCTCGCCATAAATAGGCGGCTTCTAAAAAACTCATTTTGGACCCCGTGTAGGTACGATATTTTCAGCGTGAAGGCCGTGAAGTCGACTGCATGACTGCAATACTGGTAGTGCGGTTTGCAGTTAAACCGGGGCCTGCTGTTCGACGGCAATGACGCCTACTTTAGAATGCATCCCATTGAAATCTATAGAAACCTGTAGTGTCGCCTGCAGTCTGCTGCTGCGGTCTGCAGTCTGCGGTCGTGTTCGGAATTGTACCTTAATGCTATCGATGTATTCATGCATGGTGGACGGAAAAAGTACTCTAGGGTGGGGATCCTTGACAGCTCTGTTTAACACATTTGAATTTGATTTGAAATTTTGTGGATTTGTCAGTCTTTACAGAGCTTATTTTATGTTATTTATTATTTATTCTACTACTGATAGTTGTATAAAGGTAGTAAATCTAGATGGAAATTGTGGCAGAACTTAAATTAACAGTGGCACTATCGTGATTTATCGAAAAAGACTCTAAAGTAGTTGGTTGTGTAGCGTTCGGTAGATCTCGGCAAAAATCGAGTGAAATAATGGAACAACTTTTCGCTAGTAAGTGACTATATAATATACATACGTGTACTAACCCGATCATTTATGAAATTCACTTAAATCAACTAATTATATATTTTTTCTTGCATTTTTGCATTAACTGCTTTACTACTTGTCAAAGATTAGATGTCAAAGAATTTAAATACGTCTATTTGCCTTACCTGCTTCAGTAGCGTATCGGATGTTTGTGTTAATAAATAATTATTAAAACTTATCTATTTTTATTATAATAATATGTTTTTATAACAATTTTAATAACTATAGTAAACGCCACGAATGTTTGGGAGTGATTCATCGGTCGCTACCATGTGAACTAATCTGTTCAAGGTCTCATAAAACTTAATTCCAGTGCCGTGGTCTTTCAAGTCATATAATAATCAATATATAATCTGTTGTAATTTGTTGTTTTAATTGTCAAAGTCTTGTCAAAACATATATTTGGTCTTTGTATTTGGTTATAAATATAAAATGGAATGCCCCATTGATCGCACTGCAAGCACACGAATGGACTGACGCACAAAAACCAATCAATCAAAGAAACGCGATATAGTATCGTCTTTCTCAATCACGCTAACATTTTAGAATAAGTAGGAGGAGCGCAGGCATATGATTAGACCGGACCTTTAAAACCTACGTCTGCGGTAAAAATTTACGTTTTTAATGTAAAAATGATAGCGCGCGTGTCGATTCTAACTTCATCAAGCGATGAATCACTCCCAAACATTCCTGGCGTTTACTCTACCAACATTTATTCACAGCGTAAAATAAAATAAAATATAGAGTCTACCCCACGTCTACCCTATATCATAGTTTTACATTTTTTAAATAAAATTAGAACGGCACTGATAAACCGGAATTTAAGTCGGCCATATTTGAGTCCCATCGCGGTGGACCTAAGATTTTTATATGCTCCTTCCTTAGTCTTGTTATTCAAAGGAGGGTATCATTTAAAATATAAAAATTTGTAGTCATTTCCGGTGAAACAGAAATTGATCGAAACAATTAAATACGTCAGTCAATCCTGATTTATTTCTTATAATAACATACCAAATGTCGTTTTTTAATCTGAAAATATAAAAAACTTATAGGAGGTGAGCAACTTTTCAAAAACACCCATTATAATACCTAGGGATTTTACGTTACCATGCGTGTGCAATTCCGAAACGAGGGAATCTTTTATGTTATACTATATGATAAATATTTTGACAGTTTTAAGTATAATTTACGCGTATTTAATAAATGTAATAATATTGTTAATCATGTTTTACTTACCACATAATACTAAAATTGGAAACACTATTCTAAAAGTGAAAGCTGCTAGCCAGTAATTGGTCATTTTTATGAAATTATATTTACTTAAAGTGACATTTCAAAAATTTTAATTTTTTGACTATTTATATTTTTGTTCGTAACAATAGCAACAAAGTAAAACGTGATTAAACTGTCTAGCGACAGGTGTTTTAAGAGATTTTTTGATGCTCTCATGTGCTTTGAATACCGGCGGGGTTCGCCCTGTGACACCTTGATACCAGTGAGAAAGGTAGCTAAAAGAAATAAATGAGCTTACTTATTTTTACATGTCTGATTTTTACATAATATGTTATTAAAACAGCTATTATATTTAATCAGTTAGACAGATTGTAATGACTAAACACAACTATGAGCGCGGGAAAACTATGCGTTAAAGTAAAGTATTTAAATATTTTAAAAATAACTACTGCTTTGGATTTAATATTTTTGCATGTTGCCAGTTCTGTTTGACGATTCATATAACACATTTGAATTTGATTTGAAATTTTGTGGATTTGTCAGTCTTTGCTGAGCTTATTTTATATAAATTATTATGTATTCTACTACTGATAGTTGTTTAAGGATAGTAAATCTAGAAGGAAATTTTATGTCAGAACTTAAAGTAGCAGTGACACTATTGCGATTCATCGAAAAAGACTGTAAAATGGTTGGTTGTGTAGCGTGCGGTAGATCTCGGTTAAAAATCGAGGGAAATAATGGAATAACTTTTCGCTAGTAAGTGACTATATAATATACATACGTGTAGTGTCTGAGATGGCTCTGTGAAGCCATCTCAGACACTGGCTAGTTATCTATCTCCGATTTCAGTCATACCAAAGTTTATATCACAAATGATTGTCGACTCGGCGCAGTCAGTGATGAGGTGTTGTGGTGCTTCTCCATCTTCACCACAGAATCTGCATTCGCCGCTGTTTCTTAGCTTCAATCTACTGAGCTGTTTGTTGATGAGACAGTATCCAGTTAAAAAACCCCGCGACAATCCGAAGATTGTTCATACTTGAATCAAGGAAAATCTTTGATTTTTCTCGGTCGTCAGTTCTGAGAAATTCCTTTGAGTGTCCCAGACTGTTGATTCATTTACATTCCATGTTACGGATGGAGTCTTCTAGATTTTTGAGTTCCGCTTTAACTTGGTTTCCACTTGAAAAGCAGAACGGTTTTAGTCCAGTTAGTGGAGTGTCCTTTTCTAGCTTGGTGAACTGACACCCAGAGTAGGAGGACTTTATTTTCTTTGCCTAATTTGTTCAGCTTCTCTAAGCATTCTTTGTCCAACTTTGAATTAATGCTTACTGAGTGGATCGCTTTTTTTTCTGTTTCCGATAGTTCCTATCTAAGATCAAAGACATTATAAAGATAGACCGAACATTTCATTCATAAATACTCGTTGGTAGTGTATCAAACATTCCAATGTGTCGAACAAGGACAGAAGAGACAGGGAAGTCTAAAATTTCCGACCCCGGCAACTAGGCACATTTGGATTGTTCTAATGGCCAGTGGCGTATCGTTTATTGGAACGAATTTAAGTAGTAAAGTAAAAGTAAAGTAATTAATAAAATTTTTACTCTATATTAATATACTACATTAACACTTTTTCGTTAGATGAGTTTTGTTATAAGGTCTAATATAATAATATAATTAATATCCCACATATACTTATGTTGAAACGTTAGTAGACAGTTTTCGAAAATCGCTCCAACGTCGATATTCAATTTAAACTGTCAGTTACTTTTGAATATTTACAGGGTGACTCAGGCTTCCGAAACAGTTCTATATTAGGTTTGTGGTTGATGACTTTTCTTTCAATTTTTTTAGAATATGGAGGCAATGGTAAAGTACATTTTAGACATTTTTGTAAACATAGGTGGCCGGAACATATTTTCAAACTAAAGTTGTAGATTTGCCATTAAATTTCCATTCCAGAAATACATAGGGTTGCCACCTGTCCTTTTTTGGAATAACTTGTCCTTTTGAAAAAAAAAGTCGTTTTTATTTACGTATTTTCCCTGAGAAAATTACCTACAGCAAACAGAAATATTCTTTTCATCCAAATTTAATTAGAGATGTTATAAAACTTATAAATAAATTTTTCTTGTTTAGAATAGGCAACATTATTTAAAACTTCCCGTTTAATCTCAAATGATAGTTTAGGTTTTAGTTTTACTTTTTTTGATCTTAAAAATAACTTTTCAAAATTAGTAACTAGTTACGATTTAGTTAGTTCGCAATCGATAGCTTCCTGTGAAGTAATGTGTAGTTGTTTAATCTTGTATTATTAATAACTTCCTATACCTAAAATCAATATTTATTTTAATGAGAAAATTGTGTTAATAAGACAAGAAGTGAAAATATAAGACAAGATTTGACTTTCGGTCTTCTTCTCGTATTATGATGGCTCTGATATGAGGCAATTACCTTTTAGTCTCTCAATAGAAGGCATGTATCATTAAAAGTATCAAATCTGTGTGCTACAGTATGGGATTTCTGTCGCATAATAATGAATATTACGTTTATTTACGAATCCATTACTTAGGTAGCTTCATCAGACAATCAAATTTTAGTTAAATGTCCCAATCTTCATGAACTGTATTAAGCATATGTATTACGGTTTGAATCACCCTGTATGTTGACCAAAATATTTTGAAAATGTGCTTTACAATGGCCCCGATCTTATGTAAAAAATTGAAATAAAAATCACAAACCAAAAACGTAATAGGTAAAAAGCTTTTTTGGAGGCCTGGGTCACTCTGTATATAGATATGTATAAAACTAGTAGCCTAAGAATTATTTACAGTTCGTCCCATTCTAAAAAAAGGTAAACACACCGCACAAATAACTCTAGAAAGAGGTATTTGTATTGTACGGTGGTAAAAAATTTGTCTAAACAAGACCGAAGGGGCAGATATAAGATATAATAAAGCAATCAAATGTAAAACAGGACGGGTACACACTTTTGTTTATTTGTTGAGCAAAATTCCTTTAGAATATCGTATATAATGACCAAAATATGACGCAATTTAAAAAATGTCACTTTTTCTAGCTTATAATAAAGTTTCAAATGCAACGTTTATATTCAAATTTGTTATGATTTACAACAGTTAGGTAGTAATTGAGACGAATTATAATTCAATTACCGGCTACTACGTTCTTATTTTAATAGATCAAAATTCAACAAATATAATTAGAAATTATTTTAATTGTGAGAGGCTCCCTTGTAGGACGCCTATGTACGATTACGGCGGAAACAATACCTGCCTGTAAAAAGACAAATTCGGATAATTTGAGCTTATTTTTCCACACATTTGACACTGTCCTACCATATTGAAAATTCGCAGATTCAAAAGTACGTTAAACAAAAACAAAAACTAATGAAAACACTGAAAAGTTCACTTCGGACTTGATTCCGACTTCAAACACACCGTAAGCTAAACGTAGTACGCTGTAACGGACCAATGGCCGTCGCGAGGGGTGGTGGGACGGACGGCTCATTTCATTCTGGAAGACTAGCAGCGACGTTGCCAATAGTTCTAGACGTTTCAGCACATTAAACAGTAAACATGTCCTTTAATAATAACGCATATATCTTCTGGTTAATAACATATTATTACGCATGCTTCTTTAAAAATAAACTATAAATTTAATTAAGAAATTGAGATTTATTGATATCCGGCGAAGGTTTTAAAGTCACCTTTTCTGCAAATCAAACTAAGTAGATAGGCGCAAATTTGAGATGTGGCAATATCGCCTTCTCTATCTCAGTTGGTTTTTACAGTACGTAGTCAACCTCCGATTGTTTGATCGGGTTAAAATGCACAATGTGATATCTGTTCTTACTAAATCTATGTCTAAGATAAATTGTGCGCATCTTTCGATGGCGTAGATTTTTGCCTGAAGAATGCTGGGGTAGATGACCATTGGTTCGGAGTATTTAGTTTTTGGCCCAAATACTATCCCTGTCCCTGCTTTGGGTCTAAAAGAAGCTAAATTACAATAACGTTTGTGGAAATAATTGAGGAATTACTTTTTGTCCTTCCTCTTACTTACTTTAGTATTTTCGAAGGAATTTAACTTTTTTATCATGTTTCTTAGCTACTACTATAGTACACAAAAACATTTGTGCTACATTGACACGTTTTACTGGTTTTCCAAAAAAATACATCGTAATAAATTAGAGAAATATCTTTTACTTACAAAAGTCAATCGATATTTTCTATAGAATTTGTATTCTACGAGTATTACGAATAGAGAAAATATGCGTCTATAACCTAAATACCTTATTGGAATATCTACTTGGAAATACTGGAAATCCCTATTAATCCCTAAAATCCATATTTAGCTGAAACGCTCAATTTTTCTTTGAGATTACAGCCATCTTATTGCTTGATTTTCCTTCCAAACTATTTCACTAATCCGGACTTAAAATTTGTTATGCTGCGGAGATTAGGGTATAATATTAAGTATGATAATCCATTTAACAATTAAAACTTGGTGACACTTAAATTTAAATAAGCATGTACAGGGTGAGTCAACGATAGAGTAAAGTCCATTATCTCATTTGTTTCAAGGTTTACAAAAAAAATTTTAATATAAAAGTTATAGGGATGGTTAAGATACACATTTTAAAATGATTGTAGAGTATACAAGGTGCTTCAAAAAAGTGTGGCGGCTATAACATATGTTTTTTTTAAATACAACACCCTATTTTTTATTTTATTTTTAGATTTTGCGTAAAATTCCATAACTTTTTTATATATAATATTATATACCTAAAATTATTAGTTTTTGTAATATTTCAATTTATTTAAACAAATGTTAAATTGCAGTGTGGTAAAAAATAGTCAGTGGTGCCATTGTTTCTGAAGTTGGAGTACCAAAATTTGGTAGGAGAGTTTTATAGAGATGAAAAAAAAGATATATGTAAAGATATTTTAGTTAAATGATACAGGGTGTTCAAAATATATTTATGAATTTCAACTACTTAAAATTAAAAAATCTCAAATTTTTTAAATGGGACACCCTATATATTATCATTTTTTCTGATAGATTTGACAAAATTCTTCAACTTTTATTAAGTATGTCATATCCCTATTTTTAATAGTTTGCAATTGATTCCCATTTTTTTCTATTTTTACCCATATTTTTAATACAATTACCCTATAAAATCATAGTTGCCATGACAAAACAAAACTATTTATTACTTACCTTTAACAAGTAGCTTCATAATTAGTTACAATTGCTGGTATTAGTTAAAAATTAATTAACTTTACTCAAATAAACTAAATCGCAGTAGTGAATTTCTTGGTGTATTTCTATATTATGAAAGATAACACTTGGGATTTTTTGTCGGGGCGAATAGCCACAGATTAGGGTAATATTAGATTACCTAATTACTAAAGACTACTGATATATGAATTTTCTTCGACATACAGTATAGTTTTTTTCTCGTAGTAATTCTGGTTTATAATTTATTTGGTAAAGCCAATATTACTACTGCCGCGAAACCGTCCCATTACACACTGAAGATGTTTTCTAGATAATATACATCTATATTTATAGTAGTTAGCAAAGTACTATATAATATATAGTACTGAACCAAAAAATGTGGTTTTCTAAGCTTGCCCGTGCATATCAATCACATTGACTAATTCATTGCAAGAAAATCTGTTATCTCTACCATTTATAATTATTACAACAAATTAAACTAAAATTCAAATTTTGTTCTTAACTTGCTTAACAGACATGAAATTGTCATAATTATTACTTTTTGTCATGGCAACTATGATGTTATAGCGCAATTGTATTAAAAATATGGGTAAAAATAGAAAAAATTGGAATTAATCGCAAACTAATAAAAATAGGTATATGACATTCTTAACAAAAGTTGAAGAGGTTGGTAAAATCTATCAGAAATGATAATATATAGGATGTACCATTTAAAAAAATTGAAATTCCTTAATTTTAATTAGTTGAAATTCCTAAATATATTTTGAACACCCTGTAACATCTAACTAAAATATCTTTACTTAGGTCTTTTTCTATATCTCTATAAAATTCTCCTACCAAATTTTAGTTGTCCAACTTCAGAATCAATGCCATCATTGACAATTTTTTAACCCACTGCAATCTAACATTTGTTTAAACAAATTTAAATATAACAAAAACTATTAATTTTAGGTATATAACATTATATATAAAAAAGTAATGGAATTTTACGCAGAATCTAAAAATAAAATAAAAAATAGGGTGTTCCATTTAAAAAACATATGTTATATTTGCCACACTTTTTTGAAGCACCCTGTATACTGTATACTAATTTTAAAATGTGTATCTTAACCATCTCTATAACTTTTATATTTAATATTTTTTTGTAAACCTCGAAACAAATGAGATAATGGACTTTATCGTTGACTCACCCTGTACAGCATGTATAACTAATAATTTAAGTTCAAATATTCATAACGTGTAGACTTAATAATTTGTTGTTTTATTTTACGTTGTCAATAAATGTTGGTAGTTATTAAAATTGTTATAAAAATATACAGTTCCTATAAAAATAGATGTTATAATAATTATTAAGGTGCCCGATATACGTAGGCTCTCGTCTACCAATCTCAAGTTGTGGGTTCGATTCCCACACCCGGCATTTCATCAGCCGACTATTTTTATTAAAATAAAAATAGTTTGGGTACCTAGGTCGACTCAGCCTTAAATGAGTACTTGGGATTCACAATCCTGAGGTAATAATAGGCGGTTGAAGCGTAGTGCTAGCCACATTACCTTCCTTGTATACCGAACGGCTCTAGTATAGCAAGCTGTACCTTGCTACTCCCAAGGCGTCAAACGCTATATACGGGAGCTATTATATTATTATAATAATTATTTATTAACACAAACATCCGATACGCTACTAAAGCAAAGAAAAAAAAATTGCCATCTAATCTTTGACAAGTAGTAAATAAAAGCAAAAATGCAAGAAAACATATATAATAAGTTAATTTTAAATGAATTTCATAAATAATCGGTTTACTACAGTTGGTTATGGCCAGTGTCAGACAGTTGGTTACAGACACTGGCTTTTGTTAAAGCCCCGAGACTATATGATGAGTTATAACTCGTTATAACTCATCATACAGCTAATTGAGTGTTCTTTTTAAAGCCTCGTGGCAATCCGAACGAAGACTGTTCTTACTTAAATCCAGGAAAATTTTTGATTTTTCTCGGTTTTAAGCCTTGAAAAGATTTCTTCGATGGTCTTAGACCGTTGGAGGATTCTTATTTCAAGTTACGGATCAAGTTTTCCAGGTTCGTGACCTCCACTTTAAGTTGGTTTCGACTTGGAAAACGGAATGGTTCTGGTCCATTTATTATAGTGTTTGCTCCTTTTCTAGCTAGTTCATTTACTTTTTCATTCCCTTTATCCCTCGATTGGCTAGTACCTAGAGTAGGAGAACTTTCTTTTTGCCTAATTTGTTCAGCTCCTCTAGGCATTCTTTGACCAACTTCGAATTGATGGTTACTGAGCTGATCACTCTTAAGGCTGCTTGACTATTGAATAAGATAGCTATTTCTTGTTTCCTATCTAAGATAAGTTCTACGCATCTTTCTGTAGCATAGATTTGTAACACATTGTTTCAGAGTATTTAGTTTTCTTGTTCAAGTACTCCTATCCCTGTTCTTGCTTTGGATTTGGAAGCACAGCATATCAAATTATGATCTTTAAACTGCTGAGCAAACATTTCTTTCTTCCAACTCTTTTTGTTGCTTAATACTATAATATAGAGGTGTTTCTCAAAGTTGTACATTCATAATATGTCATCTACAGGGAGTTGGAGGAGTGGAATTTTCCTTTTGAGGGTGTTCCAAGCTCCTGAGCTGATAATTCTTCTAGTACTGTTTCTGTCAATTATCATTCTAATCATTGTCGCATTGGCATATGACAATGTACAATGATCTAGAATGACATTCGTTGATGTTGTTGAGCAGGTTCTATTGGTTCCTGTGATGCAGAAGCATGCCAGTCTCTTATTTTTGCCCAGGTTTTGCCTTCCTGTACATTGCAAAGATACTGTAACTATTTCTTCTTCCTGTGCCTTGTGCTTAGTCGCACGTTGGCGATTGTCTGTACTCTACATATAATATGCAGTGCTGTTTTCAGCTCTTCAAAATATGGTGGCTGCGTCGCTGATGTTACACCAATCCCGTATGTTTCTTAGTCAGGAATGTTGTTTTCTACCTGGGCCTCGCCTGTCCCTCTGTTTTTCCTTATAGAATTAGTTTAGGAATGTAGTATTTGTCTCCACAAAGTATATGGCCGAGGTAGGAAACTTTTCTTTTTTAACTATATTAAGTATTTCTGGTTCATAGCCTTCCATTCTTAAAACTTCTTCGTTGGTGGCATGTGCGGTCCATGGCACACGTAAAAGTTTCCGGAGAGTCCACATTTCGAAAGTCTCGATGCGATTCAGGGTTCTAGTCTTGAGAGACCACGTTTCAGCGCCGTATAGTAAGATGGGCCATATGTAGCATTTTACTACCCGTAGTCTAAGTGCTAGCGGGAGACTGCGTGCTAATAGGAAGTTTTTAAGTTAGAAAAATGTAGTTTTTACCGAGGGGTAAACACATAGGGCAAAAAGTGTACACCTACATCCTCTATTCTTAGTACATCCCCTACATCCTCCAGTGCATCCTCGGTACATCCCCTACATCCTCGGTACATCCCCTACATCCTCGTACATCCCCTACTACATCCCCTACATCCTCGGTACATCCACTACATCCTCGGTACATCCCCGGTACATCCCCTACATCCTCTAGTACATCCTCGGTACATCCCCTGGAAATCCTCTCATGTGTATGCCATACATTTAGAATAATTTTCGTGATGAACCGTTTTACGTATCTAAAATATTTTTCGAGATATACTTATCTTGGACACACTGTATATATTTTTTTAAAATTTTATTTGAATGGTAAAAAGAAAGTTAAAATTTTGAACGCTATTATCTCCGAAACTATTAAATATATAAAAAAAAGATGAAGCACCATTTCGACTTACATTTACTAGAGGGATATAAAAATTTACAGGGTGTTTTTTTATTTAAAATAACAAAATTAAGGTTACTTTACTTACGACGAAACCGGAATTGTTATTTATGTTAGAGCGATCTCCCACTTTATTACGAGCTTTATTATATGTATAACTACACAAAATTTCTCAAACCTGTACAATTTATTGGCTAGTAATATAGTTTTTGTTGAATTCAAAAGGATAAAAAAAAATCAAAACCATTTAAAAAAATTATATGGGGTTATCGAGAATCGAACTAAGGCGCGCCAACCCATATCAAATCTTGCCAGAGCTGTAACAATCTCGGCTATTATTGTGCCTACAACAATTCGCCGTTACTTTTATTATACAGGGTGAGTCTTAAATAGGTGCAAATATTTTCAGGGCTGGTAGATCTCGATAAAAGAAACATATTTTTTCTTTACCATTTTTCAAATAAGTCCAAAATAACCGAGTTATTTAAGTTTGAAAATTTAAAAAAAAATTGATTTTTTTTAATTTTGATAGCCACCTGAATTTTTTCTGTATTTGCATCCCTTTTAGTGCCGTAACCATAGAGTAAAGCTGTAACTATGGTAATATCAGAGATTAAGAATTTATAACGTGGGAAAATTAGCGGTGAACAGGCAGTTCTAAAAAGTTTTCGAAAAATATACAGGGAAATTTAAAAGAAAATGCACGATTTTTAACATATTTTATTTGCAAAAAAAACATCATAGACGTGTTCTGGGGTCAAAATATACAACCCCTGAAAATATTTGCAATTATTTAAGACTTACCCTGTATAACAGCAGTTTATGCCTCGGTTTATGCAGTTTATGTCGGCGGAAAAAATAACTTAGTCATGCGTAAAGCGCTATATTATGTGGAAAGTTATCAATCTCGTGTTTTGAACCCCAAATAAAAATGAGATCTAGTAGCTACCGAGGATCTACCACAGAACAGATCTACTTTATAAAACAGACCTAAAAATAGGCAACGTTAAAGGCATTCGCATTTATGAACTTCGTTTTTGACGTATAGAGGGTACAATAATAATTATTTACACACACTTCCCTTTAATTCATAACGCTTACGGCACTATGCAATAAGATATGAACACACATGCCAAACACATTTTTGCTTAAACTTATACCAGAGATATGGATTAAAGTCTATACATCTGACTTATACATACATTTTGCGAGATATTTTGAGGTTATGAGTAGGGGTGAGCCACAAAGCCTTGAGTATCGATATTTCTATCGATATATCAAATAAAGGTCCATTTTCACTCCCATGAAATTTGTGCAAATCGGCTTGTGAAAATCGGCTTGTGCAAACTTTATTTAATAAATTCATTGAGAAAAACGGATGTGCACAAGCTAATTCACATACGTGAAAACCAAGTAACGATATATTTGTCAACAAATATCGATATAGCTATCGATATATAACAGATACCGCTATATCTCTTTATGAATACTTCATACGGAAATATCTATATCTATCTATATTCTCTATATCGATATTCGATCCTATTTGATTTCGTACAGGGTGGTTGTAAAATATTGAATAAATATCAACATCTCGAGAACCACATTTTTTTGGAAATCGCTCGGCCACATCAATTATTTTAATTTTTCCGGGGCAGATTATGCAAAAAATGAATATTATACAGGGTGTCTCAAAAATGCTTTGTCCAAAACAATTTCTTTTAATGGCAACCCTCGTGGCAACATAATTATTATTTTTCTGCATTTTTGAATTGCCCTTAACATTCTGTATATTTTCCATGTAAGTGCTATACCCAAATCCAAGCTTTTTGGAGTTATTCTCATTTAAAAATTAAAAAGTGAAAAAAAATATTAGAAAAAAACCTTTTTTAAGAGGATACCAAAGAGGATACCTTATGGAAAATGTATTCAAAAGACAACCCACAAATTTGGATGACTTGAAACATCGCATTCGGCAAATTACGCCCCAAATAATTCGAAATTCATCCCCGGTAAATCCTCGGTACATCCCCTACATCCTCTAGTACATCCTCGGTACATCCCCTACATCCTCGGTACATCCCCTACATCCTTTAGTACATCCTCGGTACATCCACTACATCCTCGGTACATCCACTACATCCTCGGTACATCCCCTGGAAATCCTCTCATGTGTACACCATAAATCCCCTAAGTGTTCACCCCTCGGTTTTTGCATAATTTGTTTTCAGTTTAACTTCTTCATCGCAGTCCCATCGTTCATTGATCATGGCACCTAGATATTTAAATCGTGATATTCGCTCTATAATATTTCCATCCACAGTCAATGCGGTGTTGATTATAGGCTTATAGGTAGATGAAGTTTGGTCTTGGTAGGGTTGATTTTAAGACCGAAACGACTTCCCATGTCCTCTATCTTATTTATTATTTGCTGGAGATCTTCTAAAGTTGGTGCTAGTATTGCCGTATCATCTGCATACCTTATATTGTTAATTGGAACTCCATTAATCTTAATTCTCTTTTCAGGGCCATTTAAAATATCTTTTCGACGTATATATTAAAAAGTATTGGTGACAATATACAGCTCTGGCGAACTCCTTTACGCACATTGAAGGTGTGGATAAGTTTTTGTGAACTCTTATCTCCGCGGTTGCGCTACACTGCAACTGAAGTCTCCCGAATAGAGACGTTTGGGTTAAACGACAGCCTCTAGAATCCATGTGCTTGTAAAAAACTCAGTGTAGATTCATTCACAGTCAAAACTCATTGAAGGTGTGGATAAGTTTTTGTGAACTCTTATCTCCGCGGTTGCGCTACACTGCAACTTAAATCTCCCAAATAGAGACGTTTGGGTTAAACAACAGACTCTAGGATCCATGTGCTTGTAAAAAACTGAGTGTAGATAACATAAAACTGTAAAAAAAGAAAGGTAATTTAACTTGCAACCGCAATTTGCAACAGCTTCACTCTCTTCCGATACTGCAGGATAAATTCCGCAATCGGTCCGTTCCGATCTTCTCCCACTACACCCCCCTTCCCCCCCGCCGAGCGAGGAGAGATCGAGAGTTTTATGGATCGCCGTGACCCAGTTGGCGGCGGCGACGCGACGCCCGGCGTCCGTTCAGGTGGGGATAGGGCGGCGCGTGCGCCGGGGCCAGGTGCGGGCCCCGGCCGCCTCAACAGGTAGTGCGAGGTCCGGCCGTGGCCCGGTGGTTGTTGCATCCCCCTCATCGAGAAGCCGCCGAAGAACAAACACAAAACATGAAGCAACAGTGTTGTTAAGTCGGTTCCGGTGATTAGGCCAATTTTTTGCTTCGCGCTCGTTTAGAAGCTTTTTTATTCGCGTGCTACAGGTTGAATTTAATGGATTGGTTGAATGGGGAACTTTTGAGAATTTGAAGAGGTAAGTTATCCTATACAATTATTTTTTTTGTATGTATAATAATTAATAATTTTTTGAAAGTGGTTCCTAAAATAAAGATAGAAAATGATATTTTCAAAATCGAAACTTTGGTATCTACATATTTCCGTAATATAAACTTTTGCCGCAGATAAGATTAAGACTTAAAAAAAATAATCCTCTATGGGTATTTTGCCACTGCAAGAAAATCTACAAAATAAAATAGTTATTTTTTGTAAAGACTTCTGCGTTAATCCCAAACGGAAACTACTTGTCAGAAGTTAGGTTTACAGTTATACAAATTTGCCTAACGAACAAAAAAATGCTTAACGTTTCGGAAAGTTTATCTCTTTCCGTCGTCGGAAGCAAAAAAATACAAAGTATAAAAAAAAATTATTTAAAATATTTAAATTCAACTATTCGAAAAAAAATAAGAAAAAAAAACAATTTTCGAAAAGAGATAGACTTTCCGAAACGTTAAGCATTTTTTTGTTCGATAGGCAAATTTGTAGAACTGTAAACCTAACTTCTGAAAAGTAGTTTCCGCTTGGGATTAAAGCAGAAGTTTACAGTTTACAAAAAAATAACTATTTTATTTTGTAGATTTTCTTGCAGTGGCGAAATACCCATACAGGATTTTTTTGAAGAGATGAATACGATACGTAGGTATAGACATTTTTTTGACAAAAGTTGTCCCCCTCACAAACAAAATTGACGTGTTTTTGGATTTTTTGAAAAAAAAGTACCCTGGCCGTTATGCCTTGCGGAAGGTTTTCGATGGGCCACCCTGTATAGCTAATAAGTATATCTAGAATAATATTATTATATGAAATGTGAAAAATTCTTACAGTTTAAGCGTATATTAATAAATAATATTTTCTTGCCTTTAGCTGTTTATTTTTTCTAATTTCGAAAAATCGAAACTAGAGAAAAAAAATAAAAAGTAAAAAGAAAATTGTTTTGCTTGTCGTGAAGGGGGGAACCAAGCTCCACTCCCACAACCGGTTTCTGGGCCTACCCTTCATCAGGTGGGATGTCCAGAGGCTGGTTCTATACGGCAAGCAAAACTTTTTCAATATCAACAGACGATGTCGTAAAGTGTCGGTGAGATATTAGTGCATCTCCCGTCAAAAGATGTAAGAATAGCTAAAGCTGTAAGAATTTTTCATTTCATATATTGAGCGGGGCGAAAAACGCTCTTTACCACCTTTTGACGGGAGATGCACTAATATCTCATCGACACTTTACGACATCGTCTGTTAATATTGAAAAAGTTTTGCTTGCCATATCGGTGAGAACCAGCCCCTGGACAGCCCACCTGATGAAGGGTAGGCCCAGAAACCGGTTGTGGGAGTGGAGCTTGGTTCCCCCCGTTACGACAAGCAAAACATTTTTTTTTCTTTTTACTTTTTATTTTTTTCTCTACTTTCGATTTTTCGAAATTAGAAAAAAATAACAGCTAAAGGCAAGAAAATATTATTTATGATCATATAGATTATCACATAGAGCGCTACAAGAGCTATATAAATTTAGCAGCTAAATAAATAATTAATTTGCCTAAATGTTGTATGATTTATGTATTGATGATTATTTTGCATTAAAAATGGAGATAAAAAAGCAATTAAAACTTACCTTCTCAAGTTCCTCATACAACCAATCATTTAAATTCAACCTATACTAGCACGAATAAAAAACCTAAACGAGCGCGGAGCAAAAAATTGGCCTAATCACAGGAACCAACTTAATAACACTGTTTCTTCATGTTTTATGATTGTTCATAGGCAGCAATTGGAACACAATAATTACGGACAGATCTCATAGAAATGAAATATGTCAATAAAATGAAAATTCTTCATATTCTTGTAGTCTATTTATTAAAGTTTCTACAGGGTTGTTCACCATGCACGTACGACACGGGGTATTGTAGCTAAACGATTAGATTTTTACAAATTGTAAGTTTTGGGTTCGTTGAAGGTCTATTAGAGCTACAATTTAAAAATATTTTTACAAAATACAGAGTGTCCCAAATAAGTAAAAAATATTATAGTTGTATTTTTTTAAATAGAACACCCTGTATATTATTCTATTTTTGTATTCTACGATTGAAATAGAGGTAAATTTGATTAAGGTTTATCACACTTAAACCTTACCGTTTTTGAAATATTTTCAATTTTATGAAATTGCAGTAAAAATTTTAAGGTTTTATTCTTCTCCCAGAGTATCAAAGTTTTTAATACTAAATATTTACTGAATATTATTTATTGATCAGATATTGTGTTGCAATAATAAAAATTTTACTACCTTATACAGAGTGTCCTAAAATTTATATTAAATAATTACTAGCTTTAAACGGCAATAACTTGTTTAATTTAAATGGAAAAAACACCCTATATATTTTACGTAGATCAGATGCACAACGTAATTTTTTACCCATCTCTTCAAGGTTTCATAGAAAATGCATTTTCTTATAATTTAGACCTCATTTACCACTATATTCATGGAATATTGACATTTTAGCTTATTTTTAAAGATGTAACAAATTTTCAAAGGGTACAGATACTAATATTGTCGATATAGTTCGCTTATTTAATTAAAAAAAAACTGTTTAAATATTTTTTGTTAAAGAGGACCAATTAATATGATCCCAGTATTCAAACTACATTAATTGACTGTTTACATTGTAGTAATAATTGCTACAAATACTAAAAAACTGAATTTTGTGTGTGTATTAGACAGTGTGGTAAAAAGTAACACCTTATAAATTTTATTTCATTTATTGACGAATGCATATTTATAAAAACAGAGACAATCATTTTCATAACTTATTATTATATTGATTTCTGAGCCAAATCCACATTTATTTAGAATATTTTATTAATTAAAACAATTTAAAAGTATGTAATTAAATAATTTTTGGTGTTTTTGGTAGGAAATAATGGTGGTATACTCTTTTACAAAGATTTAAATAGTTTTTTTGTATGCCAATGGGCTTGAAATATTTACCACCTGTACATTTTGTACATATTATGGTGCTATAAAAAAATCTGAAATGTCAATATTCCATAGGTATAGTGATAAATGAGGTCTAAATTATAAGAAAATTAATTTTCTACAAAAACTTGAAGAGATGGGTAAAAAATGGTATAATACAATTATTTGATAGACAATTACATTGTGCATCTGATTCACGTAAAATATATAAGGTGTTCCATTTAAATTAAACAAGTTATTGCCGTTTAAAGCTAGTAATTATTTAATATAAATTTTTGGACACTCTGTATAAGGTAGTAAAATTTTTATTATTGCAACACAATATCTGATCAATAAATAATCTTCAGTAAATATTTAGTATTAAAAACTTTGATACTCTGGGAGAAGAATAAAACCTTAAAATTTTTACTGCAATTTCATAAAATTGAAAATATTTCAAAAACGGTAAGGTTTAAGTGTGATAAACCTTAATCAAATTTACCTCTATTTCAATCGTAGAATACAAAAATAGAATAATATACAGGGTGTTCTATTTAAAAAAATACAACTATAATATTTTTTACTTATTTGGGACACTCTGTATTTTGTAAAAATATTTTTAAATTGTAGCTCTAATAGACCTTCAACGAACCCAAAACTTACAATTTGTAAAAATCTAATCGTTTAGCTACAATACCCCGTGTCGTACGTAGAACAGTAATCATAGAGTATCACCTAAAAGACTAGACTATTTAGTAGTTTGTAACTAAATATGTTACTAATCTGACTAACGATAATGTGATTTGCCTATTATATTCTGTCTCAATTATATAATTTAAAATAATGATAAATTATGCGGATGATAGTGAGTATTGTAGCTAAACGATTAGATTTTTACAAATTTACAAGTTATCAGTTCGTTGAATTTAGAGTTAGCTAAAATTTTGAGTTAGCTACAATTTAAACATATTTTTACAAGATACAGAGTACAGGGTATTCCATTTAAATTAAAACAAGTTATTGCCGTTTAAAGCTAGTAATTATTTAAAATAAATTTTTAGATACTCTGTTTAAGGTAGTATAATTTTTATTATTGCAACACTAAATCTAGTCCATAGAAACACTTCAGTACAATATTTGGTTTTAAAAACTTAAATAAGCCTAGAGAAATGAAGCAATTACATTACTACAGTATTTTGACAAAAATCTAATTATTTCAAAAACGGTAAGATTAAAATGCGGTAAACCTTAATCAATTTTACCTCTATTTTAATCGTAGAAACTAAAAAATGTAATAATATACAGAGTGATCTATTAAAAAAACATATAACTTTGATATTTTTTTATTTATCTGGGACATTCTGTATATTTTAAAAACATTTTTAAATTAGTTTTTTTTAATTAGCTCTAACAGTCTTTCAACAAACCCAAAACTTACAATTTGCATAAATATAATAAAATTGTTTAGCTAGAATACTCCGTGTCATATGTGGTGAACGACCCTGTATAAGGTTTTTTTTTCAGTAATTCTCTGGTAAATTTATTTTTTTGAAAAAAATGTCTATACCTACGTAGCGTATTCATCTCTTCAAAAAAAATCCTGTATGGGTATTTCGCCACTGCAAGAAAATCTACAAAATAAAATAGTTATTTTTTTGTAAACTGTAAACTTCTGCTTTAATCCCAAACGGAAACTACTTTTCAGAAGTTAGGTTTACAGTTCTACAAATTTGCCTATCGAACAAAAAAATGCTTAACGTTTCGGAAAGTCTATCTCTTTTCGAAAATTGTTTTTTTTTGTAGAACAAACTCGTTGCGTACAATTTAAAAATATTTTTACAAAATACAGAGTGTCCCAAATAAGTAAAAAATATTATAGTTGTATTTTTTTAAATAGATATATGTATTGTATGTATATTATTCTATTTTTGTATTCTACGATTGAAATAGAGGTAAATTTGATTAAGGTTTATCACACTTAAACCTTACCGTTTTTGAAATATTTTCAATTTTATGAAATTGCAGTAAAAATTTTAAGGTTTTATTCTTCTCCCAGAGTATCAAATTTTTTAATACTAAATATTTACTGAAGATTATTTATTGATCAGATATTGTGTTGCAATAATAAAAATTTTACTACCTTATACAGAGTGTCCAAAAATTTATATTAAATAATTACTAGCTTTAAACGGCAATAACTTGTTTAATTTAAATGGAACACCTTATATATTTTACGTGAATCAGATGCACAATGTAATTGTCTATCAAATAATTGTATTATACCATTTTTTACCCATCTCTTCAAGTTTTTGTAGAAAATTCATTTTCTTATAATTTAGACCTCATTTATCACTATACCTATGGAATATTGACATTTCAGATTTTTTTATAGCACCATAATATGTACAAAATGTACAGGTGGTAATTATTTCAAGCCCATTGGCATACAAAAAAACTATTTAAATCTTTGTAAAAGAGTATACCACCATTATTTCCTACCAAAAACACCAAAAATTAGTTAATTACATACTTTTAAATTGTTTTAATTAATAAAATATTCTAAATAAATGTGGATTTGGCTCAGAAATCAATATAATAATAAGTTATGAAAATGAATGTCTCTGTTTTTATAAATATGCATTCGTCAATAAATGAAATAAAATTTATAAGGTGTTACTTTTTACCACACTGTCTAATACACACACAAAATTCAGTTTTTTAGTATTTGTAGCAAGTATTACTACAATGTAAACAGTCAATTAATGTAGTTTGAATACTGGGATCATATTAATTGGTCCTCTTTAACAAAAAATATTTAAACAGTTTTTTTTTAATTAAATAAGCGAACTATATCGACAATATTAGTATCTGTACCCTTTGAAAATTTGTTACATCTTTAAAAATAAGCTAAAATGTCAATATTCCATGAGTATAGTGATAAATGAGGTCTAAATTATAAGAAAATGCATTTTCTATGAAAACTTGAAGAGATGGGTAAAAATTACATTGTGCATCTGATCTACGTAAAATATATAGGGTGTTTTTTCCATTTAAATTAAACAAGTTATTGCCGTTTAAAGCTAGTAATTATTTAATATAAATTTTAGGACACTCTGTATAAGGTAGTAAAATTTTTATTATTGCAACACAATATCTGATCAATAAATAATATTCAGTAAATATTTAGTATTAAAAACTTTGATACCCTTGGAGAAATAAAGCCTTAAATTTTTTACTGCAATTTCATAAAATTAAAAATATTTCAAAAACGGTAAGGTAAGTGTGATAAACCTTAATCAAATTTACCTTTATTTCAATCGTAGAATCCAAAAATAGAATAATATACAGGGTGTTCTATTTAAAAAAATACAACGATAATATTTTATACTTATTTGGGACACTCTGTATCTTGTAAAAATATTTTTAAATTGTAGCTCTAATAGACCTTCAACGAACCCAAAACTTACAATTTGTAAAAATCTAATCGTTTAGCTACAATACCCCGTGTCGTACGTGCATGGTGAACAACCCTGTAGAAACTTTAATAAATAGACTACAAGAATATGAAGAATTTTCATTTTATTGACATATTTCATTTCTATGAGATCTGTCCGTAATTATTGTGTTCCAATTGCTGCCTATGAACAATCATAAAACATGAAGAAACAGTGTTATTAAGTTGGTTCCTGTGATTAGGCCAATTTTTTGCTCCGCGCTCGTTTAGGTTTTTTATTCGTGCTAGTATAGGTTGAATTTAAATGATTGGTTGTATGAGGAACTTGAGAAGGTAAGTTTTAATTGCTTTTTTATCTCCATTTTTAATGCAAAATAATCATCAATACATAAATCATACAACATTTAGGCAAATTAATTATTTATTTAGCTGCTAAATTGTATACTTAATAGCTCTTGTAGCGCTCTATATGATAATATTATTCATAAATAATATTTTCTTGCCTTTAGCTGTTATTTTTTTCTAATTTCGAAAAATCGAAAGTAGAGAAAAAAATAAAAAGTAAAAAGAAAAAAAATGTTTTGCTTGTCGTAACGGGGGGAACCAAGCTCCACTCCCACAACCGGTTTCTGGGCCTACCCTTCATCAGGTGGGCTGTCCAGGGGCTAGTTCTCACCGATATGGCAAGCAAAACTTTTTCAATATTAACAGACGATGTCGTAAAGTGTCGATGAGATATTAGTGCATCTCCCGTCAAAAGGTGGTAAAGAGCTTTAGCTATTCTTACATCTTTTGACGGGAGATGCACTAATATCTCACCGACACTTTACGACATCGTCTGTTGATATTGAAAAAGTTTTGCTTGCCGTATAGAACCAGCCTCTGGACATCCTACCTGATGAAGGGTAGACCCAGAAACCGGTTGTGGGAGTGGAGCTTGGTTCCCCCCTTCACGACAAGCAAAACAATTTTCTTTTTACTTTTTATTTTTTTTCTCTAGTTTCGATTTTTCGAAATTAGAAAAAATAAACAGCTAAAGGCAAGAAAATATTATTTATTAATATACGTAATATATTATAATTAATACGTAATATATATAATAGTATAATAATATTACTAAAACTGTAAGAATTTTTCACATTTCATATAATAATATTATTCTAGATATACTTATTAGCTATACAGGGTGGCCCATTGAAAACGTTCCGCAAGGCATAACGGCCAGGGTATTTTTTTTTTCAAAAAATCCAAAAACACGTCAATTTTGTTTGTGAGGGGGACAACTTTTGCCTCAAAAATGAATGCAAAATCTTCAACCCTCTAAGCGGGGGTGTCATCCCCCAACTTTTTTCAAATGGGAAGGGGGGTCAACTGGCATCGCAATGAAAAGAGCTTTCTATTCTCTTTATTTCCCCGCTTCATTATTAAAAATCGGTAGAGTCATTTTGAAAATATGAAGGATTGAAATTTGAAAAGTACTTTTTGCAAAAAAACGCATAAATTGAATTAATTAAAAAAAACTTACCTTATTAATGAAGCAAATGCTGAAAATGTTGCCCGTCAACCTCCATACAGTAATACAAATTATTTTCAACCCGTTCTAGAACATTCTGAAGAACTTGCGGGGTCACTTCACTATCCATACATCAATAATTCGTCTTTGCTGGTCTTCTAATGAGGCGGGTGGAGTGCTATACACTTTACTTTTTATGTGTCCCTATAGAAAAAAGTCTAAAGGAGTCAAGTCGGGTGACTGGGGTGGCCACTCAATTGCACCCCTTCATCGTATCGACCGACCGGGAAAGTTATTGTATAAATATAATTACGCACATTTTGAGAGTAATGTGGAAGTGCACCGTCTTGTTGAAATATTAGTTCCGCTTCAACGTATCCAGGATTGTTCTCTATGATGTCACTTAGGGCTGGGTCGATGGTATTTTCCAGTAAATCCAAGTACATATCACCTGTTAGATTTCCAGGAAGAACAAAAGGACCCACAATAGAATTTCTAAAAATACCAGCCCACACGTTCAATTTCTGAGGATTTTGTGTGTGCATGTCGTGAAAAACCCTGGGGTTGTCCTCAGCCCAGTACCGACAGTTGTGCCGATTAACTACACCGTTCAAAAAGAAAGTACACTACCTAACCTGATCGTTCAAACTTGTGGCAAGTGAAAAAATGCGTAAACATCTAGAAATAATATAATAAGAAAAAACAGCAAATTGGTGGAAGGAATTTATCCTTATCATTTACTCTGATAAATATTTAAATAAACTTTTGAAATTTCAATCCTTCATATTTTCTCAATGACTCGACCGATTTTCAAAAACGAAGCGGGAACGTATAGAGAATAGAAAGCCCTTTTCATTGCGGTACCACTTGACCCCCCTTCCCATTTGAAAAAAATTGGGGGATGACACCCCCGCTTAGAGGGTTGAAGATTTTGCAATCATTTTTGGGGCAAAAATTGTCCCCCTCACAAATAAAATTGACGTGTTTTTGGAATTTTCTAAAAAAAAAATTACCCTGGC
Source organism: Sitophilus oryzae (assembly GCF_002938485.1). Taxonomy (NCBI): domain Eukaryota; kingdom Metazoa; phylum Arthropoda; class Insecta; order Coleoptera; family Curculionidae; genus Sitophilus; species Sitophilus oryzae. The sequence continues at coordinate 186,996 of NW_022145921.1, read as the reverse complement.
CGTTATGCCTTGCGGAACGTTTTCGATGGGCCACCCTGTATATTATTATATTATTGAACTACAATATAATTTTTAGCAATGTTTCATGAATTATTGCAGTTACTTAAAAAGATCTGTATATTCAGGTTGAATATTTAGGTCATTTTAATTAGTTCATTCAGAGATTTAATTTAATCAGAATATAGCGAATGATGAATGGGAACTGATTCGGAACAAAGTTTTCAGTAATTAGGAATAATTTAATTAACTGATTTTTCAATTATACATGTTTATAATTACAGAAATGAGACGCTTTCTTTTTCCAAGTTGGTGCTAATCGAACAAGCCACATAAAATTAATTTTTAATTTTCGCGTTTTACGAGTAAAAAAAGTAATTTAATTTTTAATATACTCTAATTTAATATTACATATACGATTTCGACAGACGATGACAGAAGAAAAGTAGATGACGTCCCATACCAATCTATTTATTTTACTAAAATAGTTTCTAATATTTTTTAAGTTAACTATGGATGGGTTTAAATATAAATCCGTCATGTGTCGTCTCTTGTTGTTTTAACCAGTTTTATTGGTTTGTTTCAAAAATTACAGATCATATTTCAATTTTATTGGATTGACGGAACGATGAACGACAAACGAATGCCGGCGCCGATGCGTATGAACTCGCAGAATTTTTGGGGCTTGTCAAAGTCTTGCCAAATTATAGGTTATAATTTTGTGTCACCTTATGTCAAATATCTGCGTTTTGGAAGATGATGCATTTTGATTCGTGTTATTCGTGTTATTCGTGTTATTACCATCAATAAAGTTTGTATATCATCTCGTCGTAGATAAGTGCATCTCGTATATGGTACAAGGATCGTACTCAACATATACTACTGAAGTAGCTGTAAAATATCGACATCATACGATAGGTAAATAATGGATTTTAGTACTGCAGAAAAATAATGTCAAAAGGTACTGGTTTAAAAAAATTAAGATTAAAGTTAATTAATCAACCTTTAAGGTATAAAATTTGGTAAGTGTTATTATTAATAAATTAGTTTTTTTTATTTATGTTGTTTTATTTATTCCTGTGGAATATTACAAATTTGTATTTGTACATAAGTTATATTGCTAAATATAATAATAAATACGGGAAGTTTCTTGAAGCTTGAAAGTAAGAAATAATCCTTCTTTATATTTTTTTGGTATGTGATGTTTTGTTGTTTTTTTTAATATAAATTTTTTAAATAAAATAACTCGATTACATTTTTTCAGTTTTTTTCACAATATTTTGAAATAATCACTTATCAGTCAAATTTTAAATATACAGAGAAGACCAGGCTACTAGTAACATAGCAAGTTGCCGGACGAATTTACGTTTACCCGTTTTGCGTTCGTACTCGAGATTCACTGCCGGCTAGTCGGCTGGTCAGGCAGTACGCAGTTGCAGTTATGCTTGGACTGGTCGGTCATGACAGACTAGGAATACGACTCGAGGAGTGCCGAGTATTTATTATTTTCATTTTAAGTGTTGACCTTCACTTAAGGTAACATTTAAAATGAAAATACTTAAATATTTATTATTTGAGTGTGTTTACAAGCCAAAACTAAAAATAAATAAATTCTCTAAACCCAAAAAAAACTAAAATATTACTCTAAATAAAAAAAAGTTATAACAAGTGTTCAAAAAAACCATCTTCTTGTGCTAGACAGAAGCCCAGGCGGTCGTAAAATCCCTGTCTGACATTGGCTAACATATTAGGGCTAATAGTTTGGAAAGCCTCTCGTATTTTTACTTGAAGCTCATCCAGATTATTAGCCCTATTATGACCATACACTTTGGATTTTACATAATCCCACAAAAATAAGTCATTGGGAGAAAGATCTGGTGATCTAGCGGGCCACAAAATAGTTCCATGTCCACTAATTAAACGGTTGGGAAAAGTATTGTTCAAATATTCGTGAACAATACGGGCATTGTGGGCAGGACAATCACCTCAGCAATTTGATTACTCGAAAACGTGGGATTTTGATCCGCGGTAGCACAAATGAACACTTGCTTTAACTCCTGTTCTTCATTAATCAACACATCAGGCTTTTTGTATTTTTGTGGGAACACGCACCCATGTGTTTCAAAATTATTAATAACTCTTGATACAGTAGGTAAAAATGGAATTGGCCTGTCTACAAAAGTTTGTGGAAAAATTGTTTGTATATCCCGATTTTGAAATACCATTTTACAATTTGAATTTTCTCACGAACTTCGTAAACATCCATTATTTTACTTAAAAAATAAATTTTACACGAGAACTGTCGCGAGAATCTATGTAATCGTTTAGGCTATTAAAACACGAATAAATACGAATTCTGAAACATTCTTATCACATATCTACCTATTTTTATTTTATCGCATTTTTTCGCCTGCTTTTTATCCGGCGGACGGGTATAAGCTAATTCGTCCGGTTCTGCCTATGTTACTACTACGGTGGTCCGGTCTGTATTAATTTCCTGCTGTGCGTTCCAGTTGTACCAACTTATTTCCTTGTAAAATAAAATAAACTACTTTGAAATTAAAATGACAGAGACATCTATCACTGTCAAGGATCTTGTCGTTGGACAGGCTATAATATATAAAGCGGGCTACACACGTCTAACCCAATAAGCTCAATGGTTGGGTTAGGAAAATCTTATTGGATAATACATACACACTATCCAATTTCACAACAAATCTATCTGTATTTACCAGACCTTTAAAATATTGAAGTTCAGTCATTAACTATAGAACTTTTTTTTTAATTATTCCTGGAGGGAATGCTGAATAATATAATTGAAACATCATATATGAGTTCTCCATACTAAACAGACACGCATACACAAAATGCTTCCTTAATATTATTTATTCATTCTAAATAATCTCCGAGTATGTTTGGAAACTCCTACCCGTGTCAGCGTTTTGTGGCAACAGGCTAAAATCAATATCAAGCTGTAATAGGATGGAAACCTCCGATTAGAGACATAATTGAGATTTCATTTCTGTAAATTCCGAACCCAGACCGCATAGCTTGTTGTCTTATTGTCGGAATTTCTCTATATTGACAGAAAGCAATAGGTTGAGATATTTGAATAATATGACGTTATTAAAAATCTTTTTTTTTCTCGAAAACCATGGGAAACTCGATGTAATTGTTTTTACCCTTTTTTCGACGACTTTATTACATTTTTATTCTTAATTAATCTGTTGGTAGCGTATGATTATCATCGATTGTCATTCTCACTCCTCTTTGACGCCATTTTTTTCGGTCGTATGATACTTCGACTATCTGTTTTTTATTTAAGAAAATGCCAATTTTATCTGCTTTGACATATTGTGTGCCGCAACATCTAGAAAAGTTAAATTATCCATATACATATTTATTTATAAACATCTTGAAAAACGATAAAAATATAATTTAAAATTATACTCTTTACTACTACTACTACTACCATAGTAGAAGGAAAAGAGTAGTTGCACTCCAAAATATTTTCTGCCAATTTTTACAATCTGTCGAATATCGGCAGATTGCAGAGCGCCTCAGTTGAGTTCCTGTGAGGTTCGAGCGAAATATAGATGTTGCTGCTCTAAGCGAAACCCGCTTTGCGGATGAAGGTAGTCTCACTGAGGACCATTACACCTTCTTTTGGAAAGGTCACCCCGCAACACACAGAAGAATTCATGGCGTAGGCATTGCGATCAAAAACGAAATCGCCACCAAATTAACAGAAGTACCTATTGGTGTCTCCGAACGTCTTATGACCCTAAGGTACCCCATATCAGACAAAACTTACGTCGTTCGAAGGACGCATCTAAAAGATGTTATGCTCACAAAAGCCAAAATAGATGCCGAATGCGGCACTGACCACCGACTTTTAATTTCAAAAATGAAAATCCAGTTAAAAACTAAACATCCACACTGTAAAAAGCAAAACAACATGACCAGATTGAACGTACGGGGTCTAGAGAACAACAATACCGCCGACGCCCTCCGGGAAGCCATCAAAGAATTACTTCCACCGATAACTTCAAACTCAATCTTGGAAGCTGAACAAGGCTGGACACAATTAAGGGATGCGATTCATAAAACCAGCGAAGCAGTACTGGGAAAGTCGAACAAAAAGAAACAACCAGACTGGTTTAACGAAAATCAACCGCATATACAGATTTTGTTGGAAAAAAAGCATAGAGCACATCAAGCAGTCACTGCAAATCCACATAATCCAAGACTGGTAGACAACTTTAAAGCAGCCAACAACACACTTCGAAGAGAATTGCGCCAAGTAAAGGATAACTGGTGGTCAGAAAAAGCGAATCAGATTCAAGAGTACGCCACGCATCACGATTATCGTAAATTCTTTGAGGCTGTAAAAGAAGTATACGGTCCAACCAAGAAGGTAAGCTGCCCAATCATGGCACAAAATGGCGAACTTCTAAAAGAGGAAGAACAAATCCGAAATCGCTGGAAAGAACATTACAGCCATATCCTTAACCAAGAAAACAACCCCAATATGGAAGCACTAAACACAATACCTCAGTATAACAGCCTCGATGTATTAGACATCCCAATAACAGAACAGGAAATAAAGATCTCCATAAAACAGCTTAAAAACAACTAATCAGCTGGCTGTGACGCGATTCCGGCGGAAATCTATTAGTGTGCAAGTAAAGAACTTATTGGTCATCTTAAGGCTCTTTTCGATGTCGTATAAGAAAGCGGAGAGGTACCTCAGGACTTTCGCAACGCGAATATAGTGAATATATTTAAGAACAAAGGAAGTGCATCAGACTGCGGAAATTACCGGGGAATTTCACTATTGGCTATCGGCGGAAAAATTCTTGCAAAAATTATGTCAAACCGCCTGCACCCATATATAGAAAAAATCCTTCCGGAATCGCAAACGTACCAACCGCGGCACCGTCGATTCCATATTTTCCATCCGTCAACTACAGGAAAAAGTAAAAGAGCAGCAGTTTAAACTTTATGTTGCATTCATCGACCTAACAAAAGCCTTCGACTCTGTGAACAGAGATGCGCTTTGGGCAATTATGAAAAAGTTCGGAGTACCGAACAAATTTCTTACAGTGTGTAAAAGCCTCCATAACAACAACAAGTCCAGAGTGTCACATCATGGATCACTGAGCGATCCATTCCTAACAAATACAGGAGTTAGGCAGGGATGCGTCTTAGAGCCTCTCCTATTCAACATATTCATGGCAGCGCTCTCCATTATAGTGGACAGCAAACTATAGGAGAGAGGATTGGGCATTAGATACAGATACGACGGCGGTCTGTTCAACATAAAAAGACTCAGGGCAAAAACACGTACAAAATTCATCACAGAACTCCAATACGCTGACGACTGTGCTCTGGTTGCAAACACGGTACAGCAATTGCAAGAAATGTTAAACACATATACCTGGGCATACGAGGCTTTGGGCCTTAAGCTAAACATCGACAAAACCAAAATCATGTGCACTCCCCCGGAAGATCACAACAATGCTATAAAAATCGGAGAAGAACTATTGGAATATGTGACGGAATTCAATAATCTTGGTAGTTTGATTTCGGAAAAGGCTAATATTGACTCTGAAATTCAGCACAGGATTAGTAGCGCTTCAAGGGCATTCTGGAAATTAAAAGACAGGGTATTCTACAATCATGACTTGAGTACAAAAACAAAACTTGCAGTGTGCCGAACAATTATAATCCCCACCATGTTATATGGGAGTGAAACTTGGGTGCCGTATCGCCGACACATAAACGCATTAAACAAGTTGCAACAGAGACACTTTAGACAACTCTTAAGAATCCAGTGGTACCATCATGTCTCAAACGTATCGGTCCTTGAAAAAGCTAACTGCGAGAGTATTGGAGTCATGGTTACAAAATCCCGCTTAAGATGGGCTGGTCACGTATGCAGAATGCAAGAAAATCGTATACCAAAATCTCTGCTTTACGGTAGGCTTGTAAACGGTAATAGGAGGCCGGGTGGACAACTGAAAAGGTACAAGGACATTTTCCACGAAAACTTAAAGGGAATTAACATGCAGAATAAGTGGGAAACAGCAGCTCACAATAGAACTCAATGGAGAAGAGTTGTAAACTCAGTTAACAGCGATAACCAAAAAGTAAAGAGGCAACAAAGCAATGAGATTTTTGAATGTCCGGAGTGCGGTAGGCAGATAACATTACGTATCGGGCTTTTCAGTCACAGAAAAGCTCATGAAAGAAAACGCCTTGCGTGACCATCTTTTTTATGTGTGTCGAATACTCGTCAGCGAGTAACGGCTGTATGTATGTATGTATGTATATGAGGTTCGAGCGTTGCGTCCCAATACAGAGATGGATTGACAAAAAAATGAGTGCCTTACTGTGTGCTGTTATTGGTTGTGGTAATAATTCAAAGAATTGTGCTTTGAGTTTTTTTGAGAGTCATTTGTGATCATGTTTTTGTTCAGGTTAATTTCCTCATGACTGATTACTACTTAATAATTTGATATTATTTTCATTTAAACCTCAATATTTTATCGATTTTACTTTTGACAACAATCCCTTGCTTGCTGTTTAATGAACGGTATCATCATTGAACAAAAATTTGGTAGTACCGAAAGTACCGAAGCAAAACTGGAAATCCCGGTTCCTTAGAGGCATGGTACCAAAATTACCGGTTCCGAAAAACAGCTGTGGTTCCGGAAACGCTATAACGGACCATAACTGTGAATCGCCCTATACAGGGTCTTAAATAAGTGCAAATATTTTTAAGGGTAGTATATTTTGGCCCCAGAAACGTGAGGTTTTTTCTGCGCATTTTTTTTTGAAACAAAATCTGGAATATTTTTTAGTTTTTAGTTAAGAAACATAATTTCTTGATAATATGGTAACTAGGGTTCAGAACCAGAAATTCCCGGTTCTTTTGAGATATCAAAGAACCGGGACTCGAAATTATTAATTCCCGGTTCTTTCGGTACCTTCGGGACTCGGTAACAATAACTAAAAATTTATTCTTTTATTACGTGAGAAGGTAGTGATGCTGTTTCTCATTGTTCTTGCTTCTTTTCTCTTTTGACATTTCTGTAATGTTTATTAGCAATTATTTAAGTTTAAATTTGTTATTTTATTATTTAGTACAATGTGTTGTTAAATGTATTGCACTACAAAACAAACACATTAATGTTAAAATTAAACTTGTTTTAAATTAAAAAAAAGTTGTAGAAAATCTTTGAAATAGATAATAATATAAAAATATGTCATTATATATATTTTCTGCATTTCTTCCCATCAGAAGATTCTCAGATTCAGAAGAACCGTTACTTACACGAAATGTGAAAATACTCTGTTTTCAAGCAAATTTTTACTCGATGATCATTTTTTTTATTTTACTTTATTGTGAACTCATATTTTCCTAAATACATCTCTGTGAAACTATGGCGAATGCCACGACTATACTTTGCCTAGTTATAGACTACGACTATACAGCTACGTCGGTGGTCACGGGACGCAAGAACAAGGTCATATAAAGTGGCAGAAAAAGAACAAAGGATTTGACAAGGAGTAAAGCTACTAATTTCCTTATACTATGCTACTACTGCCATTACCCGCTGAGGAGTATTTGACACGCATCAGAAGATGGTTACGCTAGGCGTTTTTTTTTAATGAGATTTTCTGGGACTTTAAACCCAGATACGTGATGTTATCTCTCTTTCGCACTCCGGACATTCAAAAATCTCATTGCTTTGTTGCCTCTCTACTCTTTGGTTATCGCTGTTAACTGAATTTATCATTCTTCTCCATTGCGTTCTATTGTGCGCTGCTTCTTCCCACTGTTCTGCATGCTTATCCCCTCTAAGTTTCATGGAAAATATCCTTGTACCTTTTGAGTTGTCTACCTGGATTTTTCTAATCGTCTACAAGCTCACCGTAAAGAAGAGATTTTGGTAGTCGGTTTTTTTGCATCCTGCATACGTGACTAGTCCATCTTAAGCGGGAGTTAGTAACCATAACTTCAACTCTCTCGCAGCTAGCTTTATCAAGGCTGATACGTTTAAGACATGGTGAAACAATTTGATTCTTAAAAGTTGTTTAAGGTATCCCTATTGCAACTTGTTTCATGCGTTGATGTGCCGGCGCGGCGGTACAGCACCCATGTTTTGCTTCCATACGACATGGAGGGAATTATTAGTGCTTAAGTCATGTTGAAAACCTTGTCTTTTAATTTCCAGAATGCTCTTGAAGCGCTACTAATTCTGTGCTGAATTTCAGAGTCGATCTAGTAGTAAGTCCAACTATTTCAATCATTGTTGGCCGCTCCTTAATAATTCCTTCAACCTGTTCCGAAAGCTTCAAAAAATAATAATCTGATGGTAAATATCTGTAAACATAAGTTTATCCTTTTTTCTTGTCGGCTAATTTCGACAATATTAAAATTGAGCTTGATAGCTAAGATTTTTTTCAGTTTTACTACTATAGTGTGCAAATATATCTGAGCCGGCCCTGTTTTGTACAAATTTTACCATTTAATATTTGTTAAACACCCGTAAAGTAAGGGTTGATTAGAAACTAATCACAGTGATGTCAGTGTTGCAACTAATGCGTGTTTTTAATGGAAATATCTATCGATTGACAGTGTGTGTCGCTTCATGGCTGTTGCAGTTGATAGGTAATGACTTTAGCAGAATATGCAGATTGCTTTGTGTATCTGACAGCAACGCAATATATAACTTCATAGAGTATCGCGTGATCGAATGAAACTGACGTTAGAGTAGGCGTAGAAACAGAGTTATAGAGTTTATACCATACAACAAGTTACGAGAGTGACGATGTTTATGATCCTGAATTATTTGTCATTGCTTAATATTTAAACTACGATGCAAAACATATGAATAGTATCTAAAAAAATAAAAACTTTATACAGGGTGCTACAAATTCGAGATACGAATATTGGTACCTCGGTAACCGTAATTAATTACGAAGATGGCTAAATTGGCGCAAAGTTACGCTTTGGGATGTCCACCAAGATGTCATCAAAAAAGTTTTACAAATTTGAAGGATTGCTGAGTTTTTCGAAAAAAAAACGGATTTTTTTTAAATCAATTTTATTTTTTCCTGTCGCAATTTTATAAAAAAATCAAAAAACTAATTACATATTCTCATAGTCACTTTATTAGGGCTATCTGATAGTATTTCTAGATTTTCAAATTAGCTGATAATTTGTGAGATACAGAGACTAACTTAATTTTTTTAATACGGACCTGCATTTTTTATTTCAGGTTTTGAAAGAACTCGGTCTCCTGAGTACAATGATATGCCACACTTTATACTTTTTTTTGTTTTGGGTACCTTAACAACAACAAAACTATTTAATTATTATTTAAAACAATTTTCAAGTCCGATTCTTTTTTTTTAATTATTTAATCTGATTATATTCAACGCAACAATATTGATCAGCGTTAATTAATATTGAATAAGGAAATCGAGCCAGTTGCAAGATTTAAATAAATAATATCCAGATCGGCAAATTAATTATATTATTTTTAATTTTCTTATTGTGAATTTGAAATCTGAGCATAATATTAATCGTAGTTATCATAAATAAATCAACTTCTACAAACTACTTTCTAATGCTCTACATGTTCGAAAGGGTTACCACTCTCAGTATTGCACAAATTTATTATTCGTTCACTTTTATTTATAGCTCTTTGAACATAATAATATCTTCTTCTTATATTTCCGAATGCATTTTGTACTCTTTCTTGGAAATGTTGAAAAATATTGATTTCACTTTTACCATCGTCAAGTAATGCCTTCCCCCACCCCTTGGCGACAGGTCCAGTACATCTCTGGCCATTATACTACTCTACCATGTCCAATATTATATTTATTTTATATTATTTTTAATTTTTTTATTGCATTTGATTTTCCGTATTCAATGTTTTACCCCACGTCATTGTTTAGTTTGAAGACTTATCAATATTGTAACGATCAATAGATTTAATATTATAAAAAACAGAGCCGGGCTTGAAATTTGTTGAAATAAATGGTGTTCAAATGTGCGACAGAAAAAAATATTAAGTGTGGCATATTATATTACTGTACTGAGAAGAACGAGCTCTTTCAAAAACTGAAATAAAAAATGCCAGTCCGTATTTAAAAAATTAAGTAGGTCTCTGCATCTCACAAATTATCAGCTAATTTGAAAATTTAAAAATACTTTCAGATAGCCCTAATAAAGTAGCTATGAGAATGTCCAATTAGTTTTTTGATTTTCTAAAAAGTAACGACAAGAAAAAATAAAATTGATTTTCAAAAAAATCCGTTTTTCCAAAAAACTCAGCAATCCAAATTGAAACTTTTAAAACTTTTTTGCTGGCATCTTGGTGACCATCTCAAGGCGCAACTTTGTTCCAATTTAACTATCCTCATATCTATTACGGTTTCCGAGATACCAATGATCTTACCTTGAATTTGTAGCACCCTCTATAAATCTATCAATTTTTTATCAATCAGTTATAAATTGTTGTATTATGACGGCTTATTATACAGTGTTAATCGATGGGTTGTTTTTTACCTTAACTTTCAAACACCCTGTGCAATAATTTTGTGAGGAATTTTTTCTGAAATGTTATTTTTCGGTCAGAAACCATGAGTCCTTATCATTTTGAACAGCCTGACTTTCTTTTTTTGATTTCAATGTTTATTTCATTTTGTGGTGTTCTTTACCACAGTTTTTCGTTGTTAATTTGATTGGGCCAGAAATTTCTCAATATTCTTCGAAGACATTTGTTAACAAACACCTGCAGGTGATCCACGAAACCACGCGTAACCTTCCATGTTTCGCATCCGTAAATCAAAATAGATTGTACTGTACTGTTTGGAAAGATATTACTTTATATCCCACCTTATAAAAAATATATTGTTTTTGACATTTTTTTCTTTTAATTTAAAGATAAAAATCAAGGTTCTATTGCCAAATATTCCAAAAAATTACCACCGCAAAGTTTATTATGAAAATAAAAATAAGTTTCAAGGAAATTTTGCTGACGCCAAAGGCTAATTTAACCCTTTTGAAGCATGAAAAATTATTCTTGCCAAGATAGTTTTTCAATAATATCTAAAAATGGGCCAAGGATTGCTCAAAGTAAATTTACATCGTAATATCGAAAGTTATGAAGATTTTTTACACTTTGAAATTTCTGAAGAATCTTAGTAGAAATTGGATATAAAGAAAACCACAGAATTTTTCTAAATAATTGGATATTTTTATATATTGTATTCTTAAATATTCGTTTTCAGATAATATTGTAATCGCTATATATTATGTTAGATATATACGAGACCTATACAGGGTGTCCCAGAAATGAGTGCAAATATTTTAACTGGTAGTATAGTTCAACCCCAGAAACACGCCTATGAGGTTTTTTTGCGAAAAAAAATGTTGAAAATTTTATATTTTTCTTGACATTTTCCGGAAAATTTTGAAAAACTTTTGAGTACCACTGTTCACTCTCCGGAAATTCGCTTACCGTGCATGAAGAGAATCTCGGAGAGAATGCAATGTTGCCACTTCCTACCATACCCACACTCTAAATGTTTATAAATTCACAGTAATAATTTTAATGGGCTGCAACATAGTAGTAATCATAATCATAATTTTTGTATTAAGCATAAGCACAGTCACAATCAAAATTTTAATATGCGTTTATATAACATAGTCGCATAACTTGGAATGTAAATACAGCTGATAAAGTAACCTAATTTTCTTATTTTTCTATTTCATAATCATTTTAGAAGTGTATTTTTGTTTAAATTTTATTACTCAGGTTTTTTAAACACGAAAATTATCATAATTATTAAACATAAAAATGAAAAAAAAAATAATGCCCCTAACCGATTTTTGTCGTAATCACAATCAAAAAAGTTAAAATTTACGAACTTCAAGGTTATTACATTATGCTTATGATTACGTCTGCGATGTTATTACTGCGATGTTATGACTTTTATGATTGTGACTAAAATTGTGATTATGATTACGATTATGTTGTATAAACCCGCCATAAGTTCTATAGAAAAATACAAAAACTAAATTTATTCATATTAGTGGACATTGCTAATACTAATTTTAGGAAAATGCGCAATGTTTTAAGTACTTTTTACAGTTGAGTAGGCTTAAAAAATAAATTATAAGAGCTTCTTTTTTCGCCATATTAGAAATTTTTTTCAATCGTTTCAATCTTTAAATATTAAGTTAGAGCTTACCCTTTTGATGAAAATTGATCAGTATTTTTATCCAACATATACCATTACACATACACCCCAAATATGTAATAATCTGAACATCACAAATCTATCACTTGCAAAATATTATTTAAAATGTTTCACATGATAATTAAACACTAAACTCACAAATACAACAAAAAGTGTTAAAAAACTTGCTTTATTAACTACTTAAAACCTCTACTGAACTCTCCCACAAAAGAAAATTAATGATTTTACACCAAAAGTGCCAAAACTCTACGCGATACGCGCACGATACACGAATACACGTACAACATACGTTGATTTTGGTTTGTTTACATTCTTTAAATGATTTTGGGAACCCCCGAGACATCGTAAATACCGTTAAGAGCAGTAGGGCCCTCTACCGATCCCGTATAATACGACTTGCCTTGCGCGCCACAGTGCCGATTGTCCGTTCACAAAAAAGCTTAATCCGTTATTCTATAGATGTCGCTGGTTAATTGATTTGAGTTTAATTTTGGTAAATAAGATGATCAGCACAATCAACTATCAGAAATCGTTCTAATAGTATCTAGCTTTTAAAACTCCAGAAAGTTATCCATATAGTTATTTTGGGAACCCCCGAAAAATCGTGAATACCGTTAAGAGTAGTAGGGCCCTCTAACGCTCCCGTATAATACGACTTGCCTAGCACGCCACAATGCCGATTGTCCGTTCAAAAAAAAGCTTAATCCGTTATTCTATAGATGTCGCTGGGTTATCGATTTGAGTTTAATTTTGGTTATTGATTAATAAATAAGATGATCACATGATCAGCACGTTCGACTATCAGAAATCGTTCTAATAGTATCGAGCTTTTAAAACTCCAGAAAGTTATCGGAGATTGTGTTTAAAATGTTTGTTAGTGCATATTTTTGTTTTGGTAATCGGTATCGGTATCGGTAAATCGCGATGGCCTATACAAATCCGAAGAAGGTGGATATGCTTCTAAACTCTACCTAAAGTGTGAATTTTGCATACTTCCTCCTGGAAGGTGTAGGGGCTGCGGAAGCTATAAGGCTTTATTCCGAAGAGTATTCCAATAGACAGATCACGAATGCTCGAACCTTTGTGAGTATATTGAAAGTAAAAGAATTTCGGACTTCCATTGTCTTTATTTATTTTGATTAACCTAACATTTCGGTCAGAAGGATCACTTACCGTTAGTCACTTAAGTGTAAACTCTGTGAGCTGTGAGTATGGTTCAGCATTTGAGAGATTTTGGAAATTTGGATCCTCAGGTGGCATCAAAGTTCAAGTGTTATTAAGAATTGTAGTGAAGTTAAGTGTAGTGTTAAGGGCAGTTTTAAGACTGGTAAAATGGAAAAAAAAAGAAAGCTTTGCAATTATATCGATCTTTTATCGGGATATCCTTTTTTATTTTTTTTTTCTTTTAATTTAATTTGGGAAATGGGGGAAGTATGGCTACTGGCGATCATCCACTTAGTGTTATGGAATTTTGCAAGTAGTTTTTAAGACTTTCTAGTTGCGGCAACAGCGGGCGGCGAACAAGGCGAGATCCGGGAAATTGCCGATTTCCCCCTGCGGCTCTCAAAATGTCGCAATTTATTTTTAAAACTTTCAAAGTTAAATAACTCGGTTATTTTCAATTTATTTTAAAAATGGTAAAGAGAAAATATGTTTCTTTTGACCAGATCTACCACCCCTTAAAATATTTGCACTCATTTCTGGGACACCCTGTATTTTTCCCAGGAATTTGAATATTTTGGGAATTTATGAATAGTCTGCCGACTTAGAGAGTGTCTAAGTGTGCCTTTCATGTACGTATCACCTAGGTATCAGCACACTGTTAATTAATAATGCCAATTTAAGTACAAGCCAATTTCTCACAGTTGCCAGAGCATAATTTCATCTTTGTATTGCCGTTACCGTACAAACTCTGATCTGTTTCTAATTTTAACCTAAGCCACGCACTGCAGAAAATGCACTACCCAATTTGAATCTTTCTTTAATATTAAGTACAACGAGAACATATGAAAGATTGTCCTTGATTTAAGTACCCAAGTAGCATTTAAATAAATAAATAAATAAATAAATAAATGCCTTTATTGTCAAAAAATTTTTCAATTTGTGGACAAAGGTAAACTAACAAACAAAGTAAAAAATAACAAGGTACACAAACAAACAAACAAAAGATAATACAAAACATTATACAAATAATATTGTCAGTCTTATTGTTAAAATAAACATATAAATGTTTACAATGTCAAAGAACAAAAAAAATTAAAATAATATTCAAAAATATTTAGCCAGTTTATAGCAAAATATCAATGACCTCTAAATAAATTAATTTCGATGTCATTAGTAAATATAGCAATAGCAAACATTAGACCAGTGTTTTCAAGATCAAATTCGATTTTCAATTCAAATATAATTCATTTACGGCGTAGAAAGCCTTGTCTAGTAAATAAGAGTTCAATGCTTTGCGAAATGAAAAAAAATGATGTTATGGATTTGATTTCAAATGGCAGGTGATTGTGCATTTTTTCGAGTTGTATAATATTGAACTTTTAACTAACTCTGAGCGTGGGGTAGGTAGATAAAGATCTTGCTCCGCGTTCCTGAGTGGATAAGTGTGAGATGGCCTTTCTTGAGAAGCTGATACATGTTTACGTATTAGGCAAACGGATTCAAATATAAATAAGGAAGGAAGAGTCAATATTTTTAATTCTCTAAAAAAGCCCCGGCAATGAGTTCTGCTGTTTAGTCCCAGTGAATATCGAACAGCTCTCTTCTGGAGCTTGAAAATGCGGTCAAATTGAGCCGCACAACACGTACCCCAGAATGGAAGGGCATACCTGAGGTGCGACTCAAAAAGTGCATAATAAATAGTTCTAGCCACTGACAAGTTAAGCTCCTTAGAAACAGACCTTAATGCAAAACAGGCAGAGCTCAATTTTTTCGACAAAGCTTCGATATGTATGTCCCATTTCAGAGAATTGTCCACAACAAGCCCTAAGAATTTTACGGATTTTACGACGTCAATGGTGGTGTTGTCAAGTACAAAAAGGCTGCAACGAGTTTTTATACGATAAAGCCTTAGTTTTAGAAATGTTGAGACTCAGGAGGTTCGAATCGCACCAAGATTTAATGGTGATTAAGTCATTTGATATAATCCTATGAAGTGCCGCGATGTCCTTGTTGCTCCAAGTGAAGCTAGTGTCGTCCGCAAAAGACATATTTTGCCACTGATGTTTATGTTAGCAATGTCGTTAATAAAAGAAGAAACAAAATAGGGCCTAGTACTGAGCCTTGTGGTACTCCACATTCTATTGGCTTGCTAGAAGACAACGTGGTATCCACCCTCACAAGTTGACTTCTGTTGCTCAGATACGACTTAAACCATTCGAGAGAGATGATCCCTAAACCCATAGTGCTGCAGTTTATTAATTAGGATCTCATGATTTACACAATCGAACGCCTTAGAAAAATCACAGAAAATTGTTGCTGTAGAATGATGGTTGTTTAGGCTGGAGTAAACTTTATTAAGGAGGGAAAACATAGCGTCATTTGTGGACTTGTTGCTCAGAAATCCAAATTGATATTCAGTAAGTATTTTGTACTTAAACAGAAAAGATACCAGCCTGTTTTTAACCAACCTTTCTATGATCTTAGATAGCGTTGGAAGGAGTGCAATTGGGCGATAGTTAGAAGCTTCATCTTTGTCTCCTCCTTTGTGCAGTGGAATGATTATTGCCGTCTTAAGACATTTTGGAAAAATACCATTTTGGAACGACATGTTTATTAAAGTTGTTAGGTGATTCAGAGTGCTTTCTGGCAGATTCGAAAACATTTTAAAAAGTTAGCCCGACGGTCCCAGAAGAGGATTTATTTTTGATGGTATTAATTGTACTGCGAAGCTCTTCAAGAACTACGGGCGAAAAAAAGAAACTGTGTAAGTTTACATTATCATTAGAGAGATAAGAAAGTGGATCATGAGGAGGACATATGGTATTAGTTAAGTTTTTCGCTACATTTACAAAGTAATCGTTAAGGTTCTCAGGCGAGGTAGAGATATTGCTAGACGAAGAAGCTTTGTTTCTCAACTCATTCACAATAGACCATGTTTCCTTAGCAACATTACCCGAATTGACTATTCTCCTATTATAATAAAGGTCCTTAGCGGCTCTTATAGTCTTATGATAAATTTTTCTGTATAGTTTTACGTAATTGTGGAAGAAGAGACTGTCTGAGAATTTTTTTTTAAGTGAGATAATGAACGCATGTTTTTAGAAGATATGCGTAGACCTTTAGTGGTCCAAGGTTTATTATGCTTATTTTTTATAGGCCTAAGAGGAAAGGATTTGAACGCTAGACTGGTTAATGTTTTTACGAAAACAGAAAATTCGGCGTCGACATCATAAGAGCTAGTATCCCAGTTGGTTGTTTTACATAAGTGGCTGAACTTTTGAGCATTCTTTTCTGAAAAAAATACGGCATAATTTACGAGGGGCATTTTTGATTTTGGACTTTATCGAAAATTCAGTTAAAACTGCTTCATGATCAGAGAGACCCGAGCTAAAGACGTTGCAGGCGATGGAGTTAGGATCAAAAGATGACACAACATAGTCTATAGTACTAGAACTGGTATTGGATATTCTGGTAGGTGAGCCTACATGCATGACCATTCCAAAAGAATCAAAAATGGACTGAAGAAACTCCTGAGCAGCACATACACTAAGAAAGTCAATATTAAGATCACCACACAAAATTAATTTGCTTTTCAAGGGCAGGGACTCAAGCAAGCTTAGTAGATTATGACAGAATAATTGCACGTCAGAGTCAGGTGTTCTATAAATACAAATAATGTAAAGGTCATAAGCATTATGGTGGACAATGGAAAATTCGAATACTTTTTCAGATAACAAATCATTGTACCTAGTTACCTCGGAAAAGTCGTTGTTTAAAGACATTATCATAGTACCTCCATGAGAAAAATTTGTTCTATCAAATCTGGCTACTGTGGTATAATTTTTAATAAACACAGGCTCATCAAAATTCAACCAGTGCTCAGTTATGGCAATGATACCTGGAAATTCAAGTTCTTCTAGTAAAAGATATAATTCATCTGTTTTATGTCTTAAGGACTGAATATTAATAAGGAATAGACCAAGCTTGCTATCGCTTAATTCTTCAGAGGGTGCTTGATCCTCTGTTCGCGTCAATTCAACTAAAAATTTTTTACTCTTATTTGGGGAACCACTGGAATAATATTTGCCATGACTTTCCCTAATTTTTTGAAGTCGTAGAAGGCTCTCCGCAGAAAAGAATGACCTGAAAGCTGAAAGATCTGCATCAACTTCAGTTGAACCAATACCATAGGCGTTGTGGAAGCGGTAGTACAACTTACGCAAGGACTCCAGGTCACTAGGTAGCCCTTCTGATGCAAGCATCAATTTGATGCTGGTACTAGTGTGTCCTTCAAAACACACACTGGATGGTTGGTCGTGAAGATAGGCAAGGAATAGCCTAAGAGATTTCAAAATGGAGGGGTCCCTCAACCTGGCCAACACGTAACGTCCATTTACCGCATCTGAGTCCTGAGACAGCCGTACTATAGGTGGGGTCATCGGGTCCATAACTGCCAAACCATCTCTCTTCGCACTTCCCTGCACAATAATTTCTGGATTTTCCATCGCCAGGGGACTTGCAAGCAGCTATAGCCTCCCTGTCAGACCCAATCTTAATAGTTCTTACCTCCCTTGGCATAGTTGCCAGTGGTGGGTCAAGTAGGTGAGGTAGCTTGCGGTTCTCAATGATGTTTATTTTGAGATTTTGAGCAGGTTCAACCGAAGAAGTAAACGAAGCTTGGCTTAAGGATGTTGAGGTTGAATCTATTATGGTTCCCGGCGGCCACATATTTATGTCCTTAAGCTGCACCAAGTGACACCTCTTTTGCACTCCAATTTTGAAATCGGAATGGGAACTGTCCTTATTTTTCAGCATTGGAAAGCATCTGATGAAGTCGGTGGTTCCTAGTTTTTCTTTAACATAGTGCGCAAGTTGATTCGCTGTGTAAGGAGGTGGAATTCTGGACACCACCACATAATTCCAGTCTTCTCTTATGGCGGCCTTAGGAGGTTGCGATGACACTATTTTGGGTGAAACTATTTTTTTGGCGAATCTATAAAAGCTAAAGTACTATCTAAAGTACTATTTTGGTGATCTATAGGGCCCGTCTGCGTTGAAATGGATTTTTTCCGCTGCATATTATGATCTGTACAGGTCTTATCCCTTGTAACAAGCTTTTCCAATGTGAGCGACATTTGTTTAACGCTCTGCCTAAGGTCAGCCATTTCCTTCGCCATTTCTTCCTTAGATGGGTCATGAACTTGGACTTTAACAGACCCATCATGGTTGTCCATTAAAATTGATGATAAATTGAAGGTGTCTTGCTTTATCTCATTTATGG
Source organism: Sitophilus oryzae (assembly GCF_002938485.1). Classification (NCBI taxonomy): domain Eukaryota; kingdom Metazoa; phylum Arthropoda; class Insecta; order Coleoptera; family Curculionidae; genus Sitophilus; species Sitophilus oryzae. Next base: position 168,269 of record NW_022145921.1, on the reverse strand, counting down.
ACTTAAATAAGGATTCTTGTGTGGTATCTGATATCCTGGATATGTCATCAATTTTCTTGAGTAAAATTTTCCACTTGGAATCGTGGTCACTCAGCATGTCATACATTTCAGTTATGACTGGAAAAATGTCAATATTTTTTTAAACAGAATCTAATTAGTGCTTCGATGATTTCTGGCTGGACCTGGCATTCTTGAAGCTGTGTAATTCTATCATGAACATATTTTAATGTAGGAGAATCGCAGACAGTGCAGAAAAATCTAACGTTGTGGTACTTTTGTTGACATAGCACCTTTGTTGTTGCCTTATCCAGTCCTGTACAGGTCATACAAAAACTTCTTCGACACTCTCCACTACAGCGAACCTTATAACTGTCCTTTTGGATTTTTTGACAAGAGTCGCACTTAAATTCAGCCATAATAATGTAAATGATTAATAATATTAATAAAAGTCGATGACAGCTGAATAAAATTCGGAAGTATAAACAAGCTAAAACTCACGCACAGCGGAAACAAGTACGGCGAAAAATTATCAATTAATGTTGCAAAAAACTAACACACGTAAACAAAGTCAAGTTTAAACGAACAGTGAACTTTGAGTTGATTTCGGGTCAGGAACAAAAACAAGTCAAATCAAAACAAAACAAAACGTTCAATAACCGGCAGACAAAACGCACGATCGGTAACACAACCTTCTCGTACGACTGCTAAACTGTTACTGAATACTGGACGTTATCTAACGTCGGGTATACGTCACGTTCAATAAACCCAACGTCGGGTACCAACGTCGCGTCGGTTCGACCACCTGACGACCCTTATTTGCACCTAAATGGGGAATACAGATTCGGGTCGCCTCGACGTCGGTATCTGACCTAATAGGGAATGTAATCTACCAATTACCAACGTCATATTACGTTGGATTTCAGTCACTTAAAATTCGTCGCTAAGCACTTACGTTACATTTGGTTTCAAATTCGCTACCAAGAATACATAAAAACCTAACCAAACTACCTAATTATAAATGGATTCATAATCACTCCTCGAATATAACTATAAATGCCTACGTAATTTCATATTATAATAATTCTGAATCATTAATCCAGACATCAGTTTTGTCAACGGAAGTCACTTTTTTGATATATCTGATTAAAATACTCCGGAAAACAACGAGCGCCTTCAAAATTAGGTAGATTTATGAAATAAAAATATTTAAAAAAAGTAACTCGCAAAATGTTTTTTTTTACTTTCTAGCTGGTTTAATCATAAAACTGTACTGTGATTCCTACTAGAAATCGGAATGTGAATATAAATTTTAAAAACAAACAACGATTGTAAAATGGCTGACAATCCGGATACTTGTTAAGAATGGCGGATATCTGTGTCCGACTTAATATGAACTAACAATATACCAATTCCGACTGGGTCTCCAACATTAGTCGTCTCACACGACTGAAGTCATCAAACCGGGCGACCGGCAATCGTATTATGACGTATATAATTACAACGTACGCCGTTCTCGACGATTCTCGACGTTGTCTGTTATTGGTCTATGATAGGTCAATTGTTTGTTGTCAAAAAATGTTTGACGGTTGACGGTTCAACGGTTTTGTAGGCGTAACCTCACTTTGCGTATCAGTGATTTGTGGATTTGTGCAATTATATTTTAGTTTTTGTTTTCTCCTTAAAAAAATGGGCAGCCACTTTTTTAAGATAGTATATGTACAAAATTTAAAAGAATTGGAACCAGTACATCACATGCATGTGGGAACAGGATGGGGTCTGCTGGTTTCCTAAGCTAAAAAATTGGTCAAGTGCGAGTGGGACTCGCGCACGAAGGGTTCCGTACCATTCATTATCTATACAACATTAGACATTATATTATTATAAACTTTTTCCGATTTAGCTGAAATTTTAAATGCGCGTATAAGTAATTTAAAAAAAAATGAAGAAACACATTACTAAAAATTGTATTAATCAATAATAAATATGTAAAAATATGTAAAAATTAAAAAAAAACGATTAAAAAAAAGCCGCCTTGAGTACGATTCGAACTTGTCTTGCTACGGCTCAACGCCTTTAAGTCCTAACGCCTTTAACCACGCGGCCAACCGAGGACTTGAAATATTCTATGTAAAATTCTTACTTAAACGATAATGTGTAGTGAAAGTACTTTTTTATTTATAAAGATTTATTTAATTCTGTTTTTAGCATTTGTTCTTATAGCGGCAACATAGATACATTATCTGTAAAAATTTCAACTGTCTATAGCTATAACGGTTCATAAGATAGACCTTTGTGACAGACGGACGGACAGCGAAGTCTTAGTAATAGGGTTCCCGTTTTTACCCATTGAGTACAGAACCCCATACGGAACCCTAAAAAAAGAAATTAAGATGCACCAGTGTAATGGTGGTGTAATGCAGCATCTCTTCCGGATCAAAATCATTCGTGGGTGGAGGCAAGACATCACTACTACTATTATTATTTTGCAAAAGCCTCGACCTCTTTCTGTAAAATGTACATATATGAATGTCTAAATGCCTTATTAGTGTTTTTTTAGGCATAATAAAAAAAATTAAGTTTGTTTACAAAAACTTTATTAGGTTATGTTCATGATGTTCATTAGGTCTCAAATGCTACTTAATGGGTTGTATTTACGGACCTAAATAGAGATACGTAAATTAGGTTATAAATATGAACATAAAATACAACAAAATATAATTGGACGTTACTTTAGGGATTATCAGTGAGACGTATCCTATTCAAACAACGGGTAGACGTCGGGCTATTATACAATATAAGTATATGTACGTCGTGCAAGCCAACGTGGGAACGACGTTGGGAAATTAATAAAAATGGTACGTTGTTATTTTGTACGTCGACAGATCGTTGGATTTACCGACTCGGATCCAACGACGTCGCTTTTAATAGGAAAGCGACGTCACCGGTCGTATCACCAGCACCCGACCTAAATTTGCACAAAGCCTGACGTCGCTTTAGGTCAGATTTAGTTCGAAGTCAGATACTTCGGAAAACAACGAGCGCCTTCAAAATTAGGTAGATTTATGAATTAAAAATATTTAAAAAAAGTAACTCGCAAAATATTTTTTTTATTTTCTAGCTGGTTTAATCATAAAACTGTACTGTGGTTCCCACCAAACTCAACTCTATCAATATTATTCTACTAGAAATCGGAATGTGAATATAAGTTTTAAAAACAAACGATTGTAAAATGGCTGACAATCCGGATACCTGTTAAAGATGGCGGATATCTGTGTCCGACTTAATATGAACTAACAATATACCAATTCCGACCGGGTCTCCAACATTAGTCGTCTCACACGACTGAAGTCATCAAACCGGACGACCGGCAATCGTATTAAGACGTATATAATTACAACATACGCCGTTCTCGACGATTCTCGACGTTGTCTGTTATTGGTCTATGATAGGTCAATTGTTTGTTGTCAAAAAATGTTTGACGGTTGACGGTTCAACGGTTTCGTAGGCATAACCTCACTTTGCGTATCAGTGATTTGTGGATTTGTGCAATTATATTTTAGTTTTTGTTTTCTCCTTAAAAAAATGGGCAGCCACTCATGGTAAAGATGCTACTTGGGTAACAACAATCTTCGGATTGTTACGGGGTTTTTAACTGGACATTTTCTCCTCAAGGAACACTTCAGTATATTGAAGCTAAGAAACAACGGCGAATGCAGATTCTGTGAGGAAATTGAGGAAACACCAGAACAGCTCATCAGTGAGTGCGCCCAGACGACAAGCATTGGTGCCATAAACTTTGGTATAACTGATATCAGAGATGGAGAAACCTGTAAAACTGTCTCAGATAGTGGCTTTTGTCAAAGCTCTGATACTGTTTGATTGTTGAATTACAACTCAAGAGTGAGGGACACAGTAGATCTATAATATCGCGGTGTTTAACTTCTCCCCTTCCATACAATCTACAACGTCTATATACCACAACTTATACAGGTGTGTCTTAGATAAGTGCAAATATTTTAGGGGTAGTATATTTCGACACCAAAAATATCATTATGAGGTTTTTTCGCGAAAAAATAATTTTGAAAATGTTGAATTTTTTGGAGTTTTTTATTTTCGAGTAAAAAAACATAATTTTATGATAATATGGCAACATAAGTAGTGAATTAAATTTACAAGAAAGATAATACAGAAGAACTCCAGTGGTTCTTAAAATTTACGCGAAAAATATTTTTTTTTTGGAAATTCTCAAAGTGTAATAATAACTCGGTTATTTTGGACTTTTTTGAAAAACAGTAAAGGGAAAATATGTTACGAGATTTATTAGCTCTGAAAATATTTGCACTTATTTAAGACACACGCTGTATATATCTAGAGCGCTACGTTGTCTTATATTTTTGAAAAAAAGCTCAAATCAATATGACCTAGGAAACGCTGAAAATGCGGTTGATTAAATGCATAAAGGAAATTTACTTGGAAAACTCAGCGATCGGAAAATTATTTTAACACCGCTACAACGTTCTATTTTATTCTTATCTAACACCGTTTCACCTGTTGAGAAAATCGAAATTCAAATGCCAAGGTTATTTTTATTAAAGACGAAAAGAAAATAGGAGAGAATGAGATGAAGAAGGATTTATACATTTTTATTTTTATCTACCGGAAAATCTGTTCTCTTGTTATGCTATTATTAAAGATGTTTTACGTCTCCTGATGAAGAATATTGAACGTGTCCAATAAGGCTTATAATCTAGAATTTTGGTTTACCGTCCTTCTAAAGATCAACCCAGATCACATATGTTTAACTACGACTACAAACCTCATACTTTAACTGTTTTGCAAATTTTATTGACAACATTTCAATAAATAAATACTAAATGGTCAATAAAGGAAATGTTCATATATTCAATAGTTATGACAAAAAAATTATCATCAATCAATATTAATATCTATCGTGACTGATTTATTTCTGAGAGAAAGACTGGGTATTTTACATCTAAAATAGTGGTGAATATCAATGGTCTGTGCTATACAGGGTGAGTCTTAAATAAGTGCAAATATTTTCAGGGCTGGTAGATCTCGATAAAAGAAACATATTTTCTCTTTACCATTTTTCAAATAAGTCCAATATAACCGAGTTATTTAAGTTTGAAGATTTAAAAAAATTCTTTTTTTTTTGAAAAATTTTGAGAGCCAATCCGGTGGCTGGTTTTGTGTATTTGCATCCCTTTTAGTGCCGTAACCATAGAGGAAAGCTGTAACTATGGTAATATCAGAGATTAAGAAATTATACCGTGGGAAAATTTGCGGTGAACAGGCAGTTCTAAAAAGTTTTCGAAAAATATACAAGGAAATTTAAAAGAAAATGCACGATTTTCAACATCTTTTTTTTTCGAAAAAAAAACCTCGTAAGAATGTTTCTGGGGTCAAAATATACCACCCCTGAAAATATTTGCACTTATTTAAGACTCACCCTGTATAACTTAATTGTTGTTATAATAATAAGATTTCGTCAATTTATATTATATTATTTCCATTTTATTTTGTGTTTTTTTACTCCGAACAAACATAACTTGATTGAAAATTACTGAGAAACTGGATTTTATTTGAATTGTAACCCAGTTGAATTATACAAAAATGCCTTTTTTCTTTCTTTTTTACTTTTTCATTTCACTTTATGATGTTATCTTTTAATCACGAGGTAGCTTTGGTAACTATTGTCGTAATGCCATATGGACACTGCCTTAGAACTTTATACTAAAATTTAATAAACGTTAAAAAGTAACTATACAGGCTTAGTTGTAATAAAACATTTTATATTAAAACTAACCGAACTAAGGACATTAAAAATAACTGTAATAACAAAGTGTACAAATAAACAAAAACTTGTAAAAATACTCTAATATCTGCCTTCCCTGGCTGCTATAACTGTCGGTTCATACTGCCAATGAGGCTGCAGGTAAATTGTGTTAGATTTTCTCATTTTTCTTCAAGGACCAAGAGAATAGTCATAATTTCAGCCATTTTCAACAAGATCAATAACTTTTGTACAATCTTCGACACTAAGAACCATATTGAATCGTACACAACAATATTCACCAAAACCACCTCGTCATTATGAAGAATAGCATCAAAAAGTATCGATAATTGAAAAAATTGCAAAATATTTGTGACAAGTTCATTTTGTTCTTAAAAATTAACTAAGGCATGTGTTGCCATGAGTCAAAAAACAAAGTATGCAGGAGACATGGTTCTGGCCGAAAAATCATGTTTTAAGAAAATTTGCTCACAAAATTATTACACAGGTCGTTTTAAAAATAGTGTAAAAAAACAACTCTTCGATTAACCCTGTATAATAAGTAAAATACCAAAGTTTATAATAAACTGAGTTTACGAATTAAAGTTGATATATTTATATACAGTTTGCTAATAAAATCAATGAAAGAGGACGAAAAATAAACAAATATAACACTTAAAAAAGAATCTAATTAAAAAATCTAACTAAAAAGAAAACATTTTATGGCTTTTTCATACGTTTATGTAAGTTTTTTGACGTTTTGATAGCCTATTCCTTTAACAGCGTTTTCAGATGGAGCGGAGCGTCCGCGACTTCGAGCAAGTACCATGAGTTTATATGAACGATTTCACATGGGTCGCGTATGCTCCGTCCGGATGAGCTATATTGAAAAAACACCCGCGCAGACGCTCCGCGCGTACGGTCCGCTCCATCTGAAAGCGCTGTTAAAATCTCAATGATTTTATATTTTATTTTTAAAGGTCTCTGTTTTTGTTGCGACGATGCATCCTTTGCTGTTTTCAAACCTTGACAAAGTTATATTTTTATACGACCGATAGAAGAATTAGAATGTTTAATAAAAATTACACTTTAAATTTTTAAACTAAACAGTATCCATCAAAGTACAAAAAAATGTTCCAAAGTAAATAGTATCAAAAAACTAATATTAATCACCTCAGTTCATTATTTTAAATATCTTCTGTCTATTTCCTTTACCTAAAATACGCCTTTCTAAAAATTAGTATGTATTTTTTTTGCTGGTTCAGTATTCCGTATAATATCAAGAAAAATAATTTCGATATTGGATTGAAATCCATTGATAAAATATGAAGCACTTTTCAGTTTAATATTTCCAGTTTGTTACACAAACATAGTTATCTCGTTTTCCAAATTTACTTGTGGTGATTTGTTATTTATTTGATACATTTTTATATAGGGGATATTGAACTGAAGCAAATTTAAATATTAATTAGATTTTAATATCATGATAATACATGATCAAAACTGATATTACTTTAGTTGAATTGGAAAAGACACTAGAAATAGATATCGTTTGTTTAATATGTTGTCTTGTTAGGGCATTATTAAAGAAAATATGTCTCCTCGTTAAGGATATCCATTGGGTCAAATAGACCTTATAAACCAGAATATTCATTTATCGTCTTTCTAGAGATCAACTCAGATCAGATCAGTGTTTAGCCACAACCATAAACCTCATACTCTGTATTGGCAAATTTTATAAATACTATTAACATAAATTGTTATTGCTAAATGGCCAAAAAAGGAAACGGCAATCATAGCGTAAATAGTTATGACAAAGAGTTACCAATAATGTTTCTCGTCGTGTTTAAACTTTTGTGACTGATTGATTTCTGGGAAAAGACTGGGTATTATACCTCTAAAATAGTTGCGAACATCATGTTAGTGGTTTTTTATATCGATATTTTAATTATTAACAAGGCACGACTGGAAAAGACACTCTCTTTGAAACATTAAATGTTTATTTTTGGTTGGGAACATTTTGAATCGTTTTCTTGTTAGTTCACAAGTTAAAAATCATTGAGAAGCTGGTTTTCATTTTGATTGTAACCCAGTCAAGTTTTACAAAAAAAAATATTTTTTATGTCCTTTTTATGTCTTTTGGTGGCAAATAACTAGCTGTTTTACAAAAAAGAAAACAAAAAATTTGGATAAAAGAATCTAATTACAAAATCTAGCTAAAACGAGGACATCTTTTGCTATATTGAAACCGTGACAAAGTTAATTTTTTTATACGACCTAGAGAATTAAAAAAAAATAGAATGTTTAATTAAAATTACACTTTAAATTTTTAAACTAAACAGTATCCATCAAAGTAAAAAAATGCTTCTATGTAAATAGTATCAAAAAAGTAATATTAATCCCCTCCAAATTCCCCTATGCTTCATTATTTTAAGTATTTCCTGTCCGTTTCCTTTTTACGTCAAATACGCCTTCCTATAAATAAATATGTATTTTCTGTTGCCGGTTCGGTATTTCGTATAATATCAAGAAAAATAATTTCGATATTGGAAAGAAATCCATTGATAAAATATGAAGCCCGCTTTTCAGTTTAATATTTCCAGTTTGTTACACAAACATAGTTATATCGTTTTCTAAGTTTTCTCGTGGTGATTTATTATTTATTTGATAAATTTCTATATACGGGTAGTGAACGGAAATACATTTAAATATTAATTAAATTTCAATATCATCATAAAATATGATCAAGACTAGTATTTATTTTAGTATACAGAGAAGACCAGGTTACTAGTAACATAGCAAGTTGCCGGACGAATTTACGTTTACCCGTTTTGCGTTCGTACTCGAGATTCACTGCCGGCTAGTCGGCTGTTCAGGCAGTACGCAGTTGTAGTTGTGCTTGGACGGGTCGGTCATGACAAACTAGGAATACGACTTACGACTCGAGGAGTGCCGTGTATTTATTATTTTTATTTCAAGTGTTTACCTTCACTTAAGGTAATATTTAAAATGAAAATACTTAAATATTTATTATTTGCGTGTGTTTACAAGCCAAAACTAAAAATAAATAAATTCTCTAAACCCAAAAAAAAACTAAAATATTACTCTAAATAAAAAAAAAGTTATAACAAAAGACCATCTTCTTGTGCTAGACAGAAGCCTAGGCGGTCGTAAAATCCCCGTCTGACATTAGCTAACATATTAGGGCTAATAGTTTGGGAAGCCTCTTGTATTTTTACTTAAAGTTCATCCAGATTATTAGCCCTATTATGACCATACACTTTGGATTTTACATAACCCCACAAAAATAAGTCATTGGGAGAAAGATCTGGTGATCTAGCGGGCCACAAAATAGTTCCATATCCACTAATTAAACGGTTGGGAAAAGCATTGTTCAAATATTCGTGAAAAATACGGGCATTGTCGGCAGGACAATCACCTCAGCAATTTGATTACTCGAAAACGTGGGATTTTGATCCGCGGTAGCACAAATGAACACTTGCTTTAACTCCTGTTCTTCAATAATCAACACATCAGGCATTTTGTGTTTTTGTGGGAACACGCACCCATGTATTTCAAAATTATTAATAACTCTCGATACAGTAGGTAAAGATGGAATTGGCCTGTCTACAAAAGTTTGTGGAAAAATTGTTTGTATATCCCGATGAGACCTATTTTGGAAAGATCATTATACAATTTGAATTTTCTCACGAACTTCGTAAACATCCATTATTTTACATAAAAAATAAATTTTACACGAGAACTGTCGCGAGAATCTATGTATTCGTTTTGGCTATTAAAACACGAATGAATACTAATATAAAATTCTGAAACATTCTTATTACATATCGACCTATTTTTATTTTATCGCATTTTTTCGCCTGTTTTTTATCCGGCGGACGGGTATACGCTAATTCGTCCGGTTCTGCCTATGTTACTACTACGGTGGTCCGGTCTGTATATTTATGTATAATACAGGGTTGATGATATGTTTGAAAACAGTCGATTATTGGGCAAACTATACGAGGTCTCGCAAAAAGTTAATAATATAAATGTTAACATGAAAACTAATGTCAAATATTATTAAGGATCACTGTTTCCGCAGAATGGCATCGTTAAATGATTCTGCGGATATTTTGAAAAGTCAATATCTCGAAAACGGCTGGATTGCGGTACATTGTATATCTCTATTTTTGCTTTAAATTCAAGGAAGAATAATATGCAATAATATACAGGGGGTTCCATTAAAAAAAACTGTGATGTGCAACGATTTTTTGATCGATCCTATATACTTAAATTTATTACTCGCCAATAGACATTTAAAAACTCTATAACTTTTTCATTTAACTTTTTGCGGGACCTTGTATATTGTACCCAAAAATCGACCGCTTCTATACATATCAGCGACCCTGTTTATCGATATTAATGTTATTATTTACTTTTACGATGTTTGAAAATATGGAACATTCTATTTGTAATTCATATAAAATAATTTTTGAACCCGAACATAAACGCATCACATAAATACACTTTAATAGTATACACACATGCTAAATAGATTAAAATTAATCTTTATGGCTTATTTAATGTATTTAATAGCATTTATACACGACACGTAGGGAAACTTTACAATAATATTTAACATACATAAATATTTTTGATTATCGTAAACGATAATTTTGTTAAATACGCTTTAGAAAAATGGAAGAGAAAACTACATATAAATAAAAAAAACAAATTAAATACACACAACCTGAAAATGAAACAACTTTATCCTAAATAACCACTGAATGAAAAAATTAAAGGAATCAAGTAATATTCTTTATTCATACATTATAAATGGAGTGGACACTATGACCAACCATTTTAAATCCTTTTTCTTTCAGTTTTGTTCGAGTTTTATGTTGATAAACCTATTTGTCTTTGATTTTGTTGATTTTTTTTGCAAAAGTGTTAGTTTTTGTTTAATATTATACAGGGTGAGTCTTCAATAAGTACAAATATTTTTAGGGTTGATAGATCTCGATAAAAGAAACATATTTCCTCTTTACCGTTTTTCAAATAAGTGAAAAATAACCGAGATATTTTAAACACAAACTAGAAAACTAATTATACGACACTATGTAGTTTAATGTGGTTTTTTATTTTATATAGAAGTACTTCGAATAGTGCACATGACAAAAAATGCAGAAAGAAATCCTACAGAAATAATATTCTAAAAATATTTACCCCAATCAGTTGCAAAGATATTTTGAGCTTTTCCTTGGGAATCAAGTCTCATCACAATTTACTTCGTTTCACTGTGTCTTATTTCAGCCATTTATACATACCATACCACGTTTCATTTAACCACCACGATATGAATTGCATAAAAGCAATTTGAGTGAGGAATTGGAAACATTTAAGCTTGCTAAATGCGCTTTTGGTAAAATGACAAAAAGCATTCGAGTTTAACAGATTGGTAAATTAAAAAGCTTTTCTACATATTAAACAATACGTAAAGTTGTCCACTCTAATATTCAACCATTTATATTTCCGTTTCATGAGAAACGGAAAAAATAAAACTGATATTCTATCAAAACATTTTTATCTCGCCTCAAAATTATTTTTCAAGATGTCTAGTAAATATCTAACCTACGTAAGACGGTTGTTTATTTATTGGCAAGAGGATTCGACGTAGCGAAAATTGCCAAGAAAAGCTTGACGTAATTAAGCTTTCAAGAAGAATTGGAAAAACACGGTGGGTTTTCAATTCATGCAGAAATAATTAACATGCCATTGTAGAGACAAGTTTATTCATTTAATTGAGCAAATTCTTTTCCAATACTGACAACGTCAGTAACTAGGGTCTGGTAATAGAAAGTTTCTTATTAGAAATATTGTTAGTTAGAATATATTTTTGAAAAGAGTTCAGAATTATTCTTTGACATCAATATATATAATATAGGAATAGAAGTCAAAAGGTCTCTACATGCAAGAAATTTCAAAAATTAATAGGTATAGTCTGTCCAACGACAAAATCCTTGACAGTGATAGATGTGTCTGTCATTTTAATTTCAAAGTAGTTTATCTTATTTTACAAAGAAATAAGTTGGTACAATTGGAACGCATAGCAGAAAATTAATATATTTAAAATTGGACAAATGACTACTTCAAAATATTGTAAAAAACTGTATAAAACTGAAAAAATTTAATCGAGTTATTTTATTAAAAAAAATGACGGTATGTGTTAATACAAAACAAACAAGAGTGTATTTTGAACTAAACGCCACATACCAAAGAAAATATAAAAAAGAACTATTTCTTATGTTCAAGCTCAAGCAACTTCCTGCATTTAATATTACATTAATCAATACAACTAATATACAAATAAAAAAAAAATATTGCAAAGGAATAAATAAAACAGAACATAAATAAAACTTAAAATATTTTATCAATAATAACACTGAATTTTATACGTAAGTTGGTTAATTAACTTTAATCTTAATTTTTTTAAACCAGTACCTTTTGACATTATCTCTCTGCAGTACTATAATTTATTATTTACCTACCACTACATATCGTGTAAAGTTATTTTACAAATACTCCAGTTTTTCGTACCATATACGAGATGGTATACAAACTTTATTTCTGGCTAATACAACTCTCTGTTAAACAGTATCTTTAGGTATCGAATATTAACTGTAAACTGTGGTTTGGGCCAACACTTAATTTTCCTTCGAGTTTTTTTCCACTTAATTTTAAAAAACACGAAACCCAAGTAATAACACAGTCCAAAATGGAAAATATTTCTCATTTCTATTTGACATAATTTGACACAAAATTATAACCATAGATAAAAGAAAATAATCTATTATTATTATAACACATATATAATTTGGCAAGAGTTTGACAACTCTCACAAATCTCAAGTCGAGTTCATACGCATCGGCGCCGGCGCACAGTGGCTCTTGCATATGTTAAAGAGCGGCCATAAGTGATTTTGGAAAAAATAAACTATATGACACACTGTTAAACTTTTTGAGTAGCAGTAGCTTTGGTTAAAAAAAAAACATCAAATTTTTTGAATAAAATTTGTAACCATGTTTTTTTTCTCTTAAACCCATCGCATTTAATTGTCTTTTTCGCTTAGTGATAGCAAATAAGAATCTGAATATTCCTGGAGGCTTTAAAAAACCCGAGATGATTATTATTTTTTATATTTTAAAGAAAAGGTTTTCTCTACTTTTGGACTATTACTAAGAAAGTTCTGAAATTATTATTATGTATTAATTTTTCATGTTTTTTTAAACGTCGTTTTTATCCATATTTTTATAGTTTTCAAAATACCAAAAAAATACTATCGACGCTTATCGACGTTTCCTCTTATCGCAAATAATATTGTTTGAGGAATGTATTTGTTTATAAACAAAACATGGTCTGCCGAATTCTGCCTATTCATGCGATATATTTATTTGAAGTAGTCCGTGTTTCTCAATAGACCGCAACACAATTTTAAGTTACGTTTTTTCAGAAAAGACAATAGTCGAAAATGTTCCCGGTATGCCACAAATCAAGATGTTTTTAATTGTCTCCTGATATCCTCTGACCCTTATTTGGCTGCATTTCGGCATATGTGGAAGAAAAGTGAATGTTTAGAGCTGGAGGATGCAGCCAAAGAACTCCTTTTATAGAACATATTACTGAGTTGGTTGAGAATATGTTTTCTTACATAAATATTATTTTTTACTTTTACGTTCAGAGTTGTAATGGTGGTTTAGTTTTTTTGTTTTGTGAAATATATATTTTTTTAATTTTATAAGTACCTCAGGTTTATTTTAGTATTGTTTAAAGTTTCTTTTAAGTATGGAAATCACTTGATTTACAAAACAAAACTTTTTTACAAACATAATTATATTATAAACACTTCTTCGTCTGCACGCATATAATATATTTTTTGGATCCCATTGTTGAATTAGTATCTTGATCAGTTTATAATCATCTGCTGATGATGCTAACATGGTTAGCGAAACACGCGTCCAGTGTAAAAGTAAAAGTGTTTTGGTGTATTGTGGTGATTTAGTGTTTTTATTTTGCTGTGTAACACCAAAGGTTCCAACCCTCAACTGTAATAGTATCTTATTTTAATGATTAATTAATATTAATTTAATAGATTAATAAATTAATTTAATAGTTATTTTATTTTATTTTTTCACGGGAGAACTTGATTTTTTTATTAAGAAGGGCCTAAATAAACGTGATACAAGAAGTGATTTTGAAGAATTTATAAATTTATCTCTTTCACCTTTCACATGCTCACCCAATCCAAACATTTCCCAAAACCCATCCCCTACGTTCACCCTTTAAAGGAGGGGGCGTGGGGCTGTTAATTTGGAGTTTTTTTGAGTTCACCAGAAATCATTACTAAACGATAACGGTAAATCTACAGGTGTATACCTTTACCGATATTATTAAGTGACACGCTTCACAAAAAAATAATTTTTGCAGTCATAATTAGACCAGCGTTTTGCTAAAATTCAATTAACATTATAGAAAAATCTATAGATATTTTTCTTTTCGCCATAAATAAATTGCAGCTGGGCTACAAATTACTTATTAAAGTATTTTTTTCTATTTATGACCGCTATATCCCCATACCTCGATCCACTGTGCGGCGTCCGTTTGTCGATCATCGTTTCCTCAAACCAATAATATTGTAATATGATCTGCCATTTTTGTAATAAATCAATAAAATTTGTTAAAAACAACAAGAGATGACGCATGACGGATTTATATATAAACTCATCCATAGTTAACTTAAAAAATATTAGAAACTTCTTTTAGTAAAATAAATGGATTGGCATGGACGTCATCTGCTTCTTTTCTGTCATCGTCTGTCGAAATCTTACCTGAGAAAAAACAGAGTATAGTCTAAGACTAATGATGATCTAAAAATAAAAATCAATGATAAAAGAAATTTTTATCTATTTCTTTTTTTTTATTTCACTGATAGAGTACATTGAAAACTAATGAATTGGTTTTGAGATAGTTTTTCCTGTTTGAAGGGTCAACATGACAGTCAGGATATGTTGATGAATGACTTGATGTGAGATGGTGTCTCAATTTGAAGGTATTTTGTTTTTTCTGTATTTACACTGAGACTCCATTTTTTAGCATATTCTTCAAATATTTTTCGCGCCATATATTCCATGTCATCTTTGTCATTGGCAATTATGATCTGGTCGTCTGCAATTTGCAAGGTGTATGTCCTTTAGTTCTATTATTTTATTCGTTATTCATACTACTAAATACATACTGCCATTACTCGCTGACGAGTATTTGACACGCATCAGAAGATGGTCACGCAAGGCGTTTTCTTTCATTAGCTTTTCTGTGACTGAAAAGCCCAATATGTTATTTGTCTACCACACTCCGGACATTCAAAAATCTCATTGCTTTGTTGTCTCTTAACTTATTGGTTCTTGCTGTTAACTGAGTTTACAATTCTTCTCCATTGAATTCTATTATGAACTGCTACTTCCCACTCATTCTGCACGTTAATCCTTTTTAAGTTTTCGTGGAAAATGTCCTTGTACATTTTGAGTTGTCCACCTGTCCTCCTCTTACCGTCTACAAGCTCACCGTAAAGCAGTGATTTTGGTATACGGTTTTCTTACATTCTGCATACGTGACCTGCCCATCTTAGTCGGGATTTTGTAACCATGACTTCAATACTCTCGCAGTTAGCTTTTTCAAGAACCGATACGTTTGAGACATGATGGAACCATTTGATTCTTAAGAGTTGTCTAAGGTGTCTCTGTTGCAACTTGTTTAATGCGTTCATGTGTCGGCGGTACGGCACCCAGGTTTCGCTCCCATATAGCATGGTGGGGATTATTATTGCTCGGTACACTACAAGTTTCGTTTTTGTGCTCGGGTCATGGTTGTAGAAAACTCTGTCTTAATTTCCAGAATGCTCTTGAGGCGCCAGCAGCCTATTCTGAATTTCAGAGTCGATAGTGACCTTTTCCGATCAAACTGCCGAGATAATTGAATTTCTCTACATATTCCAGTAGTTCTTCTCCGATTTTTATAGCATTGTTGTGATCTTCCGGGAAAGTGCACATGATTTTAGTTTTGTTGATGTTTAGGCCCAAAGCCTCGTATGCCCAGGTATATGTGTTCAACATTTCTTGTAATTGCTGTACAGTTTGTGCAACTAGAGCGCAGTCATTCATCAGCAGTCTGTGATGAATTTTGTACGTGTTTTTGCCCTGAATCTTTGTATGTTCAACAGACCGCCGTCGTATCTGTATCGTTATTCATACGTTATATACGATATACATTATTAGTTCTATATATCTGTGAGGCCTTGACAATATAAATTTTAAATAATGTTGGGGATTTACAGTAACCCTGTCGAAGCCCTTTAGTGATAGAAATTTCTTCTGAGAGACCGTTGGCCGTTTTTATTTGTGATTTTCCTCCATGGTAAAGATTTTGTAAAGCTTTTATCAGAGCTACGTTAATTTTGGATTCATGCAATACTTTCCATAACTTTATTATTGGCACTGTATCATAGGCTTTTTGTAGGTCGATGATTGTTATATGAACTTCATGGTTCAATGCAGATTTCTTCTCGATGATCTATTTCAACACCGTTTTTATTTTATTTGTTTATAAAAACGATAAATATTCTACAAGTTTGCCGATTTGTTAAAACTTTATTATTTCAGAAAAATATTAAATTTTTAATAATATTTAGTGTTCATGTTGACTTATTTTAGTCACGTGTAATAAACTCCCTAGCTACATATATATTTGAAAAAGGTTCCTCTATAAAAGCTATAAAACGTAATGGTTGAAAAATACGCTAGGGAATTTGTGTCATAAAACTAAATAAAATGTTCACTGAATGAAAAATACGAGTATATTAGATGTTTCCTTTTACATTTTTATTACTATTATATCAAAGTGGGTGCCTGAAAGTATGTCAATAAAAAATTGCTGTATATGTTTATGATTACCTTTTTTAGGACTGTTTCTCGACCGTACTTTCAGTATAAAGGATAAAATCTCAGGTTATTTCGGTCTGATTTCATTCAATGACCCTCATTTATTCATTAAAACCTCTATATTTCGTTAGTGGTTACTAACATTATCAGGAGGTACCAAGAATTAGGGTTAAAATATCGGTACGTTAACACCACACATTATAAATTTACTTTTATAATTTATAATAATAATTATAAATTATATTACTTTTATAATTTATAATAATTTTATAATCCATATGCTAACTTTTACTATCAAAATTTCTTTAGAATTGCTAAAAGTACTTTGAAGAAAATTATAATAAATCGAAATATTATTAAGACTTTAACACCCTGTAGCTATTTAACCATGCAGAATCGGACCTATGTTGATATGAAAAATAAATCTTATTTTTACGCGAGGAATCTCCCTACGAGAGATGGCACATGTTTTTTGAAATACCATGTATAGCTCAAAGTCGTGATGAGTATTGCCGTAACCACCGTAATAACAAGGCCGGACAGCTGTGACGTAAAAATCTCGTGACGTCACCAACTGGAGGCCCAACTCTATTTAGCAGCGTTGATAATTACCCAATAAAAGTTCAAATTGTGGATCTTTTTTCACTCGCCAGACATATTTCGAAGTTTTAAAATGTCTTTTCGGAGTTTTTAAAAATATTATAATATATAAAAATAGTTTTAATAGAATACGGAAAAAATCATACCGGTCAATAAATATTTATCTCTCACTTTTTATCAATCAAATTTAATAAACGAATATTTTAAGTTCACAATAGTGTATAATATGAGAAAAAAACAATAAAAAAATAGATATTTTTTATAGTATATTATATATTACGTATTTTATCGATATCTCACGCCCCCCGCTCCGAGGCGACGGCGAGGCGTTACGTGGCGGCGCCTGTCGTAGCGCGTAGCGGAGTGGTATTGCCGCAGTTGACAGTCATCGATTTATCGGTAGGTGTGCGGACATAATCGATAATAGAAAGGTGAAAAAAGTTATAAATCTGTAAAAAGAGGTGTTTAAACTATAAAGTGATTATAAGTGTGTGCAATTATACAATTTAAAAGTTATAATGCCTGATAATGTCTAAATACGAATGTGTGAATATTATATTTAAAGCTTTTTTATTTCTTCTGTTTTCTCAAATATATTTATATGTATTTTCTAAAGCTTTTACTGATGTTTTACCTCACCTCAAACCTTTTATATTTGAAAGTTACATAAACTACACCCTCTACATCGATTAACTACATGTAATGTAGTGTATGTAGTTTTTAAGAGTAACATGTTGTTTTCCGAACCCTGATAGTAATACTGAACAAATTATTAATCATTCTTGTTATTTACTAAATTCTTTAAAATGCGATGAAAATAATAAAAAATTTCTAACTTTTATCTGTGTTCAATATTAAAGTTATTAACTTGAGTTGAGTAACAGATTGAGCTTGAAGTAATAAAATATTGTTTTAATGAGTAAAATATGAGATATGTTTTACTAGAGAACTTGCAAACTGATCATCTTGAAAGTAGGTTTGGAAAATATAGACAGTTAGCCGGGAGTCAGTACAGTATCTGTGTTCGACATCTATATGAAGGCGAAAAGAAACTTAAGATTCAGTCATTAATGTCCCTAAAAATAATTTAACATTTTCAGACAACACTGATATTGAACAAAATTCACTTATAAAAACCTTACTAAAGGCAGTCTTGGGTTTCCAAAAGATGAAATAACTAATATAGTTTTATTTGAATATATAATTTTTAACAAAGTCTTGCAAAGCCATGAGGAGTTTCTCAAAATTCACAATAAAAAAATATTTTTATCAAAAATATCTTTGGATTACATTAAAAGTAATAACACCATTATTGAAATTTCCGCAATGTACTATTTATAATGCTAAGTTATTGTAAAAATTGTCATAAATTCTATTAGAAATACACGTCTGAAAAACTACTGTTGTTAAAAATAATGATAGACTTGGAAAAGGAAATAAAAGAAACTTAGACACACTTACAGCATAAATAAATACAATGACGATGACATGTGAGATGGGATATCAATCTGATGTTTTTCAAATTTTATGTTTAATTATTATTTATTAAAAATTCGGTGCAATTAAAGTTTATATCCATTATATACGAATAAAGTGTCTCAAATGAAATCCAAGTTTAGATCTCCAGTTGATGACATCACGAATTTTCGGCCTTGTTATTACGGTGGTTACGGTATTGCTCAAAATGTGTAATGGACGCCTACTGGATTTGTGTCTACGAGAGGAATTTCAAAAATGTAGATACAATATTGGAGTATGATCTATTTACTACAAAACGTATTTAAATAAACAGCAATATACTTTATAGATCGCTACCTATACAGGGTGGCGCACCTCATTCGCCTCGGTTGATTATACAAAAACGGAAGATGTAGATACAGTTTTTTATGGGTATACGAGTATGTAGGGAGGCAATGTGCATAATTTAAAATTATTTTGAAATATACAGGGAGTTTTAGAACTAAGATCTATACTAAAGTTACATTTTTTCTTATGGAACACCCGGTACTTTATTTCATTTTTGGATTCTTGGACCTAAAATAAGGCATTTATTATAAAGGTTGAATATGTTTAAAAACTGTGAGTTTTGAATTATTTAAAGATATTTAAATATGTATGCCATAATAGAAAATATTATAAATACCCATTAGCCCCGTAAATTACTTTCCAGAATTAATTCTTGTGCTGAAGTGGAGAAATATAATTTACTGAAAAATTTGATTTATTCCTTAAATGTATAGAGGGGTACCAAAAATTGCTGATCTATTTTAAATATTTATTTTACATAAAAACTTCGTTATTTCAAATGCAACACCCATTACTTTTTAATATAAATAGAAGCAGACTTAAATGCCCTTTCAAGCTTTATTAGGGTTTCCTATACCTATCTGGCTCAGATTTTGAATAAAAAGCGATTTTTCAATAAAATGACAATCAAAGATGGCTGGTATTGCCATGGCAATTTTCTAGTGACAATTAGTAACTATATTTAAAATCGACATTAGTTGATGGACTTCATTTAAATTTATAACAGTTTACTTTTATTCAGTTTACCTAGAATAGTGTAATTTTTTTATACCTTGTCAAATGTGTCATGTAGTTTGTGTAATTTAAAATTTTCTAATTTTCTGATCGAATATTCAGTTGTTAGGGCTCGTGTACAAATTTGAATTCACTAATACAATCTAGTTTGTTTTTAGTTGAATATTTAAATTAAGCTGTTCTTTTTTAGCTGTTCGTTATAATACAATACGGCAACCGCAACAGTAATGGCATTAATCCCTATAGGGAAATATGTTGGCGATGTACCTATTTGCAACCTAATAAAACGTGCCTACGCTGTTTCTATATATAAAATTCACGTTGGTGTTTCATAAAAAAATATAGAAGTTTTTTAAAAAATATGGAAAAGCTGAGTTCCATTAAAATTTACAGGTAGAATATCAAATGAAAATTAGCAAGTAATGAACAATAATTGTAGGTATAAAATACGTACTTTCTGATATTACATTGATCTATCAGTGGAAGGCAGTGGTGGTTACTAGTTTGTTTTCTTTAAAAAATTGAATAAGAAAACAAGATTTTTTACTAAAAAACTAACAAATAGAGAGAGCAAATATATTAGTTTTATAGATTCTAATGATTTTAATCTGGCCAATCCATCATAAAAATAAAACAATATTTTTCTTAGATAGGTACAACGAAAGTTTACGACTTATTGACTAAAATATTACAGGAAAAAAATGTATCATTCTTAAATAAAACGACCAATGTATGTGCACCCTAATTTTGGGGATGTAACTCCGTCAAATACATATATCCATGTTTTCTATTTTAATCTCTTGGAATTTAGTGATTCTGGATAAACTCCGATATTTACGAGACCATATTTGTTCTCTAAAAACATCCTGTTGCTGACATTACGTGGACTTTTGCTTACCACTAGCCCTAATAATTAAAATTCACACAAACAACAGTCTAATAGCTGCTTTAAAAACAAAACGTTAATTACCATGTCCAACTTTAGTACAAAATTATATTCGGGCTAGGATAGACACTAAACAATTCCTATGGTAACTTTGAGACAGTACCAAAATTGGCCGGTAGAGATAAAATTTTGTCTAGAAGCAAATATATTTTTCTCCCAGTATCATTTAAAAAAAGTTTTTTACGTAAAATATGAGGGAAATAACAGTGCTTTAAGATATACTAACTAGTTTTTTACAGAACTTTACTTCTGTTTGTAGCGTAGAAAGTATACAAAATTCGTAAAATACATCTATTTGTAGATGACAATAAACATGCAGTGTTCAATGCAGAATGGCCAGATTTGGTTTAGTAGTATTTTAGTTACCCTTGTTTACCCACGTGTAGTAAAGATAATTTTATTTTTGAACATGGCGAACATACCTACATTACACAATGTGAAAATACCAGGAATGTATCAAAGTTATGCTGCATTTACAAAGTAACCCCAGGTTATGGTAATTAAAAAACAGAACTTTAATGAGTTTTTTAAAAACATCTTGTAGGACTAGATATATTCTAAAATATGATCTAAATTAACCTACATATGCTCTCAAAATCCCAACTCAATACAAACTAGCGTTCTCCTTGTAGCTTCCGCGTCGTATGTGAGGCTCCAACTTGAATAAAAACTATATTTTACATATATGTTACAGTAAAAGTTGTAAATCAGTGATTATTAACAATTACTAGTAAAAGCTCACATTTACTGATTTGCTAAGACTACGCCAGTAAAAGTTCAACAGCTATTTTTGAAACAAACTTTTACTAGTGAATGCTAGCATTCCCTGGACGATAGCAGTGAGTTTGAAAGATTCAGTTAGCGCTGTTGCAACATGTAAAATATGAAGATAAATAAAGATAAGTTGAATAATAGGCAATATAAGGATAACATTAAATTAGACTAAACGTTGGCAACGTTGACAGACATTTGGCGTAAATTCGCTTTGTTTTTTGTGGTTATGTATAATTGTTTTTTTATCGTTGTAAAAAATGCTGCGCGGTATTTTTCCCCATGGAAGAAATTTTCTGTTAAAAAATTAAGGTAAACTAGGCACTCGCAAGAATGTAATAGTGCTTGTTTTTCATTTTTGCAATATAATGAAGTCATAGCAAAAGTTAAGCATGCAAGAGAAAAATATATTTTAAGGAACCTAGCGACTATGAACTTATTAAACGTTTTGATATGCTTGAAGTAGCGGGTTTGAAAAGACGAATAACTCCCGTTCAAGAAAATTCGGGCATACTTTATTTTGTCCACGATGAAGAACTTTATTAAAAAACCTTGTACCGATATTATGTTTATGAATGTTTTTTTTTAATTGTCTTGTAAGCTTTAAAATATTTATTATGTTTTTCCTTTTAATATTTAGAAGATCATGTCGATATTTTCTATAATTTTTAATAAATATACTAAAGAAGTAAATTGTAATTTTAAGATATGTGGATCACCTTGAATAGTGAGGTATTCCAATATCTTAAAAGTTTTATTTGTTCTAACTTCCACCAACATTCTTCCTCACCACACTCGCCCTGTGCAATAGAATAACTTTTACTGGCAACCTTTAGTAAATGTTACTTTCACTATAGTGAATGCTAGAAATTACTAGGAAAAGTCGTCAAATATCTTTAAAATACCACACTCACTGGTCCAATGCGTAATTGTTAGCATTTCCTAGTGAATGTTAACAATTACTGAATTTCCAACTTTCACTGTAACATATACACAATTTCTAATTTTCTTTGTTCTGTATTGCAGTTCTTAAACGTGAATATCATAAATCATGCCTCGTCATGAATAATTAAAAATTATCAGATAAAAGTAACTTTTAAAAATCGCAAAACTGTAAGTTCGCAGTAGTCCAGTTTCCTACCTGGACAATCTTTTACCGTCTATGTTAATTTTATAGTGTTATGTTACTTTATTATTATTAATTAAAGTGTTGCTTTATTCGTTTAATTTAATAATGTAATTAATGTTTTACTGAAGTGTGTTTTATTTCTATTAGTCGATAAATTATTTTGCTTATTTTATGTTATCAAAAAGAATAATTTACACTGAATATAAAGGCTCACAATTAAAATATTATTAAAAATTAACGGTGTGCAATTTTAAATAATATTATTATAATTGAGTTTTATTTCGAATTTTCCCGTTACTGTTATTTGACAATATAAATAAATTTTATTATTATAAATAATAATATTTATTATATCCACATCAATATTTATATAGAAATGCCAATACGTTAAATTATTATTTATCTATTATATCGATATTATTTATATTTTGGGCGAAGAATGATGGCATCTAATATGCCAGTGTCCGGTATATTTTTTTATTTTTAAGAAAGAATCACCATTTAATATTTTTGGTATTTCTTTTGAAACACCCTGTATAGTATTATTTTTAGGATGTTTTACAATCGAACTACTAAGAATTGTTGTTCTGTAACAATATTTTACCTATACCGACAAATTCATGGAACATAAATACTGAAATTGCCCGTCTCTCGAATAAAAAGATTACTTAAAAGTATGGAATAATTCCTGGGAATGGTTTACTTCATTAATGTAATATGTTTTCAAAAAAAAATGTTTTTATTCTACGTCATTCTATTTCAGTACGGCAACTAATACGTCGACAAATTTAAAACAAAGGACTTCTGTTGATTTCTTTCGATCCTAATCCAATTTAAAAAAAAAAAACACATATACATATTATTCGATCGACAACAATAAAAATTAGATTTACTAAAAATAAAATTCATTCGGAAATCTATTTTTTTCAGTTCTTTACAATACCGATTGTCCGTTTCTGTGATTTTATAGTTATTTTTAAAAATTTAAATTTACATTTTGATTAAATTTATTCAGTCATTCAAGTAAACAATGTTGTTTCACTTAAAATGGAAAAAAAAATAAAAACATTTGCTTGCTTTTTTAGATATAGCTGAAAATAACACTAAAAATAAAACAAATCAAGTTTCCTACTATATAAACAGCAAATTTTGTGCCGCTGTTGTACAGTTATTTGTTATTTTAATATAAGTTTTTCACCCATAACAATTCTTCAAAGCCAATATTTGCAGTGATATGCACACCAATAGAAAGCTAGAGACCTTAGCTACTTTTTCTTGATGTAACCATACCGATGCAGATGAAAGGAAAAAAAATGCAGTATGTGAAGTGCTGATTTTCGACCAAAAAATTGTATCCATCCAGTTTTGGGCACCCTTGAAAAATCGCATAAAATGGAAAAATATGAATTAAAATGCATATGAATTGAAAAAATAGAATTTATTTATTTTAGAAGCCTTCAGTAGCAAAAAACAAAATTAAATGACCTTTAGTGACAAAAAGTGAAAAAGTGGCCTTTAATGGCAAATTATCGTTTCGAATCGGAAATCGACAGTATTTACAGAAACACTGTTAAAATACACTACAGTAACATAAATAACGATATTTGACAGTTTTATCGCCAAGCAGACATTTGAAGTGCAAAAAACAAAGTGTGTCCATTCTTGGAAATGTCTATTTTTCTGTTCAGCAAATTTACAACTGAAACTTTTGACTGGATTTTGATATCACATCACAAAATACACTAAATATATTTATACATTACAAAGTATAACACTCGCCTCTTTCCAATGTTTTATTTCAATTTATCACACTGTGGAAATTGTAAAAATTCAAAATTTTTACGATTTTCATTTGTTTGTTCGCAAAAGGTTCCTTGTTATGCGTTTATGCGTGTGCACGCTTCGGTATTGGCTCAGATTATATGTGCTGTAAATCTACAAGTTTGACATTTTTTTGACATTATTATACAGTTTTGCTGCATCTGGCAACTGTCAAAAAATAAGCAGAGATGTTCACAACCGGCGAACTTCGGTGCAAGATATAATTCATCAAACTCGTTTGTTGAATTTTAAGTTCAACAATAGTGCTTACTTTGTTTTAAATAGTATTACCGGGTGCGTTTCAAAAGTGGCTCACTCCTATAACTTTTTTATTTTTTCAGATAAAAAACGAGATCTGGTCAATATGACAAAAATTAGGATTGATTGACGTATTCAATTGTTTTTGGTCACTTCCTGTTTCATCGTAAATGACCACAACTTTTGATTTTTAAATGGCACCCTCGGTATTATTTTACTTTATTCGATAGAAAATGACATTCTTAATAAAATGACATATCATATGTCTACTTTTGACATTCTCGTTTAATAGAAAATCGTATTTTAAAATTCAATCTAGAGTGCCATGGATATGTTAAAGATACTAATTCTTAATCAAGGTGCCTTGGAAAAATAGATTTGATCGTCTAATATTTTTAGTGTCTTGTCCTGGCCAGTCAGAAAATGTCCAAATCGTATTTTTAGTCATATCTCAATTTTTTCAAATGGAACGAGGGTGGCTCATTAGTATATTTGGAAAAAGCATTTTTTTACGAATAATTTGATACCACACACTTGGTATTTCGAGTCAAATTTTGGTTAAAAACCGCAAGGTATAATTTTAAATGAACCATATGCAAAAATGTCAAAATTGACGTATGGCATGTCATTCTATTCAGAATGTCATTTTCTATCGAATAAAGTAAAAAAATACCGAGGGTGCAATTTAAAAATCAAAAGTTGTAGTCATTTCCGGTGAAACAGGAAGTGATTAAAAATAAGTAAATACGTCACCCAATCCTAATTTATGTCATATACTAACATACCAAATCTCGTTTTTTTAACTGAAAAAAATAAAAAACTTATAGGGGTGAGCCACTTTTGAGACGTACTCGGTATATTGGAAGTAGTCTAAAATAATCTTAAATAGTACCCTAAATAATTTTAGTACGTTTATTTATAGCTTAAAATTCCCCTTTAAAGAATATATATTATGTCAATCTGGATTTACTTGTCAATATGGCGGCATAAGGCGCTTTTAGTCTACAATAGGAATCCAGTATTAATCAAAACTCAAATCAAATTCAACATCAAATTGTTTCTTTTGTTGATAAACTGATTAATTGTATTTATTAAATCTAAAACTATATTATATTAATAGATATTATTAATTGTATTTACTAAACTTGAAACTACAAAAGGAAACTTATTAATAAACTAGCGTGTACCAGCGACTTCGTTCGCGTCGAATTAATCATTTGTAATGGTGATGATAAAGCAAAGCAAGAATTTCCATTAACATACAAACTGGATCAAATTTTCTCACATTTATGTCAGCATGAGAAAAAACAATATGGCGATATTATTATATAACTTGGTAATATTTGAGGGGTAGTTTCATCTTGTTGAAATTTGATTTTCGAAAAATCCGTTTGCCAAAGATAAGCTTTTTACGTAAAAGCAGTTTAAGCAGAATCGTGGTTAAGAAATTACCCAACATTTTGGAACACACTGTATGGTTTTTTAAAAAATTTCAAAATATGTAAAAAAAAACAAATAAATTATGCTTATCCAAGCGTTTTCCCGAAAGACTAACCGTTTTTTAAATAACAAATATTGTAATATTTGAGGGGCGTTTTCACCCTCTTGGAATTCGAGAAACCCCTCCTTATCGACCCTCTACACCCCACAGTCAATCCGTTTGCCAAAAATCAGCTTTAAACATCAAACAGTTTAAGCGAATGGTGATTACTCAATGGTCATATTTTATGAAACACCCTGTATAAATTTTAAAAAAATCTTAAAATATGTAAAACAACAAAATAAAATATACGTGTTTAAGAGTTTTCCGAAAAACTCACCGGTTTCTAAATAAAAAATATTTTAATATTTGAGGGATAGTTTCAGCCCCTTAGAATTCGAGTTTCGGAAAATCCCTTTTTATCGAACCTCTACACCCTAAAGTCAATCTGTTTTCAAAAAATCAGCTTTTTACGCCAAGCGCTTTAAGCAGGATCGTGATTAATCAATGACCAGATTTTTCGAAACACCCTGTATACATTTTTAAAACATCTTAATATATCTAAAAAACAAAATAAAATATACGGTTTAAGCGTTTTTTTCGAACTTGACCGTTTTTTAAATAAAAAATATTGTAATATTTGAGGGGTGGTTTCACCCTCTTGAAACTGGAATTTCGAAAAATCCCTTCTTATCGAACCTCTACACCCTAGAATCAACCTGTATGCCAAAATTGAGCTTCTTACGTTGAGTGGTTTGAGCAGGATCGTGATTAATCAGTATGTCTGTCACTTAAGAATTTTATATATTAGTATAGATTATTTTTTGTAAGTTCTATAAATCTGTAAATTATGAAATACATAACGCATTACATACAATACATTAATTACAAACTCTGATTTCTGAGTGATGTTTATGGAAGAACTTTATAGAAATATTTAGATAAACTTTGATAAATACATAATATCAAGTCAAGTATATCGCTCTAAGCATTAATACTACAGCTAATTTGCTAAATTTGCTAACTAATGTAATAAAATCTCCTAATAAGCTAAACAACTGGGAAAATATTATGATTATAGTAATCGCAAAACATTTTCCGATGCACGTCATCAATCTACCTGACTAAATGAAATTTTGGTAAAAATGTTTAAATTTGTTGTATAATTTAAGATACCGAGCAGCTTTTCATTTTACTTTATAGAGCAAATGATTGTAACAGATATTTTATTTAGATTAGAGCTGCAAAAATTAGTTTAAACCGAATTTTATTATCGCTATGTTGGTCACATTGCGCCGTGTTCAGCAATGCTGGCCTTTATTATTTGACAATTATCCTAGTGTCAGTCATTATTTTGTATAATATCGTGTTGTTGAATCATGGTGAGTAATTCTCGTTTTTCGCCTATTTTCATATTTTCATTTTCATTTCTTTTTTTAAAAATTGCACTTTTAAGCACAAACAGTTCTTTCAAGAACTAAATTTTCGAGTTTTTATATTGCATTTCTTGAAATTGTGTGTAAAACTTATGCTTCCCAACTCCGTCACAGGTATCTTGCTGTACTATGTTAACTCCTTGATTGATTTAGTTTAGTTCACACTTAATAGCGGTCAGTGATTCATCTGACTGGAATTGTAATCTAAACCCATTTTTATGTTAACTGCCGATAGTTTATCATAGTACGAGTATATGTCAAAATTTTGATTGTTATTGAACATATTGAATAAATTGCGCATAGGCATTTACCCAAAAATTCATTATTATTTTTTCCTTCAATTTGATACGAAATTTTTGACGCATACTGTATAAAATATATCAAATGAAAATACGATAGTATTTCCACTTGATATTTTATATAATACTATCGTATTTTTTTAATTTTATACGAAAGTTATAATATTTTTTTTAAATTTTATATTAACATCAATTAATTATGTATACAGTTGTCATTTCAGAAACACATTGCTAGATATAAAAATTAATATTGATTGGTGCTCAATATTCAGGATAGTAATAATATAAATATTTTTTTTTCAGCGGAAAGATGCATGTTATATGGCAGCATGTTATTTAAATTATATTTTAATTTAATATTTTCAATTAATTATAACATAGCATATTGATTGCTGCATCGCGCATCGGTTCGTTTTAATTTATTTCGATTTCTATTTATCTGCAATTAATTTACATTTCATTTACATTGCCGTCAGTAATAGATTGAATATTATTACAATATTATTTTTATATATAGTTAGAAAATTTGTAACAAATGAAAAAGTTAAATATTAAATGACGCTTTATTGTACATAATGCCAAAATAGCTTCATCGACAAAGCATTTACAAAACAAACAAAAGCTCAAAAAATATACAAATAATAAAAAATATCATACAATACAAATCATACAATTCAAAAAAATTTACGTCATTAAATTACAAATAGAACATAGATAGAGGCGTATTAATAAAATTTTACAATAGAAAAATTGTAAATGGATATAATCATTTAAGAATTACAGTGTGTGAGATGATCAAAATTTCAAAATTCAAAATTGCTCATGATTAAACACCATCAAAAAAGCCCATTACCGCATATAGGGCTCTCTCCAGTAAGTATGATTTCAGAGCTTTGCGAATGCGGGAAAGAATAAAAGCGACTTGATATTCAAAGGCAAATGATTGTACATTTTTTTTGGCATTGTACAGTTTTGAGCCTTTAACTACTTCTGAGCTCGGGGTTGGCAGATAAAGATCGTGCTCCGCATTCCTAAATGGATAGTTGTGAGATGGCTTTTCGGGAATAGTAGATATGTGCTTGCGGATTAAGCAAACAGATTCAAAAATGAATAAAGAAAGAAGAGTCAGTATTTTGAAATTTTTAAAGAAATTCTGGAGTTCTACTGTTCAATCCCAATAAATATCGAACTGCTCTCTTTTGAAGTTTGAAGTTATGATCAAGTTTTGTCGCACAGCGAGTACCCCAGAATGGAAGGGCATAACGAAGATGCGACTCAAAAAGGGCATAACAGACTATTCTAGAAGTTGATAAGTTAAGTTCCTTAGAAACTGATCGTTGCGCAAAACAGGCAGCGCTTAGTTTCTTTGATAAAGCTTCGATGTGCAAGTCCCATTTCAACGATTTCTCTACAACAAGCCTGAGAATTTCACAGTATAGTACTTTTATATGACAAAACTTTAGTTTTTGATAGGTTGAGGCATAGGATATTAGAATTATTATTGGTTTGAAAAAAACTAATGAAATACAAATATGTAAATTTTGTTGTATGTAAATTTTGTTTCTCTAAATCTTTCTCTTTTCAGCCCGTCACCCTACATGAGAGTATGATGACATCATGTATTAATTCCCCTCACTTCCTAGGACTAAGTTGTTTAACACTGTGCTATATGTGAGGCTTCGGGCAGGTTGTGGCTCACTAGGGTTTTGACTTGGTCTACCAACCTCTTAGATAACCTTCCACGTAATCGACTTCTCCAAATAAATGTACATAAATTTTGTAACCCTATCAAAATGTAGACCATGATACAGATAAACTGTAATAAACACTCAATACATTATTTAAGGCCCTAAAACATTAAAAAATACTAATGAAATTTGCTTGTAACTCGTTTAGGTCAGTTTTTTTCCAAACTCACCCTACACTTCAATAAATAAGACAATTTAAGTCTACAAAATAAAAAAAGAGATATTCCAACAGTTAGGAATGCCATTTATAGTTTATGAATTCTGATTTAATCCCCGACTATTTTTAATATCGTTTTTAATATAGCTTACAAAATAAATACATTTTTATACAAGCGCATGTTAAAAATGGAATTGAGATAATTAAGTTCTCGAAAAAGATATAGACGACCGACGTAGTGGGCTTTCATCTCGACAGAAAATAACACTATGGCATTTCAATTTCGAATTCGTTCGATAAAAGACCGTTACACAAATAATAATGTAAAACTTTCGACGTTGGAGTAATTTTCTGTTCACTCAGCCAGAATATTCTTTGTAGGTTTAATCAACTGCTCTCCTAGTTTTCCAGCTAATATCGATTTAAGTTGGGAGAAGCTTTGTGCCTATATTCTTTCAATGAACTATTAAATTATGTCGAGCTAATTTTAAGTAAATTTTATTACAGTTATTTCATAATCTTTAGAAAGTACGGTAATTTGAATATTTACTTCTCTTGTTCTAGAAAATCATTATTGTAACATTTTTCTGTACTTCATATTTATTGAACTGTTTAATGTTCAATTATTTAAGTTATTTAAGAAAGAATAATATTGAGCGTCTGTCCCTCACAGTCGAGGAGCTACGACCCAGGCCGGGTAGACGAAACGGCAGCTTGTGTCGCCTGTTGGGTTTAGAGGTAGGAGGTAGGCTCCCGACCCTTGGAGGAGGTGGTAGCTTGTATGCCACTTGCCGAGGATGGTCTCACGCAAGTGTCAGCCACCTCTCCTGTAGTTCCCTTTGGGTTTGGCCCCTTGGAACTTTCATTGTTACTGTTCCCAGTGTCGCTAGGGGGTTTCCCCACAGCTTCACCGGTGATGTTTTTATTACTATTATTACCAGATCTCATAGTGTTCCTATGAGTCGCTAGGGACAGTCGGTCCACTTCTACAGAGCCCCGCATGTAGAAGTAAGGGGCAAAATACAATGGGGTGACCCCCGGTGCCCCAAGGTTGAGGCTGTCCGTAGCCCCGCCCGGTATCGTTATATGTCTTGGTGCAATTCCCTGGCTACGACACTACAGTCAGGGACAAGACGATGAGTGAGATGCTTCTTAGACCAAGCCAAGTGCTAGGGGGGATTCCCCCCAGCACCTGACCAGGAGCTTCCCCACCAACGACAAGGTCTTGCATCTCCTAGGGGAAGATATTTCATGGATACCTATATTATAAATTTAAGATTTAAGTCTATATTTTATTAGAGACATTATATTTCCAGCTTATGGAACTAGAAAATATTTTATGCTTCATTTTAATTCTGTTCTGAATTTACCGATGACTTAATATAATACTGTTATTAATAAAATGAATGAACTACATGGAATTTTTCTTCATAACATGTTAGCATGTGAGATGTACTTTCTTCTTGGATATGATTTTGCCCTGTGTGATAAACAGAATGAAGTATATCCTGGCCATGTATTATTTACACACATCCGTTACTATATTATTCTACTTGTCTCCTTTTCTATACTTTGAAATAGTAGTCTATAGCCATTATAACAAAGACATATTTTTCATTTTTTTTATTTTGTACACTCCTAATTTTTCTTACATACTGTTATTATTATTAAGTCCCTCTTACGCTTGGTAAATAAGCAGATTTTAGACTATATATATATATATATACGCTTCTTAACCAATACACTACAAAATAATTATATTTTTATACGAAAGCATATAATAAATACAACTGAGATAACTAAGTTCTTGAATAGATAAGAAAGACGCAATTGTTTTTCATCTCTGCGAAAAATAACTATAAGATTGTTATACAAAATCATAAAGTTAAAAATAAAAGAAATATTCCAACAGTCGGGAATATCATTTATATCTTATGAATAAACTTCTTTTAATATATATCTTAATATAACTTACAAAATAAATACATTTTGAGACTAGCGCATGACAAAAATGGAATTGAGATATTTAAGCTCCCGAAAAGGATAAGGACGACGTATTGGGCTTTCATCTCGACAGAAAATAACACTATGGCATTTCAATTTCGAATTCGTTCGATAAAAGACCGTTACACAAATAATAATGTAAAACTTTTGACGTTGGAGTAATTTTCTGTTCACTCAGCCAGAATATTCTTTGTAGCTTTAATTAACTGCTCTAGTAGTTTTCCAGCTAATATCGATTCAAGTTGGGAGAAGCTTTGTGCCTATATTCTTTCAATGAACTATTAAATTATGTCGAGATAATTTTAAGTAAATTTTATTACAGTTATTACCTAATCTTTAGAAAGTTTGGTAATTTCAATATTTACTTTTTGTTAAAGAAAATTGTTATTGAAACATTTTTCTGTATTTCATATTTATTGAACTATTTAATATTCTATTCACATCTTTGTCATTATAGTATAGCCTTAGAATGTTTAAACATTTTCAATTTTTTCCATTTTTAAACCCGGACCATTTCCTTGGATTTTTAATTTATCATAGAGGTTAAACATTTTTGTTTCCTGTCTATTAAAAATATTCCTGATGGAGGGTGAATTTATAGAAGAGTAAAATTAAAACAGTCGTTGTGATACTCAGTAGAATTAAAATAGTGACTATTTTATTAAAGACATTATATTTCCAGTTTATGGCACTAGGAAATATTTAATGCTTCACTTTAATCGGTCTTTAATTTACCAATGTCTTAAAATAATATTAAAAAAATGAATGAACTACATGATTTTTTTCTTCATAACATGTTAGCATGCGATTTACGCTTTCTTATAGAATATGATTTTGCCCTGTGTCATAAACAGAATGGAGTATAAGTATATAACTTGACTATGTATTATTTACACACATCCGTCACTATATTATTCTACTTGTCTCCTTTTCTATAATCTAATATAGTACACTTTAGCCACAATAACAAAGACATATTTTCTATTTGTTTTTTTTATTTTGTACACTACTATTTTTCCTACCTACTGATATATATTTTTCTTTAAGTCAGCCTAAGCTTGGTAAAATTAGCAGATTTTGGACTATATATATATACACGATTTTTAACAAATACACTACAAAATAAATATATTTTTATACAAAAGCATAAAATAGATACAACTGAGATAAATAAGTTTTTGAAAAGGATAAGAAAGATGCAGTTGTTTTTCATCTGTGTGACAAATAACTATAATACCGTTAAACAAAAACAAAAAGTTAAAAATAAAAAGATTTACGTCTACAAAATAAAATTAATAATAAATGTATAATTTATTTTTAATTTTATTGCTGTATATATTTTATGTACTTAATATATTTCATGGATACCTATATTATAAATTTAAGATTTGAGTCTATATTTTATTAGAGACATTATATTTCCAGTTTATGGCACTAGAAAATATTTTATGCTTCACTTTAATTCTGTTTTTAATTTTCCAATGACTTAATATAATACTGTTGTTAATAAACTGAATGAACATGGAATTTTTTCTTCATAACATGTTAGCATGCGAGATGCACTTTCTTTTTGGATACGATTTTGCCCTGTGTGATAAACAGAATGAAGTATATCCTGGCCATGTATTAGTTACACATATCCGTTACTATATTATTCTACTTGTCTCCTTTTCTATACTCTGAAATAGTACACTATAGCCATTATAACAAAGACATATTTTTCATTTTTTCTTA
The DNA here is from genome assembly GCF_002938485.1 of Sitophilus oryzae. Lineage (NCBI taxonomy): Eukaryota > Metazoa > Arthropoda > Insecta > Coleoptera > Curculionidae > Sitophilus > Sitophilus oryzae. Next base: position 134,557 of record NW_022145921.1, on the reverse strand, counting down.
TTTTGTACACTTCTATTTTTCCTTACCTACTGTTATTATTATTTTCTTTAAGTCCCTCTTACGCTTGGTAAATAAGCAGATTTTAGACTATATATACACGATTCTTAGCAAATACACTACAAAATAAATATATTTTTATACGAAAGCATAAAATAGATACAACTGAAATAACTAAATTCTTGAAAAGGATAAGAAAGACGCAGTTGTTTTTCATCTGTTCGACCAAACACAAAATCAGAAAGGTAAAAATAAAAGAAATATTCTAACAGTTGGGAATATCATTTATATCTTATGAATAACCTTTTTTTAATATATTTCTTAATATAACTTACAAAATAAATACATTCTGAGACAAGCGCATGATAAAAATGGAATTGAGATAATTAAGTTCTCGAAAAAGATATAGACGACCGACGTAGTGGGCTTTCATCTCGACAGAAAATAACACTACGGCATTTCAATTTCGAATTGGTTCGATAAAAGACCGTTATACAAATAATAATGTAAAACTTTCGACGTTGGAGTAATTTTCTGTTCACTCAGCCAGAATATTCTTTGTAGGTTTAATCAACTGCTCTCGTAGTTTTCCAGCTAATATCGATTCAAGTTCGGAAAAGCTTTGTGCCTATATTCTTACAATGAACTATTAAATTATGTCGAGATAATTTTAAGTAAATTTTATTACAGTTATTACCCAATCTTTAGAAAGTATGGTAATTTCAATATTTATTTTTTGTTCAAGAAAATAGCTATTGAAACATTTTTCTGTATTTCATATTTATTGAACTGTCTAACGTTTAATTCACATCTTTATCATTATATTGAAATTATTATATTAGAAATTAGACTAGTTATTTAAGAAAGAATAATACTGAGCGTCTGTTACTTTTAATTCTTCACAAAAGTATAATATAAATATTAAGTATGTTTTGTTAGAGAAATTATATTTCCAGGTTCTGCTTGTAAAACTTGGAAAATAAGTTCGTCATAATAATGCTTTTATTTATTCACTATTCTAATAAACAATATGCATTCCTTCGGAAACTCTCTATTTATTTATTTGGTAATGCTAAAACGCTCTATTTGAAAGTCGATTAGAGAAAACAGTATGATTCATTGGCAAGCGATGTAAATATTTGTGATCAGGTAAAATTGTGATGTAAGAGGAGGCTTAGCTCGGCAGGCGGCAGGTCAGGCAATTGTTGATAGGCCGGCCGGCTGTGTAGTGTTGTGTTTTGTCACAGAGCTGACATTTGGAAGTAGCGAGTATTTTGACTATGGAAGTAGTAAACCTCTTGTGACGTCGTTCCTTCGAGGATGGTCTTGAGAGTTTGAGGTCTCTCTTGCTTCTCGATTGACACCGCTGGGGCGTTGTGTGAGGACCCCAATTAGCCCCATCGATTGGGATGCGAATCTGTTTAGCGGCAGATTTGCGTCTGGGGGAAGCCCCTATACTATTTCAGGTGACACTAGCTAGTTGTTGAAGATTATTAACCAATAGATCCGAATAATATTTGAATTAGATGGAAGATATGGAATGGGATATATTGAATAGAATGTCAGTGATATCAGTGGCTAGGGGGCGGAGTACCCCCGGGTGAGTCTTACTATTTAACTATCAATTTTATCCAGATCAGTAAATGTTTGTTTTGTTATTTTCATGTACAATGAGAGAGTGCTTGCCAATGACCAACTAAATGGATATTTGAGGTGAATTTGCATTGTGATACCCGGTTGAGTAAGCCCCAAAAATAACGATTTTACATGCTCCTAAATACTATTGACTGGTTAAACTTTCGTGTGTCTTTAATTACCCAAATTTTTAATATTTTATTATGAAGATTAATGAACTACATTGAATTTTTTCTCATAACATGTTGGCATGCGATTTACACTTTCTTCTTGGATAAGGTGTTATACTGTTTTATAAACTTGAATAAAATACAATGGGGCATACGTTATTTAGACATATTAGCCGCTGTATTTTTCAACTTGTTTCCATCTCTATATTATACTTATAACAACTCTAACAAAGATTATAGACTTTTTTTAATCTTCCAATGTTTCGTAAAATTATCAAATTTAGGCCTGCTATTCCACAAGCCTCAATATCATTAATTTATGTTTCATGGATACCTATAATATAAATTTAAGATTTAAATCTATATTTTATTATAGACCTAATATTTCTAGTTTATGGCACTAGAAAGTATTTTATGCTTCTCTTTAATTCTGTTCTTAATGTACCAATGACTTAATATAATACTGTTATTAATAAAATGAATGAACTACATAGAATTTTTCTTCTTTTCGTCTTTTCTGGATATGATTTTGGCCTGTGTGATAAACAGAATGAAGTATTATCCTGGCCCATGTATTATTTACACACATCCGTTACTATATTATTCTACTTGCCTTCTTTTCTATACTCTGAAATAGTACACTCTAGCCATTATAACAAAGACATATTTTTCATTTTTTTTTATTTTGAACACTCCTGTTTTTCCTTACCTACTGTTATTATTATTTTCTTTAAGTCCCTCGTACGTTTGGTAAATAAGCAGATTTTAGACTATATATACACGCTTCTTAACAAATACACTACAAAATAAATATATTTTTATACGAAAGCATAAAATAGATACAACTGAGGTAACTAAGTTCTTGAAAAGCGTAAGAAAGACGCAGTTGTTTTTCATCTCAGCGAAAAATAGCTATAAGATCGTTACACAAAATCAGAATGGTAAAAATAAAAGAAATATTGTTGGGAATATCATTTATATCTTATGAATAAACTTCTTTTAATATATTTCTTAATATAACTTACAAAATAAATACATTCTGAGACTAGCGCCTGTTAAAATGGAATTGAAATAATTAAGTTCTCTAAAAAGATATAGACGATGTAGTGAGTTTTCATCTCGACAGAAAATAACACTATGGCATTTCAATTTCGAATTCGTTCGATAAAAGACCGTTACACAAATAATAATGCAAAACTTTCGACGTTGGAGTAATTTCCTGTTTATTCAGCCAGAATATTCTTTCTTGGTTTAATCAACTGCTCTCCTAGTTTTCCAGCTAATATCGATTCAAGTTCGGAGAAGCTTTGTGCCTATATTCTTTCAATGAACTATTAAATTACGTCGAGATAGTTTTAAGTAAACTTTATTACAGTAACTTAATAATATCCGGATATACATTAATTTAAATATTTACTTTTTGTTCTAGAAAATGATTATTGAAATATTTTTATGTATTTCATATTTATTACCTCTTTCATTTTCAAGTCATATCTTTATTTAATGCTTATATTATTTATTTTTTTGTCAAAATCGTATCTATTGAACTGATTAATTTTCACTTTATATCTTCATCACTAACGTCGAACTTTTAAACATGAATTTTTTAAACATTGGATAGACATGAAAGTATTGTATAATTTATCAATAATTTCGTCAAATTTTTAATTTATTATATTTTTGCAGGTGATCTCTTAAATTTATTATCATTCTACAAGTGTTTTAGTGATTTAGAGAAAAAGTATTTAATGCACTGTTTGAAGACACTTAACAACTAGAGTAATGACCACAATGTGGATAAACAATTATAGTTTTTTTTATTTTAGTCACTCTCTATTTTATATTGAATGAACTAAATATGTTCTAAGAGGATACTAATGAAAATTTTATATATTAATATGCTCGATTAACTGCTACCGACTATTTTATATTTAAAATTAAGTTGATTTTGTTAAAGAAATTATACCTCCAGTTTCTGGCACTAGATACTCCGGCACTATTCGATACTCCAATTTTCGTGTGAATTTAATTAGAGAATTTCTTAAAATTATATTAATAAAATGAATGAATTACATTATTTTATTCTTCGTAACATGTTAGCATGTGATACACATTTCTTTTTAAATATACTGTTTTTAAACCGAATGACATATATCTAACCATGCATTATCTATACACATTACAGTATCTACATTATTTTACACTATTATACTACATTATTATCCTAAAAGAAATATAAAAGGGACTTTTTTAATACAATCTAATATAAATTATCTAATATTCAATCTGTAAAAGCCTGCGGCGTATTTTGATTGCTATTACCGACAGCTGCAAAACAAAAATAAAAACAGCTGAAAAAAAAATAAAAAAGCTTCTATATTTGTGCGATTCGAACCTCGAACCCCTCGACCTCGAAGCGGCTGCCTCACCCACCGAGCCACAGACTGCTCTCGTAACCAAGCTATAGCTAAGTATTACGTTGTTCTGCCGTTCCAGCGATGACAAATACGCATGCGCCGACATGCGGAACTGCGGGTTGTAAGATTGCACGGTCCGGCTAGACGCAAATCGGTTTATAATAGACGGATCTGCTAAAAATTCAAAGTATTCTTGAATAGTTTTATTTAAGTGTAATTCAAAGTATTTTAGAATAGTTTTATTTAGGTGTTTTAAATAAAGAAAAAAAGTGCAAAGAAAAGGTTTTTTCTTTGCTCTTTGTGTTTTTTTTTGTTTCTGACGACGGGATGCAGTTTAGCAGTTCAGCAGTCACATTTCCAAATAAATGTTATATTCTTTTCTATTGAATTTAATAGAAATAATAAATAAAGAATTTTATTTCTGGTTCCATATTTTATCATGAGCAAATGTATAGTTTTTTAAAATTGCAAATATTTCGGTGAATTAATCCCTTTATTAAAAAAAGGACAAAAACGCTTTGACGCTGAAAATATTTAATTAGTTTTCGCTCTGTAAAATTTAGTTTTTGACGTAAAATTGAAAATATCTCAAAAACAGTTAAATTGGCCTGGAACAGTGGAGAAAATGTGTGTTGAAAATTCAATACATAATTAAAACCTGCACAAACATGTAGCATATTCCATTTAAAATAATCCTATCCACTTCCGGTATAATCGGAAGTAGATACTAGGAAACGAGAAGCTAATATTAATGAAATCCTAAATTTTAAAATTATTCATAAATATAATTTTGCCTAAATTTATCGAGAAGCTCATTTTGGAAAAACATATTATCATATACCTGTACCCCAGTAACAACACATAGTCTAACAAACAAAACATAGTTTTGATAGTTCTTTTTTGAAGTAAATTCCTAATTACTCGGTTATTTTTAAACCAATGATTGTGACAGTTGGTATATTATGAACAACTTATTTTAAACTTAAATAAAATGTAAAAAGAGTTTTTTAAATAAATTACCAATACGATTACAAATAAGTAGGTATTATGTCACTTGAGCTAGACAGCTACTTTCGGTCCAGATACTGATGTAGTGTGAAATAAATCAGGTAAGAATGGTAAAAATACGCTAAAAAACAAGAATAAACAGGTTTAAACAAGAAACAACCGCTTTAAAATAGAAATAAACAGGGTTTTAAAAAAATGAACAGGTCCGTTGTTTTAAGCTAAAAAGCGGTTCAAAGTAGTTCAAAAACGGTTCAAAGCGGTTCAATGATTCACGAGAGATGAGAGTGTAAAAATGTACGGGCAGTGAAGCCCTATACTATAAGCTGTCTTACTCCTACTCATAAGATTATTCTGTAATTACGGCTATATCTGGTCGTGGTGTTCTTCTCATTTTGACCCCTTTCGGTATACTGGCCTATAGTGAAGTCGGAGGAGTATAGATGTACAGACCCCATCTCACGCTGTTACTGTTTGAAACAGGATTGCATGAAAAAGAACGATCAGCTAAGTTTAGATTTAAGTTCTGGTTGTATATTTTCACTGTTCTAACCACATATTTTGCATTTTCAGCCTTAAATTACGTGTAGTGATTAACTTACTTATGTCAGACCAGTATTTAAAAATATGATTTAGATCTTAGGTTTCATTTCAAACATTACGTTTTGTAATAGTATTGCTTTTCATACATATATCGTGATTTTGATTTCTACAGAATGCGCTCCGTACATAGATTCTAGAATTTATCTATCATGGCGTAAAACTTGAACATCGTATTAGAATGAACAATTTTTTTAATTCCAATAGTTGTTAACGATATCACATTTTTCTCTAATCTTCTTTACTTAAGAGTCTATTACGCTGTACTGTTCGGGTCGGTCTCAGGGGTCGGGTAAAGCGGGTGTGTGGTCAAAGGAAATATATATTATATTCTAGAAATCTGCCTAGGGCTAAGCTACATTCAAAATTCCAAACACACATGCTTTGATCAAGGCTTGATTAAAGTTTGTAGAGCTTCAGCAATTGCTATAAAATAGTGGGCACTTTGTTACGAAAACATATAAATTATACAGAGAAGACCAGGCTACTAGTAACATAGCTAGTTGCTGGAAGAATTTACGTTTACCCGATTTGCGTTCGTACTAGAGATTCACTGTCGGCTAGTCGGCTGGTCAGGCAGTACGCAGTTGCAGTTGTGCTTGGACGTGTCGGTCGTGACACTAGGAATACGATGCGAGAAGTACCGAGTATTGATTATTTTCATTTTAAGTGTTTACCTTCACTTTAAGGTAACATTTAAAATAAAACTACTTAAATATTTATTATTTGAGTGTGTTTACAAGCCAAAATTAAAAATAAATAAATTCTCTAAACCCGAAAAAAACTAAAATATTACTCTAAATAAAAAAAAGTTATAACAGGTTTTCAAAAAGACCACCTTCTTGTGCTAGACAGAAGCCTAGGCGGTTGTAAAATCCCCGTCTGACATTGGCTAACATATTAGGGCTAATAGTTTGGAAAGCCTCTCATATTTTTACTTGAAGCTCATCCAGATTATTAGCCTTATTATGACCATACACTTTGGATTTTACATAACCCTACAAAAAGAAATCATTGGGAGAAAGATCTGGTGATCTAGCGGGCCACAAAATAGTTCCATGTCCACTAATTAAACGGTTGGGGAAAGTATTGTTCAAATATTCTTGAACAATATGGGTATTGTGGGCAGGGCAACCATCTTGTTGAAACCAGACATTGTGGAATCTTTCTCCCAATAACTCACGAATTCTAGCGACAATCTGCTGCTGTAACAAGTCCAACTACTTTGCAACAGTTAAATTACCCTTTATAAAAAATGGACCAATCATATGCTCCCCTACAAAACCACCCCAAACACTTGCTTTAACTCCTGTTCTCTTGTTAATCAACACATCAGGCATTTTGTGTTTTTGTGCGGACATGCACCCATGTGTTGGAATTGGCCTGTTTACAAAAGTTTGTGGAAAAATTGTTTGTATATCCTGATAAGACCTATTTTGGAAATACCATTTTACAATTTACAATTTGAATTTTCTCACGAACTTCGTAAACATCCATTATTTTACTTAAAAAATAAATTTTACACGAGAGCTGTAGCGAGAATATATGTATTCGTTTTGGTTATTAAAACACGAATAAATACAAATTCTGTAACATTCTTATCACATATCTACCTATTTTTATTTTATTGCATTTTTTCGCCCGCTTTTTATCCGGCGGACGGGTATACACTAATTCGTCCGGTTCTGCCTATGTTACTACTACGGTGGTCCGGTCTGTATATCACTGTAATCACAAAATTTCAGTCTATTTCCCTATTGTAACGGAATTTTAAGTTATCTCTTTATTTTCGAGAAAATTTAATCCAAACATAAGGAATATTTTGTTGATGTTTGACCATCAAAATCTTAAAAATAAAGAAGTTGTCTAAAAATGTGCTACATGCTGGGTATAGTATAATCCTTTATCTTTAATTTCCATCTTCATTTGCTTATTTGCTACTTTTTCAGACTAGCGAAATTTACTCTTAACATATTAATCATTTTAACATAATTTTCTCTGGCATTTATCACCCACTATGATTATCAAAACTTTACCATGTTAATTACCATCGAGATATAGATCATAGAGTTCATCTCGAACAAATATAGACATTAATTTTAAGTAACTACAACTGTGTTTTCTTTTTCTCTGTCTTTCCAATGGCGCCCAACATTTTTTTTGTAGATATATTTAATTAGTCTTTCTCTAGTGAAATACAATCGAACTCATGACTGCTCTATTGGCTAAAAGCTGCCGTATGCAGAGTAGGTATTTAAAAACGCTACAGTATCCATAATGGTTTTCGAATTCATATTAATGATATTTCGTACCGCATTTGGATCCAATATAACCGCCGTGCCTCCTTAAGACTGCAGTGTTGTGTAGAAGCAGTAATTAAGCAAGTTTGAGTTAAAAAGAAAGAAAAAAATTACAGAAAGGAACATAAACATAAAAGAAAGCGCAAAAATTACGCCATATAGCTTATTTGCATTAGAATGCGGCATTTAATTGCCATAATTTTTTCTAATATCAACTTCCTTCGGAGAAAATTAAATTTCTTCTAATTTAGTTTTTAATTAAGTTTCCTAATTACTTTTCCTCTTATTAAAACTCTATTAATATATTTGTTTTCCATCCAGTACCTACCCACGTTAGGCAATTTTAAAAACAAATTAAGTAAGCTTACAAGCTTACCCGCAACGTTATCTTTCTCCTATTTTCCGTTCTCTGCGATTTTTTTCTTGTTTTTTATTCGCGAAATGTTTCGGGAACGAGCTTAAAGAGTGTCCCATTTCTTTAAAGTTCAGAAACGCGCCAGCGATATCGAGTTTTTATTAAATGAGAATTTTATTGGTTCTTAAATTTTATTTACGTAGGAAATTCGTTCGGAGAATATAAAGTTCTTATTTTTTTAGGGTGTACAAATGCTCTAAAATATTACTTCCTCGATAATTTTCTGTTTTTAAAGTGAAACGCGTCGGGTGTAAAAATTCAAAGCCGTGCCATATGGCCTTGAATGAGCGCTAGCTAGTGAGAGGAAAAGCAGTGTTTCCACAGCTTATAAAATCGCTATAAAATCTTGATTTGAATGAAACCAACCTTGATTTCATGTATATTTTCATTGGCAGGTTTGTAGTTTCTGAATAATGGTCTAGGTAAAGCATCTAGCTTATTTTCCAGCCCAGAATTAGAATTTAGAGTGAGTAACTCGCATTTTCATTGGGAGACACTGTCATATATATTTCAAACCAATAATCAACGAGAATATTTGTATAATTTAAGAAAATGTTTCTATTATTAATCCGGTAAATGACGGAGATAAACAATTGTGATTGAATAAAATTTTATTTTAAGATAAAACTTTTGTTAACATCATTCTGAGAATTCGAATAATGAATTGAATAATGACAAGACAAGTGACATCTGTCTAAAAAAGACAGCGATTTAGAATGACAATTTGGTTATATAAAATTTTGATTGTGCCAATGAAATACATATTCTAAGTTTACTGGTTGCCTAACGATTAACATTAATTTAAAAATAAATCCCCAAAATAAATAATGAATCAAACGTTTAAACAAAAACAGAGCACAGACCACACAAAACAAATTGTTAGTTAGTAGCAGTTAGTACTCATAGATATAGATGTAGTAGTATTTTGGTTTAATGGCCACAGCTATCCGGCCGGGTAATAGAATTATCATTTTTTTAATAAAAATTAAAAAAAAAACATTATAAAATTATAAAGCTAGAAGAGTTTACGGTTTTTATATTAGCTCTAATTTTTTATTGTTTATAAAAAGCATTCATAAAAAATATATATCCTTCGAATTCTTCAATCTAGTAGCTGTTAGTAAGTAGTTTCACTTCAAATATGCGCACATAGTGCACACACAATTTTTTAATAGTAAGGGGTCGTCGTTGTGCCGGAAACACTGCGACCTGTAAGACCTATTGTGTTTGTCACCGTTCTATCTCTGCACGCACTCTCCCATTGCACGCACTACCCAGTACCAACTTCTGCAGGTCCTTGGTAGGATAGGAGCATAGCTCCTACGGTTCTAGCGTTGCTTTCCAAAATAGGTGTCGCTTGAGATCCAGAGCCTCGCAGTGACATATTATGTGTTCCGCTGCTTCAGTACTTGACCGCAGAGTCTGCAGCAAGGACTTCCTTGATCCAAGGACTTCCTTGATCCTGAGTTTGTTCAGGTACCACTTTACAACAATATGTCTTGTCAAGAGAGCTGTTATAGTTCGCACTTAATCGTGCTAAATATTAACAATTCAATTATGGTTTTATAACTAGGTCTTAGGATGAATATTTTGCTCTACCTCTCCTTTTGTCTTTTTTTCCAGTGGATATTCTGCTCTTTCCTGATCCAGAGTTTTACTGCATTATGGGTTATACTCCTGTTACTGGCTCTGGACTAAGATAGGATTCCCAAAATGATTTAATTCTGTTCCTTTCTGCCAGAGCTCCCAGTTCACCCAGGCTTATAAGTTTATTTCCTGTTACATTACATGGTACTAATTAATTTTTATCAACTATATACAGTGCGATATATGAAAAAGCAGACTCCGCAGGCAGTTTTAGTTGTTTGATCAGAATGACACTCCCACAGATCCAAGTTACCTGCCGTGGGATTCTTGTACTGTACAAGGAAATTTCTTCTCTCTAGTGACTCACACTTACTCGGATTTATTATCTCGGTGTTTTAATAATCGGTGTTTTAATTTTTATTTCGATTGTATATATTCAAGGAATATCAATGAATTGTGTAAGAAATTGACGATATATGAAACACTCTTCAAAAATAATATATAAATGTATCGATATATTTTTTAAAAGTGAAGGGTTCTTGGTTCTTATATTTTTAAATTCCAGATCTTTTAACATCTGTTTTGTCGAGTCTAGCCGAACACCTATTTCGGGTCATGATAGTTTCCGAATAACCAATTAATAAATTTCGAGAAATTTTTTGATTGGTTGGGATGAAAATATCAGTCGGTCAATTTCGTAAATCGAGGAAACTTATATTATAACTATATCCTAAAAATATCATAGGAATAATGAGTCACTAGCAAGAAATTTTATATTATGAGCTTACAGAATCCCACCTCTGGTTCATCAAGAATGGCGAGAAATTAGTAAAATAGATGACGATAAGAACTTTTAAAGTATAGTGCCAACAAAATATCTATATATATGCTGAAATAAAAGGAAGAAGAGCACGCAAAATCCTTTAATTAGTAAAATATGTTGCCGTGCAATTTTGATAGGTAAAAGTTGATTCTCACTATACCTTCCATATCAGCTCCCTTCCGTTTTCCTTCCGTTTACATAAAATATATCATGTAAATGAATAGGACAATGCACACTATCCATTCCGTTACCCTTCCGTTCCATATGCTTTCCTCCAATACATTTTTTTGGCTGACGAACTGAAGCGTATCGGAAACAACGTTGTCAAGTTCTTACATTTGTACCCGCTCTGTTAACATTTTGCTGATATTTATATTTATTTTTTCACCTCTTAATTAAATATATTACCTTTTTCAAAAAGATACAGATTTTTAAAATAAAACTTTCGTAATGATATAAATTGTATAATAAATAGTATGGAATTGATACGGAACCGAAGCATACGTAAATCATCAATACAATAAAAAATACGGAACGGATATGGAATGGAAACGAAAGGTATGGTAAGAATCAACTTTTATTGATAAATTAAAACTTTATAACAAAGATGTTGAATATATGTTGCCATAAACACTAATAACAATATAATAAAAACGATATGTTTTATAGTAAATACTATTTGAAGCAGGTAGTTTGTGCTAACAACTGTTGTTTGTTAACAATTGTCTTAAAAACAATAATAAAATACTTTTAAAAGGCTCGTGGACAATATTTTCATTGTAGTTGGATATACTATGCTGTTAGTCCGGTCGAGCTACCAAAATCCGTATGTTTTAGAGGGGGGCCTTTTTATGATTCTAAACTGTTAACGTTGACATTAATGTGGAAGTCACTTTGAAAATTTTGCAATTTGGTCGCTATATTAAATTATACCAGCAGAAAAAATAAACAAAATTTTTTAATTTAAACAAATAAAAATGTCGGAAACGGCAAGTAACTAAGTGACCAATGAAGCCTCTATGGATAGAGCTAGTGGAACTCTATATTCGCCGCATTTAAACTTCACAGATATTTAATCGATAACCGAGATATTTAACTTGAAAGATTTCGATATGTAATAAAAAAAGTCCTATTTATTTTTTTATATTTTACAAGGAATGATTTTGCGTTTCCGTAAACGTTACCGTTTTAGTTAGCGTTAATAAGTAACCGAACGCTAAAATTATGTTACGCCAAAACTCTCCATTAGTTTCTTCCTGTCCACCAGATGGCTCTAAATGACGGATTTACTTGTTTTATTTCAGTGGTGATCTATATGTAGTACATGAAATTAGTCTATGACTTCCTATATACTTGTAGGGTACATACACGTCGAAACGTCGCCGTCGTTAATAATTTGAAAATAAAAACCAATGCCAGTCTAAGAAGATATTTTATTTCATAAATACACTATGTGGATGTGCGGCAAAATCTCTACCTCGATTTTTAAAAGAAAAGTCGAAAATATATAAATACATTTTAACAACGTATAAAATCGTACGCGACTGACAAACGTTTCCGTAAGATAAAAGCCCCCGACAGAAAATATTTTTAGATTTAAAGTAAAAACCTCGATTCCTCGGGAAACGGGGACGGGAACAAACAAAAGGGAAAATCCTCGAATACATCGAATAAGCTTATTGATTCTTGTATTTTCTTTTAAAATTTATATAGGAAAAATGTAGGACGGAAGGAAAATTTTCCTACGAAGATTCGCTAAGACTCTGGTAACTAGAGCTAATTATCCTACAATTTTAGAATTTAGAATGAGTGGGAAAGGGGTTAACCACTGCAACCTTACAGATCTATTTTATCCTCCTTTCCTGAGTTATAACTCATCATACAATCCCAGGACTTTGACAAAAGCCAGTATCTGGGACGGTTTTACAGAGGGTAGTTCTCCATCTCCAATATCAGCCGTACCAAAGTTCATGGCACGAATGGTTGTCGTCTCGGCGCACTCAGTAATGAGGTGTTCTGGTTCCCCGTTTTCCCCATAGAATCTGCATTCACCGTTCCTTCTTAGTTTTAATCTACTGAGGTGTTCATATAGGAGTCAGTGTCCTGTTAAAAACTCCGTGACAATCCGAAGATTGTTCTTACATAAATCCAGGAAGATCTTTGATTTCTCTTAGTCGTAAGCTCTCAGAAACTTCTTCGAGTGTCTTAGACCGTTGTAAGATTCCCATTCCAGGTTGCGGATGGAGTCTTCCAAGTTCTTGAGTGCCGCCTTTAGTTCGTTACCACTTGGAAAACAGAACGGTTCTGGTCCAGTTAGTGGAGTGTTAGTTCCTTTTCTAGCTAGATCATTTGCTTTTTCATTGCTTTCTATCCCTGGGTGAGCAGGCATCCAGAGTAGCAAGACTTTGTTTTCTTTGCCTACTTTATTCAGCTTCTCTGTGCATTCTTTGACCAATTTCGAACTGATTGATGCTGAGTTGATCGCTTTTAACGCTGCTTGACTAATGCTGAGTAGACGTTTCTCTCTTCCAATCCTTTTTATTGCTCAATGCTACATTGAGATGTTTCTCAAAGTTGTATATTCTAGGCATATCATTCAATCTTTTCCATAATTATCCTAAGAATAAAGGAAAATCATTGAATTGAACAAGACGAAATGGTTTTATAACATTTATATAAAATTTATTCATGCGCATTTAAAAATTAGACTTTGAGGTGCTAATAACATTGGCCTGCAAAAAAGTTCTCGAACACTGGTACCATGACCGCTGATTCTTATTATACGACAAATGGTAACTAGTAACCGAGAGTGTAACCTAAGATTTTGTATAGTCGGATTTGTTAATGAACCTTACTGGGGGTTTACAAATTAGCAGTGCAAAATTAACGATCATAGAGGCTTACATTATAGAGGCATATTGACTAATTTTTGACAAGAATTTAAAGATATCTTTCGAATCATCAATTATATTTTTATGATCGGTTTATAACCACGATTAACCAAAAATTTTCCTTGATTTAAGTAAGAACAGTTTGCAGATTGTCTCGGGGATTTTAGGAAAACACTTTCTCATCAATGAACACCTCAATACATTAAGGCTAAGAAACAATGGCGAATGCAGATTCTGTAAGGAAAATGAGGAAACCAATTTAAGCAGAAATCAAGAACCAGGAAGACTACATTCGTAACTTGAAATCTTTGGGAATCTTTGGGATGTAGAATGTGGAACATTTAGGAGGGGAGTGAATCACCACGACATTACAGATATATTGTGTGTTCCCCTTTCTTGAGTTATAACGAGTTATAACTCATCATAGAGTCTCAAGGCTTTAAAAAAAGCCAGTATCTGAGACGGCTCAATAGAGGCCAGTTTTCCATCCTCGACATCAAGTCCTTGTCTACCAAAATTCATGGCGCGAATGGTCGTCGTCGCGGCGCGGCGCACTCAGTGATAAGGTGTTTTGGTATTTCTCCATTTTCCCCACAGAATCTGCATTCGCTGTTGTTTACCAGCTTTAGCCTACTGAGGTAGTCGTTGAGAAGAGAGTGTCCTGTTTTTATTTAATCAAGGAAAATCTTTGATTTTTCTCGGTCGTAAGTTCTGAGAAACTTTTTCGAGTGTCTTACACCGTTGGAGGATACCCATTCCAGGTTACGGATGGAGTCTTCCAGATTCTTCAGTTCCATTTTCGGTTAGTTCCCGCGTGGAAAACAAAACGGTGCTGGTCCAGTTAGTGGAGTGTTTGCTCCTTTTCTAGCTAGATCATTTGCTTTTTCATTGCCTTCTATCCTTTGGTGAGCAGACACCCAGAGTAGGAGGACTTTATTTTCTTTGCTTAATTTTTTGAGCTTTTCTAGGCATTCTTTGACCAACTTTGAATTGATGGTTACTGAGTTGATCGCGTTTAGTGCTGCTTGACTATCGGATAAGATGGCTAATTCCTCTTTTTGATAGTACCTATATAAGATAAATTGTACGTATCTTTCATTAGCGTAAACTTCTACCTGAAGGATGCTGGGGTAGGTGCCCATTGATTTGGAGTATTTAGTTTTTGGCCTAAAAACTCCTATCCCTGTCCCTGCTTTGGTTTTGGAAGCATCAGTATACCACTTTATGGTATGATCTTTTACATGCTGAGTAAACGTTTCTTCCTTCCAATTTTTTTGTTAATCAATACTACAGTGACGTGTTTCTCAAAGTTGTAAATCCTTGGTATGTCGTCCACTGGGAGTTGGAGAAGCGGAATTTTCTCTTTGAGGGTTTTCCACGGTAATAAGATAATGGTATACGGGTTCCAACGGTATAAGATACTCGAAGAATTCTCAGGACTTACAAGAAAAAGAAATAAAATTTAAAAATAAGGAAACGTTTGCTCATAACAATTGGAGCTCCATAACTTAGGTAGCCTTCCATTACTGGTAATTAAATAACAAAAGTATTAAAAAAGGATTAAGGAAGTGGTTGCGTGACCGGCGGTTGTGAAAATTCATAAAATAATTGCCCAACATTAATTTTCATTTAAGCTGTAAAAGTAAAACAAAAATAATGTTGTAAACGGTCGTGTAATCTCACTGAAATGTTCCACTTTAATACGATGTTATTAATATAGCGATACTAAAAATTAATTGGAGAATAACCGCAGTTTATTGGTTATTTTAAGCTATGTTACAACACAATTATTTGTATGTGATTTTATCGGTGGGTATTCCACAATTAATTTTACTTTATTTTTTCTCTTTACTCTGAACCGAATTAAATTCATAATAAAATTCAGGTTGGAATCGTTGAATCATCATCATCATTTTCAGCTTTTCAACCATTTCCAATTATGGTGTGCCTCCCTTACATACTCTCTTTGTAGTTGGGTCCATTGTTGTCTATTGTTGGCTATGCGGGCCCAAGTTATCCCTGCTAATTTCCTAATATCGTGATCCCACCTCAGGTTCGTTCTTCTTCTAGGTCTTTTAATTCCTCGTGGGTACCATGCTGTAATTTTTGTGGTCCATCTGTTATTCGTTCTTCTTGCCAGTGTCCTGCCCCTGAGGGATTGAGATCTATTACCTGCATGGTCTTTTGTCTTATCCACTCTATTCTTTTACGTCTTTCTTGGTTATTCTCCGCATATTTCATTCCATTGAACGTTGTGCGACCTGCAGTTTTCTTATGATGTCCGTTTTAAGTGTCCATGTTTCACATGCATAGGTCATGACAGGTAGTACACATTGGTCGAATGTTTTTTTTTTTACATAGAGTGATATTCTAGATTTGAATGTGATTGAGTTTAGCTTGAGTACTCCTTGCTAATTTAATTCTTCTGTTGATTTCTGGTAGTAGAGATCCCGAGCTGTGTATTAGTTGTCCCAAATAAATATATTTTTCTACTATTTTCAGTGTTGTATTATTTATTAGAATGTCTTTTCTTTCCACTAGTTCGTTGTACATTACTTTAGTTTTTGCTAAATTCATTTTGTACGAAAGCGTAGAGCTGCCATCGCAACAATGAAATATAATTTTAGCAAAATTTACATTTTTTCTGTAAATATTAAATTTACACTTTTTCTGTAAATTTACACATTTTATGTAAACTTACAGATTTTCTGTAAATTTACACTTTTTCTGTAAATTGCATGCGAAATTTACTACCCAGCAGGATGACATCCCGGTATCGACCTGTTCGTTACTCACTAGTTAAAAGTGAGCATTGTTCTTCGCAGATTAAGTTGCTATTGTGCTGTAAGTACAGATATTTATCAGAGATTATGGACGACTACATTAAAACCTACTTTTAAATCGGTAAGTCACAAAGAAATTTTGACATGTATGCTAGAGGATGGTTATGCCCTAAGTTTACGTCATTTGCAGACGACAGTTTACGTCATCCCAGAGGTGGAGGCCAATCAGATCCTGTTGCAAACACTAATGCATCGGAAAGTGTGACAATACTTTCCGCGTCGATTAAAAGCATATAGGGAGAACATATTAAACAAAAAAATTGGCGCCGGTAGGCACGTATAGCCGTCCATACTAAAATATGGTAATATCTCGAAAATTGCGACTTTGACTGATTTTGATGTTATTGCAAATTTTGTTGCAAATATTATTCCTAATCTTAATTTGAAAACCGCGTTTCGGTAGCTACTGTAATTTTGGAGTTACGATTTTTTTAAATCTTTAACCCCCTCCTATACTCCCTTACCAACCCCCCACCTCCACCAAAAACTAATGGATGGATGTCACTTCTCGGATGTCACAGTATTTTTGTGCCAAATTTGGTTAAAATCGGTTCAGGGGTTTTTGAGTTATCGTGTTACAGACGGACAGACGGACAGACAGATAGACAGACAGACAGACACCATGAAAATATTTTGTATTTAGGTCATTTATGACCCAAATAACTCATTTTGAGTGAAATTAAAAAAACTTTTTTTCTGCCGATCCTATTGGTATGGTCGGCTAAAAAATGCATACTATTATATCACACACATTTGAAATTCAATACATCATCCCCAAAATAAGAGATCACCCGATTTTCTGTACTACGGGTGTTAGACCCAGGTTCAGTATAGACGATGAGGAATAATTCTTCAAGTATTTTTGAAGAGAGTGTGGTTTCAGAACAAAATATATCTTAAGGATATACTGCGATATTGCTTAATCTTTTCATATTGTCCGCATGTCTTCAATCCCTCAATTAATTGCCGCAGTGGTTCACTAATTCTGTCTTTACTAGTGAAGACTTTTGTGGATAAATTGGCGTAGAACAGAATTCGATTGGAACTACTCGTAGAATAACGCACCACTGTTGCCACTAACGCAGAAATTGACAGAAAAAGTGTAAATTTACAGAAAAAGTGTAAATTTACAGAAAATCTGTAAATTTACAGAAAATAATTAATTTTGAGACCCACTTTATTGGTGGCTGTATTTAGTTCATTAATTTGTGCTTGTAGTTCTTCAGGACTATTGGCAATTAGGACTATGTCATCAGCGAATCTTAGATGGTAAAAATATTCTCCATCTATTTTTAACACCTTGTTGTTCCATTCCAGCCAAAATTTGACGGAAGATTTCTTCTAATGTTGCTGTAAACAGTTTTGGGAATATTGCGTCTCGCTGTCGAACTCCTTTGCCAGTTGGGAACTCAGCAGCAAGTCTTTTGTCGAATTTTGTCGTACTGTCACACTAATAATTTCAATTTTGTAAAAAAAATTAAATTACGGAAAAAAGTTGAAACCCAAGCAATCAAAACCATTTGTGCAAATAAAAGAACGGAAATCACAAAAAAAAGTTTGAAACCCAACAAAAATTACCTAAACAACTCAATTTAGTCCTAGGTGCGAAGTAGATGGCATATATATATATATATATATATATATATATATATATATATATATATATATATATATATATATATATATATATATATATATATATATATATATACTTTTGCTCCGAATACTTGAATACTCGGTATAGTATTTTGCTAAGAATTTTTTTAATTGTCTGTCGTTATCCATTTTTCACAAGTTTTTACGAATAGCAGTCTATTTATTTAAAGCGAAAAACTAAATATAAACAGAAAATTCAGTAGATAAAATAAAACTTAATTTCTATCCATATTTTTCCAATATTTGTTTACTTCCCAAACTGTAAATGCCACAGAATAAAACATTATTTCAAAATACAATTTTATGCCGAAGAAATTTAATGAATTCGGCTTTGGATTCGACAACTATAAATTATTTAGGTAACAAATTTTCGTTTTACGTTCGCGTTTGAAATTAGTATTTAACTGCAAAAGCGTCAAACTGACAAGCATATTGTAATATTTTCAGAAGCAATTTATTTTCTTGTATACGACTGTGTAATTACAATAGTTTCATTTTTACTGAGAATATTTAACATTGCAGTGTAAAATTTTACGAGATATAACTTGTCAGTGAGGGTTCTTATCTGGCATTTTAATTCATAGATAAATTATATTTTTTGTCATTGTTTGGAAGTCGTCTGACGATATTCTTCCCTAACTCAGTGTACAGCCAGACGTGATGTGGTGTTACGTATATTATTTTCCCCCTTTCCAGGCATTCTTTCCCCAAACCATGCATTTTACTTGTGAGCGGTACCAACATTTTTACTGCATACGTTACAAATTACATCAGAAATAGATTATCGCTATTTAATAGAAGATTAAATAAAATTTTGAGCAATTTATTAGTTACCACCGAGGTTACTGCACACTTTCGTTTTAGCATTAGGATATAATGCAATTTGGATATAATGCACGTGATACTTCCAAACCAATTTACCATTTACCATTTACAATTTAATATTTGATAAAATATAAAATAATTTTTCTTTGTTTTTTTTATGGAGTACCGTACTGTATATTATTTTTTCAATAGATCTCTGAAACTGTCGAAATATATATGTTTGTATATTTTCTTGAACCTTTTTTTGAATATAAATATATTTTTGGTATTTTTGGGATTTCGGTTGGAATTTGGTTGGATATTGGAATAATAATCGTTAAGGTGGGTATTCACTTGCAACAAAATACTCCGAACGAACCAAACGGGCCGCGCTCGCTGTAACAAATTTGTGTAGTCAGTACATTGCAACCACACGGAACCGAACGCGCCAAATATTTTCCGAAGCTTGTCGGTAAACGGAATTTGCTCAATAGAAGTTGTTCGTTGGCCGGTGTTCAGTGGAAACGGCAGTTTTGACCGTTCGTTGTGTTTGTGGTTAAACTGTGCCTAGCTATGGAGTGGAACAGAGAAAAGTGTTTAGAGTTAATTGATGAGTTTGAGAAGCAGCCTATTTTATGGGACCCGACAAATGGGACATATTATAACAAAATAAAGAAGCATGATGCTTGGGTGGCAATTGCTAATAATATAAGGTGCATCGCAACTAGGACCTTAAGCATATTAGATTCTCAAAATCTTCTGCAGCCATCCTTATAAGATTTTCATATGCATATATAATCTATTGTCACTAAGTAAGGCCATAATTTGACGGCGCAAAAAGAGGCGTCTTGCCTACATCTTTCGTACTTTCCTTTTTTTGCTCTTTTTTGTTACCCGCTAATGCCTCTATAATTAAAAAAGCATCAGCTGCTATGGTAATATCAGATGCATCCATGTCGACAAACACACTATCACTGATTACTGGTGGGAACGCAGCGAACACCGCAAACAGGCGGAACGCTCCGCGCAAAATGTTTTGTTGCAGGTCGTTCAGAGCGCGCCCGGAAGATGTTTTGTTGCAGATTGTTTGGAGTGCGCGGCGCGTTTGGTTCGTTCGGAGTGTTTTGTTGCAAGTGAATAACCATCTTTAGATACGTATCTAACGATTTTAATGATTTCTTTTTATGTAGTGTATTTATAATTGTGTTTTTATACTTTTGAATGTTATACTTTAAAATTTTAATTGACACTTTACTTACGATCATGTATTTTAGATTCTGATGATGCATGATGCCTGAACTAAATGGCAACATACCTTAAAGGTGTTGACATCTGCTGGTTTTGCATGGTTGCCTGTTCAGTTTTAATTTAACAATAAATGCAGTTTTTCTTAAATTAGTTAAAAACTGCTAATCCAAGATTGTTCTAATTTGACTTTTGTATTCAGCATACGCAGACCTTCAATAAACCTTTTTACGACTTTGCTGTAAAATAAACAAGGACGTCAATATTAGGACAGATGCTTTGAATGGGATTGGCCATGTTTCAACCCGGTATTATAGGTGTTTTCCCTTTTTCGTCACCCAGTATAATATTCTATTTAAAAATCAATATCCGGATTTCTCTAAGTTTAATAAAGATATTCATCAATGATTAAAGAATACAAGGAAATGTAACGCCCATATACTGGCTGCAGCAGAATTTGTGATGTCAGACGCCATTTTTTTGGAGGTAACGAATGACTCATCAACTGGTCATCAGCGATAATTTTAACGATTTTTATAGTTTGTGTAACTTTGAACAATCTTTATTACAATAGTCATTAGTTGTTCAGCTTTCAAGTTTAAAATCCGCAGCGATAAGAAAGAGCCAGGTGAGCATTTTTTTTAGCGTTTCCTTATTGAATTCGATAATTATGTTTCTGATAAAATAAATAAATAAATAAATGCCTTTATTGTCAATAAATTTTACAATTTGTAGACAAAGGTAAAATAAACAAACAAAGTAAACAAACAAGGTACACAAACAAACAAACAAAAGATAATAAAAAACATTATACAAATAATATTGTCAGTCTTATTGTTTAAAATAAACATTTATATAAATGTTTACAATGTCAAAGAATAAAAAAAAATAAAAATAATATTCAAAAATATTTAGTTAGTTTATGGTAAAAATATCAATGACCTCTAAATAACTTTATTTCGGTGTCATATAGCAATAGCAAACATAGATCAGTGTTTACAAGATCAAATTCGATTATCAAAATATAATTCACTGACGGCGTAGAAAGCCTTGTCTAGTAAATAAGAGTTCAATGCTTTGCGAAATGAAGAAAATGATGTTATGGATTTGATTTCAAATGGTAGGTGATTGTGCATTTTTTTCGAGTTGTATAATATTGAACTTTTAACTAACTCTGAGCGTGGGGTAGGTAGATAAAGATCTTGCTCCGCGTTCCTGAGTGGATAAGTGTGAGATGGCCTTTCTTGAAAAGCTGATACATGCTTACGTATTAGGCAAACGGATTCAAATATAAATAAGGAAGGAAGAGTTAATATTTTTAATTTTTTTAAAAATTCCTGGCAATGAGTTCTGCTGTTTAGTCCCAGTGGATATCGAACAGCTTTCTTCTGGAGCTTGAAAATGCGGTCAAATTGAGTCGCACAATGTACCCCAATACGTAAGAATGGAAGGGCATACCTGAGGTGCGACTCAAAAAGTGCATAATAAATAGTTCTAGCCACTGACAAGTTAAGCTCCTTAGAAACAGATCTTAACGCAAAACAGGCAGAGCTCAATGTTTTCGACAAAGTTTCGATATGCATGTCCCATTTCAGAGAATTGTCTACAATAAGCCCTAAGAATTTTACAGATTTTACGACGTCAATGGTGGTAAGTACAAAAGGCTGCAGCGAGTTTTTATACGACAAAGCTTTAGTTTTAGAAATGTTGCGACTCAGGAGGTTCGAATCGCACCAAGATTTAATGGTGATTAAGTCGTTTGATATAATCCTGTGAAGTGCCGTGATGTCCTTGTTGCTCCAAGTGAAGCTAGTGTTGTCGGCAAAAAGACATATTTTGCCACTGATGTTTATGTTAGCAATGTCGTTAATAAAAAGAAGAAACAAAATGGGGCCTAGCACTGAGCCTTGTGGTACTCCACATTCTATTGGCTTGCTAGCAGACAGCGTGGTATCCACCCTCACAAGTTGACTTCTGTTGCTCAGGTACGACTTAAACCATTCGAGAGATGATCCCCTGAACCCATAGTGCTGCAGTTTATTAATTAGGATCTTATGATTTACACAGTCGAACGCCTTAGAAAAATCACAGAAAATTGTTGCTGTAAAATGATGGTTATTTAGGCTGGAGTAAACTTTATTAAGGAGGGAAATCATAGCGTCATTTATGGACTTGTTGCTCAGAAATCGAAACTGAAATTGAAACTGTTCAGTAAGTATTTTCTACTTAAACAGAAAAGATACAAGCCTTCCTTTAACCAACCTTTCTATAATCTTAGATAGCGTTGGAAGGAGTGCAATTGGGCGATAGTTAGAAGCTTCATCTTTGTCTCCTCCTTTATGCAGAGGAATGATTATTGCCGTCTTAAGACATTTTAGAAAAATACGATTTTGGAATGACATGTTTATTAAAGTTGTTAAGTCATTCAGAGTGCTTTCTGGCAGATTCGAAAACATTTTTAAAGTTAGCCCGTCTGTCCCAGAAGAGGATTTATTTTTGATGGTATTAATTGTACTGCGAAGCTCTTCTAAAACTACGGGCGAAAAAAAGAAACTGTGTAAGTTTACATTATCATTAGAGAGATATGAAAGTGGACCATGAGAAGGACATATGGTATTAGTTAAGTTTCTCGCTACATTTACAAAGTAATCGTTAAGGTTCTGAGGTGAGGTAGAGATATTGCTAGATGAAGAAGCTGAAGAAGGTAAAAGATATTATATGTAGGTACTTGATATGTGCTATATGTGAATACAAGTTTTGTACCTTTTGTTAACATTTTAATGTGATTTTTCTTAATTAATGATCCACAGAATGATACCACGGCATACGCCGTAGGCGTAGTCAAAACATTTATTAAAAACATAAATGTCTCTTCCAGCAGCTAAGTTAAGAAAAATATGTGCCACGGCACTGTTTGGAGGTCAGGTAACAATTTGGTGTCGGATGTTATTAGAACTTGTATTCTTTAGTCATTGCTACTCATAAATCAAATAAGTTTCAAGAGGTTATTAACAAAAACGGTATATACGAACTCTATTTTCTCGACTAAAAAATAAAGGAACTCTTTTTTGTTGCGAATAAAAGTTTACACCCGTTCAGCCGCGAGAGAGAAATACACTGTCATAAATATTAAACAAAAATAAACTCTCGCCAGCGATTTATTCATCCGCTCTGCTTATGAAATATGCAACAACAGCAACAGTTGTAACTCGGAAAGCCTCATTCTCCAAACCGTTGCTCTATCGATTCCCGTTTTGTTGAATAAGTCAACGGGACTTCGTACTACACCTTTGAAACGCTAAATTGTTTATAGTCCGTGAAATTTGATGCTTCTATATTTTTACACCTATTTCAATATACATACGCGTTTCAATTATATATTTTTATACTATTGATTTTGGCCGAAAATATTTGTACTTTAGGCCATGTATAGTAATTAAATTGGAGTATACTCTGTTTTACGATTCTGGGAAGATTTCGACAGACAATGGCAGAAAAAAAAGGCAAATGACGTACATACCAATCCATTTATTCCACTAAAAAAATGTTTCTGATATTTTTAAGTTAACTATGATTGGGTTTATATATAAATCCGTCATAGCGTTGTCGCTTTTTGTTTTTAACCAGTCTTATTGGTTTATTTCAAAAATGACAGATGGAACAGGCGGAACGATGAACGACGGACGGACGCAGATGTCTATGAACTCGACTTAAGATTTTGGAGACTTGTGAAGCTCTTGTTAGAATTTACAATGTTTAGGAGGAGGGGGGGGGGGGTTAATCACCGCGACCTTACAGATCTATTGTGTGTTTTTCTTTCTTGAGTTATAACGTGTTATAAGCCATCATACAGTCTCAGGGCTTTGACAAAAGCCAGTACCTGAGACGGCTCCACAGAGGCCAGCTCTCCATCTTCGACATCAGTCCTACCAAAGTTTATGGCATGAACGATTGTCGTCTTGGCACACTCAGTGATAAGGTGTTCTGGTGTTTCCCCATTTTCCCCACAGATTCTGCATTCGCCGTTTTTTTCTTAGCTTTAATCTACTGAGATATTCGTTGAGGAAACAGTGTCTTGTTAGAAACCCCGTGACAATCCGAAGATTGTTTTTACTTAAATCAAGGAAAATTTTTGATTTTTCTCGGTCGTATGTTCAGAGGAACTTTTTCGAGGGTCTTAGACCGTTGCGTTGGAGGATTCCCATTCCACGTTACGAATGGAATGCCGCAGGTTTTTCAGTTCCGCTTGGAAAGCAGAAAGGTTCTGGTCCAGTTTGTGGAGAGCCCCTTTTCTAGCTAGATAGTTTGCTTTTTCATTGCCTCCTATCCCTTCGTGAGCCGGCACCTAGAATGGGAGGACTTTATTTTCTTTGCCAAATTTGTTCAGTTTCTCTAGGCATTCTTTGACCATGTTCGAATTGATGGTTACTGATTTGATCGCTTTTAATGCTGCTTGGCTATCGGATAAGCTCTTGTTAAATTGTCAAATAAACAGCTCTGGGAAAATAATAAACATCTGCGATTTTGATTTTGCATTTTGATTGATTTTGTTACATGTGTTTTGTGTTTTTTAAATTTAAGTGAAGAAAAAATCGAGGAAAAAATACCTGGAAAAATAAGTGTAGACTCAGAGAGTTGTATTAGCCGCCAAAAAAGTTTGGTTACCATCCGTATATGGTACTAAACATTGGAGTAGCTGTAAAATTAATTGTTAGGTAAATAATAATAGCTTTTAGTACCGAAGAGAGATAAGATCAAATTGTGCTGGTTTGAAAAAATTAAGATTGAAGTTAGTTAACAAACTTTTAAGGTATAAATTCAGAAAGTGTTTGTAAATTATTGAAATTATAATTAATAAAATATTTTGTTTTGTTTATTCCTGTGCAATATTAACATTCTTTTATTTGTACATAAGTCATATTGATAACTATAATAAAAAATGTCGGAAGTTTCTTAAAGTTTGAAAGTTAAGAAATGGTTCTATTCTATAGATTTTTTTTGTATATAGGGTGGCGCCTCTCATACGCCGCGGAGGTTTCAAGGAGAACGACATTTTCTATTGAAATGAAATTTTGTGAGCATATGTAGGTTAATTAAGAGCACTTTTTAAAAATATAGAGAGTTCTACAGGGTGTCCCCAAAAAAGTTACATATCTAAGTTGTGTTTTTTGTAATGGAACACCCTATATATTAATTGATTTTTGGATTCTGGGAAAAAAATAAAGGTGAGTTTTATAAGAGAAGTATATGACCAAAATGTAAGGTTTTTGATATATTTTACATTTTATAGAAATAAAGAACAATTTTTAAATTACAATAAAAGCTACCTCAATTGGAATTTACCCGGTATAGAATTTTAAAATTTACACTTAATTTTCACAAAATGTGAAATATGTCAAAATCATTAGATTTTATGTATATGCTTCTTTAATAAAACTCATCTTTATATTTAATTTTACGATTAGAACCATGTCTCCTGAGCATTTTGTTTTTTGGATCATGTCAATATATGCCTTGGTTAAAATTTACACACGAAATTATTGCACAGGGTGTTTTAAAGTTAAGGTTAAAAAAACAACTCCCCGATTAACCCTGTATAATACGCCAAACACTAAAGTTTATAAAAAACTGAATTTACAAATTAAAGTTGATATAATTATATACAGGCTGCTAAAAAATCATGAAAATAGGGCTAAAAATAACAAAAACATAACACTTTAAATTTGACCAAAAATTTCTCCATTGCGTTTTTTCGCATCTGAGTGTATATAGGGTATTCCATTAGAAAAAACACAACTTTGATGTGTAACTTTTTTTGGAGACACCCTGTATAATTCTATATATTTTTATAAAATGCTTTCAGTTAATTTACATATGCTGTCAAAATTTCATTTCAATATAAACTACCGTCCTCCTTGGAGCTTCCGCGGCCACCATGTGGTGTTTTGTTTAACACATACCTTTGTTTATTTTGTATTAACGAACACCCTAAAGTAATTTAAGAAAAACTGCATCTATTTTTAAATTAAATGTGTCAGTTTTAATTTAAAAACAGATACAGTTTTTCTTAAATTACTTAAAATTGGCTTTTCCAAAATTGTTCAAATTTCGCATAGGCCTTCAACGTACGCATAGACCTTCAAAAAATCTATTTACAACTGGGTTGAAAATTTAACAGGGAAGCCAGTATTTGCATACATAAAAATTTGCATGGAATTTCCTATGTTTTCAGCTTCGATACATCACCCGGTATACTATTAATATAATAAATAAAAAGATTTTTAAATAATTTGGCATGGCTGTGTAACTTTGTTTCTCTACAGCATTAAGGATTTTATTATGCAAAAGCGAATTCTGTGCAAGGGGGTGAAAATAACGAAGTTTTCAATAATAAATGTGACAGCGTGAGGGCTACCAGGCTTACACACGACAATCTATTTAATGCTTTATATTTAGTACATATTCCAGTTTTATATTCCATTTTTTCGTGACGCAAACGGCTTATATGTATTTCGGGACCCCAATTTTACCAGCTCTCGAAAATGAAATTATCTTGTTCCAATTCTTTACACTGGATTTTTCGGGCGATAAGAAGAGGGTTTCTATTGAGTCGTACATTTTTTCAATAGTGTAGGATTTCCGGAAGCTAAAAAACTCTCGAATTTTCGTATAAAACATCCAATATATATTTTAGGATATAAAGTAATAGCAAAACATTTTCCGATGCACGTCATCAATCATATCGACATTGACACTAAAGTCTATAAACCTGACTAAATGAATTTTGGCAAAAATGTTTAAATTTGTTGTATAATTTAAGATACCGACCAGCTCTTTATTTTACTTTATAAAGCAAATGATTGTAACAGATATTTTATTTAGATTAAAACTTCAAAAATTAGTTTAAAGCGATTTTTATTATTGCTAAGTTGGTCACAGTCACATTGCGCCACGATCAGCAAGGTTGTCGTTTATTATTTGACAATTATTATCCTAATATCAGTCATTATTTTGTATAATATCGTGTTGCTTTTGAATCTTTTAGAGCAATTCTCGTTTTTTGCCGATTTTCATAGTATTTTTTAAAAATTGTACTTTTAAGCACAAACAGTTCCTGTTAGAACTAAATTTTCGAATTTTTGTATTGCATTTATTGAAATTGTGTGTTGAAAATATTAGGCATTTAAAGAGTCTAAGCAAAGAGCTTGTAGCTTTCCTGATAAATTATTTTGAACGAGAACGTGACAATAAATGTCGTTGATTACCCTTGACTACAGTCAGAGAAGTAATTTTGATTGATAAGCACATTATACCACTTTCAAAGTTATTTCTATGTTAGTTTTTATTAAATTCTGTGATTATTAGTTTGTGCATTAATATCACCCTCTTACTTGTTTTTACCACTTATGGCGTTGTAAGATGTATATCAATAAATAACCCATAATAGCGCTTAGAATAATCTTCATAATTGACTAGTTTTTGCCAATATGTAATAAGTAAAATAAGCTATAAAACAAATAAATCAACTAATTACTAAACTATTAGTTATAAAATAAACCGTAAAAATCTTTATAAAATGATATAATAAATATATTATTTGTCCATTTTAAATTAAGATTCATCTAATAAATCCATCACAATCTGGCTGCGCTGTCGCCATCGCTTGTCACTCAAAGTTGATCATGTGCATCGGAAATTGTTTTGCGATTATACATGGTGTCTCAAATTTTAATCGGGAAAATTTAATAGACGATAGAACTTAAAAATAAAACAAAAAGTTCATATCAACTTGTAAGATTTAAAGCTTCCTTTTCGAGATACAGGGTGTTAGAGATACTTAAAAAAGAAAAAAAAATAAGATATTTGAAAAACTATTTAATCGATTTTGATATAACTTGACCCGTTTATAATAATTACTATGGAACTTAATTTGTGTGTGTGATGTAATTAGATTTAAGTTTAATGGCCAGGGGCGGCGGTGGGGCATCACTGTTAAATTATTTTAAAGGAAAAAATAGGCACGCTACTGCTTTTTTAGATGTTCAATATTATTTTTGGATTTAGTAATTAAAAATATAATTTTTTTGTCTCCTGACTTTTTTGTCTATAACCTAACCATCATTATTTAATTTATTGTCCAGGGTGCAGTGAATAAATTAATTTAATTTTTTTCGCAAGAAGTAAGCAAGATAGACAAAAAAGTCAGGAGACAAAAAAATAATATTTTTAATTACTAAATCCAAAAATAATATTAAACATCTAAAAAAGCAGTGGCGTGCCTATTTTTTCCTTTAAAATAATTTAACAGTGATGCCCCACCGCCGCCCCTGGCTATTAAACTTAAATCTAATTACATCAAATTAAGTCCCATAGTAAGTATTATAAACGGGTCAAGTTATATCAAAATCGATTAAATAGTTTTTCAAATATCTTAATTTGTTTTTCTTTGTATCACATGTTATACACCCTGTATCTCAAAAAGGAAGCTTTAAATCTTACAAGTTGATATGAACTTTTTGTTTTATTTTTGCAAGTTCTATCGTCTATTAAATTTTCCCTATTAAAATCTGAGACACCCTGTATATCCATAAACGGATTTCATATTTTTAGAACAAGAATATTAAAAAAAAACTGCGTGTGCACTATGTGCGCATATTTGAAGTGAAACTTCTTTCTAAGAGCTATTAAATTGAAGCATTTAAAGTTTGAAAAAGTTACATATGCTGTTTTAATATAAATATTATTTCCAATTTATTTTTGTAATCTGTACATTTTCTGCTTTCTCAGTACCCTGCAAATTTTGTGGAATACCATCCAAAATAAATACTTTTATGCAAATACCTAACAAGATTAACGCTTAAATTTATTTAAGAAAAGAAAGCTTTTTGAACCTAACCAACAATTCGTATTTCTAGTGGTTTACAGTAATTTTGTTAAATTATACAAATATTATCGTTGATTATTGGTTTGAAATAATAAATATGACAGTGTTCTGGCAACTGACATAGACGCTTTACTTAGACCATTATTCAGAAGCTACAAACCTATCAATGAAAATATGTATAAAAATTTAATTCCTAGCACACAACTAGAAAATATTGGTTATAGTGATTTTCTTAGCCGCGTATGGAACAGATCGTTACCCAAAGCAAGTTAAATTATTGTTTTACAAAGGGTAGATCTACCCCGCATGGGGTAGCTGTGGCAACACTACCGTTACCACTTTTCCTGACTCTCGTTCGAGTGTCACGGCCTTGAATTTTACTCCCAACGTAAAAAGTTTTACTTCAAAAATCTATTAAGTGAATGGGATATCGATGGAGAATTGCCATTCCAGATTACGGATCTTCCAAGTTCTTGAGTTCTGGTTTAGGTTAGTTTCCACTTGTGAAGAAAATCTTGGAATAGTAGACCTCAAACATTTTTAAACATTAGAGGTCCTTATAGCAAAGTATTTTTATTATTTGATTATGACTTTGTTGTTGAAAAATCAAACAAGCTTAATTCAAAAACTATTTTCAATTTGTTTATGATTTTGATATTAACATTATAATATTGCATGTCTAAAGGCGGAGATTGACTTGAGCCGAGCGGTGTAATGTAACGTGTTACAAAACGAGCATTCCCTAGTCAAATAATCGGTGAACCGAGCAGCTCGCTAGTAACTTTAAATAAGAAGACTAAGGAAGGAGCATAATGCTATCCATGTATTCATGCATGGTGGGCGGAAAAAGCACTCTAGGGGTGGGGATCTTGACAGTTCTGTTTGACGATTCATTTGACACATTTGAATTTGATTTGAAATTTTGTGGATTTGTCAGTCTTTACGGAGCTTATTTTATGTTATTTATTATTTATTCTACTACTGATAGTTGTATAAAGGTAGTAAATCTAGATGGAAATTGTGGCAGCACTTAAATTAACAGTGACACTATCGCGATTTATCGAAAAAGACTCTAAAATAGTTGGTTCTGTAGCGTGCGGTAGATCTCGGCAAATATTGAGTGAAATAATGGAACAACTTTTCGCTAGTAAGTGACTATGTAATATACATACATGTAGTAAACCGATCATTTATGAAATTCACTTAAATTAACTAAATTATATATTTTTCTTGCATTTTAGCTTTTATTTATTACTTGTCAAAGATTAGATGTCAAAGAATTTAGATACGTTAATTTGACTTACCTGCTTCGGTAGCGTATCGGATGTTTGTGGTAATAAATACTTATATAACTTATCTATTTTTATTAGAATTATATATTTTTATAACAATTTTAATAACTACCAACATTTATTCACAACGTAAAATAAAACAACAAATTATTGAGTCTACCCCACGTCTATCCTACATCATAGTTTTACATTTTTTAAATAAAATTAGAACGACACTGATAAACCGGAATTTAAGTCGGCCATATTTGAGACCCATCGCGGTGTACCTAAGACTTTTGATATGTTCCTTCTTTAGTCTTCTTAGATCATATATGTGGATAATATTATAGATAGATCATATATAATTACGTGGATAAGTAAATCACTATGGAAACTGTCGCAAACATATCAACAACTTCCATTTATCTTCTTTTTTTTTGTTTCATACATGGTCCTTCTACTCTATTTATCCTTGTCATCCTTGTCGAGGACCTATCGTCCGCGCGCCAAATTTGAACATTAATTTTAAAAATTTAATTTGTAAAATGCTTATATTTGAAGAGTAAATTGAATGTTTACTGTCCTAAAAATTAAATTATATAAAAAATACATTTTTTTCATACAACCACTCCGTACGAATATCAATATTCTTAGGAAATCTAAGCAGAAAGTACGCACGTGGCTTAATATAAATAAAACAACTTAATACTGTACTTGCCTGTGAAAAGATAATTCGTGGACCTTTATATTAGAACTTTCACACACTAAACACTTTCTAGTCATTTTTACGAGTATTTAGAAAGTCCAGCGAAGAAAAGTAGAAATATAATTGCACAAACTAAAAATTAACTTCTCACTGAACAGTTGAGACTTGCATCCTTGGCTATATAAAAGCGTCGATAAAAGAGTAATTAATACAATTATTTTTAAATTAAAAAACGCAAAAAACAAGCGTCGTTACACAATGGAAATAAGATTATAACATATGATTATGACAAGATTATGATAATATGATGACAAAGAAAAGTTGGTTTCCATAACAATGTATAATTTGTATTTTCTAAACCGTATAAAATTGTGATTATTTTGGAAATACGTGCAACTTTTAATACGCATGCGCACAGTAAGGTATAACCTATATATCAGAACGTTTCATAAGTGCAATAAAAAAAGGTTTGAAAATTACATGTCGTGATGTTGGAGACATATTTTTAATGCTAAACTTATGGCGTTGATTGATCCACGTAAGTATACCTATATGATCTAGAACTTCATTCGACTGTCGGTTATTTAGCGAATATATTTGACAACATTACAAGTAAATACAATCAACAAGTCATTACAAGCCAATACAATCATATTTCTAGTAGATACAGTGGCTTTAATTGTGATTGAGTATTCTTCTGTTAATTTAGGAAACAAAGATTTGACTAAAGCCAGTATCTATGAGACGGGTTTACAGAGGTTAGCTCTCCTTCTCCGATATCAGTCGTACTCTTATTCGTTTATGGCACGAATGGTTGTCGTCTCGGCGTACTCAGTGATAAGTTCTCTCAGTAGCATTTCCCCATTTTTCTCACAGAGTCTACAGTCGCCGATGTTTCTTAGCTTCAATCTACTGGGGTGTTCATTAAGGGAACAACGTCCTGTTAAAAACCCCGTGATTAACCCAAGATTGTTCTTACTTAAATCAAGAATATTTTTTAATTTTTCTCGGTCGTAAGTCCTGAGGAATTTCTTCGAATCTCTTTGGCCGTTGGAGGATTCCCATTCCAGGTTGCGGATGGAGTCTTCCAGGTTCTTGAGTTCTGCTTTAAGTTGGTTTCCAGTTGGGAAGCAGAACGGTTCTGGTCCAGTTAGTGAAGTGTCTTTCTAGCTAGATCGTTAGCTTTTTCATTACCTGGTTCTATACCCTGGTGTCCTAACCAATATCGGCTGCCATCCAGTGTAGGAGTAGTCCCCGATCTTAGAATTTAGTAATTAACTTTTGTATCTTGGTATAAACAACAGTTGAACTTTATGAATAATTATTCATCTTTATTGTTATGTTGCTAGATAGTATTAAGAATTACGTTCCCGTAAGAAACTTCTTTGCAAGAGATAAAATGACGAAATACTAACTAATAAATGTAACAACGTGAGATTTTATTAATCTTGCACACAATTTATTTCCTACCCTATATTTAAACCAAATTTAACTTTTATATTGAAATCGCGAAGCAAACGACATATTTTGGGGCTCCAAGCTTCGCCGGCCCTATAACATAAATTGTCTCGTCATGCCAATTCTTTGGACCGGATTTTCCCAGGCGACAAAGAAATATAAGTTGTACGTCGAAAACCGGTATTTTTCAACAGGTCATAGCGTCGAACTGGTGAAATATGAAGACGACAAGGACCGGCCAAAAATCAAAGAAAACGTAAAGACGCTTTCCGCGAAGAAACGAAATAGCGTCGTTTCGATCGAAAGGATAGAAAAAGAAAGAAAATATTTCATTCGGACATGGTAAAAATAAATTTGGGAATAGTATCTGGAGTACTCCAAGGTAATAACTTATAATATAATTTTTTAACTTTTAAAAAACAGCCTATACAGGATGCTACATATTCGAGGTACGAGCATTGATATGTCGGTAACCGTAATAGATACGAACATGGTTAAACTGGGGCAAAGTTGCGTTTTGGGATGTCCACAAAGATGCCATCAAAAAATAAAAAATAAATAAAAATTTCAAGGATTGTTCAGTTTTTTGAAAAAAAACGATTTTTTTTTGAAAATTAGTTTTATTTTTTCCTGTCGTTATTTTTTAGAAAATCAAAAAACTAATTGCACATTCTCATAGCCATTTCATTAGGGCTATCTGATAGTATTTTTAGATTTTCAAATTTGCTGGTAATTTGTGAGATACAGAGGCCAACTTCTTCTTCTTAAAGTGCCTTCTCCATTCAGTGAAGATCGGCAACAACCATGGCAAATTCCTCTCTATTTTTTGCTCTTCTCAGCAAAGTATGTGAGTCCAGGCCTGTCCATCTCTGATGTTCTTCAGCCAGGAGCATTGCCGTCGTCCGGGTCCGCGCTTTCCCTCAATTTTACCCTCGATGATGAGCTGAAGGAATTCATACTTGCTATGTCTCATGATATGGCCCAAATAGGCTGCTTTCCTCTTTTTTATTATGTCGAGGAGTTCTCGGTCCTTGTTCATTTGGTTTAGAACTCGTTCATTCGAGACACGGTCAGTCCATGGTATTCTCAGCATTCTGCGATATACCCACATCTCAAATGCTTCCAACTTATTCATTGCGCTTACTTTGAGTGTCCACGACTCAACCCCGTAGAGAAGTGTGGAAAGTACGTAGCACTTGACGAAGTTGTCTTTTATATGGATGTTGAGACGTTTATCGCACAGTAGGTTCCGCAATTTTAGGAAGTTTGATCTAGCCATCTCAATTCGAGCTCTGATCTCAATGTCTGGGTTTAGGTCTTCACTAATCCAACTGCCCAAATATCTAAACTTTGAGACTCTTGCTATTGGTGTCCCACCTACGACTACCTCCGTTGCCTGTCTTGCATCTCTATTTATCACCATGACTTTTGTTTTGTTTGTATTTATCCTGAGACCCATTGAGTCGCCCACCGAGGACAGTCTATCAAGAAGTCTTTGCAGGCCCTCAGTGGTGTCTGCAATAACGACGGTATCATCAGCATATCTCATGTTGTTAATCAGCCTGCCATTCACTTTTATGCCGTCTTCTGATCCCTCAAGCGCATTTCGAAATATTAGTTCGGAGTACATATTGAAGAGCATAGGGCTCAATACGCATCCTTGCCTAACTCCACGCTTGATAGGTATTGCTGTTGTTTCAGTGTCCTGTAGTTTTACTGTCGCTACTTGTTGTTCGTATAGCTTTTGGATAATTTTCAGGTCTTGGGTATCCAGGCCTCTTCTTTCAAGGATGCTCAGCAATTCTGGTTGTGTCAATGTCAACAGTGGTTGACGCAGTCGAATGCCTTCGTGTAGTCTATGAAGCATAGGTGTACCTCCTTTCGTTGATCTCTGCACTTCTGCAAAAGCACCGATAGCACAAACAGGGCTTCTCTCGTCCCCAGTCCCTCGCGAAATCCCATTTGCTGTTCACTTATGTCTAGCTGATATTTTCTTCGGATTCGATTATGCAGAACCTTTAAAAACAGCTTTAGGACTTGCCTTTAGGAGGCCAACTTAATTTTTTTAAATAAAGACCTGCATTTTTTATTTCAGGTTTTGAAAGAACTCGGTCTCCTGAGTACAATGAAATGCCACACTTTACTTTTTTTTTGTTTTGGGTACCTTAGCAACAACGAAACTATTCAATTATTATTTAAAATAAGTCCGACTCTGGTTTCTTAAATTATTTAATTAATAATACTTTATTAATAATATTTAATTAATGATTATATTCATCGCAACAATTTTGATCAGCGCTAATTAACTAATCAGCAATTTAACACGTTAAGCGCCGGGTGGCATTTCACTGGTGCCTCACTTTAGTGTACCCTTGGGACCGCGTGATATCACAATGATGCCACACAGTAAGATTTGATTTTGGACGCCGAGGCATCAAGGCGATTGATTTTGAAAATCTACGGTCCAAAGGGCACATGCATGTTAACGGGTTGGGAAAATTTTAGAACCTATCAATTTTATCGCATAGTAAAACAGACGATCATTTTTTAGAATACTTAAATACTTAAATAATTATACAAATAGTTAAATAACATACAAATATTTAAATAAATACAGATACTGGTTTTACAAACCGAACACAGGTATTTTGATCGTGGCGTTTTATTTTGTGCTTCTGCCCTACCCAGTTCTTGCTTGATTCTTGCGTAGCAAACAACACATAAGTATCAACACATTAAATCATCTGTTCTTTTTGCCTTCTATCAAACGATGATTATTACTACCTATTATATTTTCTGTATCTATATTTTCAAGGCTATTTGATAGGTACAAGGCACTCACGGTCCAAATAAGAATATTTCATCCTTAGGACGGGGTGGCATCAACGCGATGACTCAAAAATAAACAAAAAAAGCCTTTTCGGCGTATCTTAAACCTTACCTACACATGTAGAGACCAAATATAAAGGTCTGAAGCAGAAAAAAAACCGGTCCCAACAAAACATTTTGATATTATTTTTAACTTTTTTTATTGTGAATTTGAAATTCCCATTGTGTGATCTAATAATATGCATAATATTAATCGTAGTTATTATAAATAAATCAACTTCTACAAACTAGTGTATGTTTGTGTGCACTATTGCAGAAATTTATTTTTTGTTCAATTTTATTTATAGCTTTTTGAACTTTCTTCTTATTTTTCGTTCAATTTTATTTATAGCTCTTTGAACTTTCTTCTTATACTTCCGAATGCATTTTGTACTCTTTATTGTAAATGTAGATGTATTGATTTCACTTTTACAAATGACGTCAAGTAATGTCCCCACCCCTTAACCAGTCAGGAACCTCGCTGGTTATTATATTGCTCTACCATTTCCAATCCATCTTCTGGGGAAATGATTTGATCGTTTATATTATATTAAATTTATATTATTTATTTTATATTATTTTTTATTATTTTATTACACTTTATTCTCCGTATTCGATGTTTTACCCCTGGTTTTACCTCACGTCATTATTAAGTTTGACAGCTTATCAATATTGTAACGATGAATAGATTAAACATTAAAAAACAGAGCCGGACTTGAAATTAATTTAAATAAATTGTGTTCAAATGTCCGAAACAAGAAAAATTAAGTGTGGCATATCATTAGACTCCGAGTTCTTTCAAAACCTGAAATAGAAAATGCAAGTCCGTAGGTATTTAAAAAAATTAACTTGGCCTCTGTATCTCACAAATTATTAGCTAATTTGAAAACCTAAAAATAGTCAGATAGCCCTAATAAGTAACAACAGGAAAATTAAAATTGACTTTCAAAAAAAACGTTTTTTCCAAAAAACTCAGCAATCCTTGAAATTTCTAAAACTTTTTTGATGGCATCTTGGTGAACATCCCAAAGCGCAAGTTCGCCCGAATTTAACCATGTACCGCAAATTTGTAGCACCCTGTATAGCTTTGTCGCTCTACAGTTACAATATTTTTATTATATGAGAATTTTATACAAATGTGAAAATAGCGATATTATGTGATATTGTGGAAGCTACCAAGCTTACATAAAGCAATCTAGTTTGTGCATTATATTTATTGAAAATTTTAACCGCTATTTTTCCTGGTTCAAACGACGTTTTTTTCGGTACTCTGGATTTCACGAGTCGTCGAAAATTAAATTATCTCGCCAATCCTTTTTGCCGTATTTTTCGGCTGACAGAAAAGGTTTTCTATGGTTCTTACGTTGAAAATCTATTTTACAGTCCAAGAGTTCGTATAGCGTAGAACACGTAAAATACGGTAACGGCAAGAACCGACGGAAAGCCAAAGAAAACGTAAAGCAAAATTTTGCCAGTTCAGAAATGAAATAGCGTCTAAGAGTATTGATCAAATAAATAAATAAATGCCTTTATTGGCAAAAAATACAATCTGTGGACAAAGGTAAAGTAAACAAACAAAAGAGAATACAAAACAAGTATACAAATTACATTGTCAGTCTTATGGTTTAAAATAATTACAATGTCAAAGAATAAAAAAATTCACAGATTTTGCAACATGCGCAACCATCATAGGCGTATTGAAAATACCAGACACAAGTCGGCGGTTGTCGGCAATCACCTGTTTTTTTACATTTTATATTAATTTGTGACGTCATTTGGAAGAGCTCAATAGAAATATAAAAGAACTAAACCTTGTTTGGAAAGCAATTTGACATTCGTTACGGCAGTCTATGGTGCCTCCGGTAGTCTATGGTGCATCCAGACCTGACGAGCCGAGCGCGAGACGAGAGCAAGACAAGAGCAAGACAAGAGCGAGACGAGAGAGAGACATTTTCTATCTATTTTTTACGCAAACCTGCCACGAGACAAGCCGAGTGGGATCATAGTGAAAGGAAGCCAAACACGTAAATTGCAATTGAATATAACAAACGATGGCCAAATAATAACGCATACAGTAATAATTCCCCATTCGCAAATATATTTCAGATACGTACAGTGGACAAGTGAACCGTTCGCAACGTTAAATAATTTTGATATTTAATTTTTATCGTGATGGCTTTTTATGAAAGTGTATACATAGAATTAAATGCATTAATTTGCAATAGCACCTCGAACCCACAGTTTTGTTATGGAGCCAAATTAAACCAAGTCAGTTTCGGTTAAGTTTAGATTAGGTCTATATTTTTATTAATTCAAAACCAACTAAAACCTAATTCTAATCTAACTTAAACTCACCCCTTCTTTTGCATATTTCCGACTATTACCTGGGTATTTCTAGGTTTAACTAATATTCGAACTTACGGTGTAAATTTATGGAGGGTCCATAACTTTAAATTCGCCGTACAACAAAATTTCACCAACTTTCTCAATAAAAATTAAAAGTAATAAATCGTACAATTTTTTATAGAAATGATGGAATAAGGGTGAACGGGGTGTCGGTAGTAAGATACTTGGAATGTAAGTGTTAATTTATAGTCGAATTGTGTTGCCTCACAGTATAGGCATATTTTGAACCCTTACTGTGCATAGTTACTGTAGATAAAAATAAATTAAAATATAGTTGGCTCCAACGATAATTTAGTTTGCAGCTTCTTTTCATCATACCTAATAAAAAGCCGTGACAACCACTACTTATAGTATGTACCTACATATGTATTTTTAAACATCATTATGAGATTTAAGTATAAAAAGGTGCCCGTAATGTGAGTAGCGGTATTGACGGTTTTTTGTTATGAGGAAAATAAGCAGCAAAATATATTATCGATTGCAGCAACTATGTATTCTTAGTTTACATTCAGTATGTCCAATTAATATGGAATATTATACCTTTACATGCTTTTAAACATTTTCTACCATTATATTTTGATAGTTGAGTTTTTGAAATTATTTGTTAGCTTCTTAAACAAAACAGACCCATAATAATTAAAATCTTTATCATCCAAGTCTTTCAAGAATTATGAAGTAATCTCACGTCAATTTTTTTTTAATTATTGCATGCCTTAAGTATTTGCAAAGTTAACAAAAATATTTCTTTGCATACCTTGCAATTAATATATTTGGTCTAATTTATCAGTTATTCATCATATCTGAAATTCATATTGTGTGTGACACAACGAAGAGTCAACGTGCAACGTGAAAGACAAGAATAATGGCAAGTAAAAAAATAATAAGTAAATAAGTAAAAAAATAAGTAAAAGTAATAATAAAAAAAGTAATAGTAAAGTTTTAATTACTAATTACACAGTTCTTTCCTTGAGTTCTTCTGCCTAAAATCTATATTGCCTGCCCTAAGATTTTAAATATAAATGATTGAAACTCATAACAAGTTTGCTGCAATTTAAACTTAAGATAATGATTTAATTATTAAATCCGTAATTATATTAAAATATAACACTTACGAAGTTAATAAATATTAACTATTTCTATTTAATCATTTAATAATTAACACGCTTAATTTTTTATTTTAGAAATCATACAGGCTATAATCATTAATATGACTATATTAACAGTACTTAAATTAAAATTTATTTGAAGGAATGCTACTTGAAGTATTAACTCGATAACTCGATGTCGGCGTCTTGTCACTGTTGTCTGGCTGATTGGCCGTTTAGGTACCTATTTGATTTCAGATAATGCAGGTTTTAATGTGCCATTTGTGGTTTTTTATTGGATTTTTTTACATATTTGATATACTCTATGAAGTGCTCATGTCCATTTTTCAATTATTAAAGTGCCTATTTAGATACATTTAAAATTAATTATTTAGTGTATAGTAATTGAATTATGGGTTTGATTATTTTTTATGAAATGTATTTTTTTTTCTATTAAAATAAACATAGCTTTACTTACAAAATCACTAGCTAGCCATTTTTAAATACAGGGTGTTAATTAAGTATCTGGCCAACTTCAGGAGGTGATTCTTTGAGTGTTTTTAAGGTAAAAAGTTAATATAAACGTGTGTCCGGAAATGCATAATTTTAAAGATACAGGGTGTCAAGATGTTTCCTAATATTTTTTATTAATATCTCAAAGATCCGTTGGCCGATTTTGTTGAAATTTCGCCGTGTTGTGAACTTTGATAAGTTAGCACTAATTAAATGATAATAATTATTATTTACAACAATATTTAAACGGTAAAAACTTATCCCAATAAATATCTGACAACGCCTTGGATTCATTTGTTTTAACGCCCGTTGGCGGTGGAAACCATGCAAGCTTTTTCTTTGTGCTAAGTTGTTAATTAAAAAATAATAATCATATAAAACAATATGGTAATTAGTCTAAATTTATTATTTATGTGATTCTGCTCTTTCTCGTATAATTTGCCCCTTGCTTCTCATACGGAAATAGTTAGATTAAAATAGCCAAACTGTACCTAACAATGCTTTGACATATTTCCTTTTAAAATAATATCGCTTTCTTTATCCGCCGGTCCAGACTCGAACGCCCTTGCCCTATTCGCTCATCAACGCCAGCTCTATCGACTTAACGTGTTGGCAGGCAGGTTATTGAACCCATGTTACTTCGAGCATGTCGTTTTTTCAAAGACGGGTCCCATATAAACGCGGCCAGAAGTATTTTCAATACTAAAATAAAAATAAGATTCAAAAATATTTTGTAAGTTTATAGTAAATATAGTAATAGCTAATATTAGACCAGTGTTTACAAGATCAAATTCGATCATCAAAATATAAGTCATTTACGGCGTAGAAAGCCTTGTCTAGAAAATAAGATTTCAATGGTTTGCGAAATCAAGAAAATGATGTTATGGATTTGATTTCAAATGGCAGGTGATTGTGCATTTTTTTCGATATTGAACTTTTAAGTAACTCTGAGCATGGGGTAGGTAGATAAAGATCTTGCTCCGCGTTCCTGAGTGGATAAGTGTGAGATGGCCTTTCTTGAGAAGCTGATATATCCTTACGTATTAGGCAAACGGATTCAAATATAAATAAGGACGGAAGAGTTAATATTTTTAATTTTTTAAAAAAGTCCTGGCAATGAGTTCTGCTATTTAGTCCCAGTGAATATCGAATGGCTCTCTTCTGAAGCTTCAAAATACGGTCAAATTGAGTCGCACAACACGTACCCCAGAATGGAAGGGCATATCTGAGGTGCGACTCAAAAAGTGCATAATAAACAGTTCTAGCCACTGACAAGTTAAGCTCCTTAGAAACAGACCTTAATGCAAAACAGGCAGAGCTTAATTTTTTCGACAAAACGTCGATATGCATGTCCCATTTTAGAGAATTGTCTACAACAAGCCCTAAGAATTTTACAAATTTTACGACGTCAATGGTGGTGTTGTTAAGTACAAAAGGCTGCAGCGAGTTTTTATATATACGACAAAGCTTTAGGTTTAGAAATGTTGAGACTCAGGAGGTTCGAATCGTATCAAGATTTAATGGTGATTAAGTCATTTGATATAATCCTATGAAAAAAAAAGAAAAAGGAAAAAGAGCAAGAAAATGAAAAAATAATTTTCTATTCGGACATTGTAAAAGTAGACCCGAAAATAGGTTAAAATTAACAGGGAAATGTTAATTCATTATATCTCACATTGTTGTCGAATTAATCCGAAATATGAATACCCACAAAATTTTAAATATTTGTTTTAAAGCTTTTTAAACATATTGCCTTATTATTCCTTACAAACGCATGACACTACTGACTTCAGGTTGGGTTGCAGAAATCATTATACTTAGCATTAGCTGGCACAGCTAATTAAAAAAAACTAGAAATCCAGACAAATATTGCTTTGGAATAAAAGGCTATTCTTGTATGAAGATAAGAATGAACTTACTGAACTATTATTATTAAAAAGTGAAAGGTTCTTGCAGGATCAAATATGTAATACGTAAAATACAAACAAATAAAGGGATATAGGCCCCGAAGCCGGCAACGAGAGGGTGGTTGG
Organism: Sitophilus oryzae; assembly: GCF_002938485.1. Taxonomy (NCBI): domain Eukaryota; kingdom Metazoa; phylum Arthropoda; class Insecta; order Coleoptera; family Curculionidae; genus Sitophilus; species Sitophilus oryzae. The sequence goes on along the minus strand of NW_022145921.1, from coordinate 92,945 downwards.
TTTCCCTATAATGGCAAACAAGCATAACTTTTTATTATTCTCAGTTTTTCATTATCTTTAAGAACTAAAGATTTTACAAAATAGCAGTTATATAGCAAGAAATATTTGTATTTTGAAATAATATTGGTTAGAGATTGAAGTTCATTAGAATAACTTTTTATACTAATACATACATTCCTGATGCACTTTTCAAAATCAGAAAAGGAAACACTGTTTTTTATTTATTTTTAGAGATAGATATACTTGTAGTGCACTGATTTCCTCGTTTTGAGTCATCTTTGAGTAATCCACTACAGGTTCTGGAATTTATTTACTAGCATAATATGGATAAAATTAATAATATGATATCTTCGCTTATAATACTTTTTTAACTATCGCTAACAACGAAGCGACTATATTACCATCCTTTGCCGCTATCCACGTACACGCTACAAACTTCGGTCGATCCCCCGCCAAAGTCAACTTTCCTCAAAGAGTATCCGCACGTATCGTAATAAACGTACCCGCTTACGTGTGTGTATGTCATTCGCGTCTGCTCAACAACATTGTGCCGATGAATAGAGGACACCTCCATTGTTCCTCCTGCCGACTGATTTTATCTGCGACACCGAGCACGGGCCCGCGTGATGACATAAATAGGGCGATTGTTACAATATTGACAGTTCGCCCACAGTTTCTAAAGCCGGAGCGTGAGTTAAACTGATAGGCGGAGGAGGGCAACTCGAAATCTCCTTTGTTCTAGTCGCTATTAACTACGGAACGTTTACTAAATTGGGTGTACAGGGTGTTAATTAAAGTGTGCGTGGTTTAACATCACAACAATGAAATTGATATTCATGTCTAGTATTGTTTGACGGTGCTAGAGGTTTCATTTAAATTAATCTGTTAAGTCAGTCAAATTCATTGTTAAGTAGTATTTTATTATTTATTGAATTACGGCGTTTCGGATAGTTATACAGGGTAGTACGAACTGTATTCCGGAAACTTCGGCCGCATATTCTGCAGATAAAAATGAGTAAAAAACTTCGTATTAATATATGTTCTAAAATGCTTAGTTTCGGAGATACAGGGTGTAGAAGTTTCATTTTTATTTTGATTTTTTCCAGATAATATCTGAAGTAACGTCAATATTTAGATGAAAATTGGTGTCTGGGAGTTTTTTGACATGAGAAATTTGATTTTGTTGTCAATATTTTACTCCTACTTGTAGTGAGCGCAATCTACATGTGTTTTAACTGTTTTGAAGAGTAATATTTTTCGTCCGTACCTGTATAAAACTACTGAATAAAAAAATACATTCCCGTGATTTTTTAGGTAAAAAAAGTCTGTTGGTAAAAATCGCTACGAGCAACCGTTCTCAACATATTTAGAATGGAAATAGTCAATACATGCCATTATTGAACATTTAATAAACATTTTCAGTAGATAGTTCTGACTTCTCTGACTATTCTTCCAAAATTATGATAAAACAGTTTTCAGAACTTTTGGCACAAATACATTTCAAATTTATGATTTTAGTCTAATAACTATTTAGTCAGCATGTTTAATTTATGTCAGTGATGACAGGTGTTGATAATTTCGATTTGAAATATCTCGAGAACCATTAATCGTAGCGATTTTTACCAATAGACCTTTTTTACGTAAAAGACGTCGTAAATGCTTATTTTTTTACTCGGTAGTTTTATCCAGGTGTGGACTACGCAATAGAATTTTTTCAACAGTTCCAGTAATTCAAGCGTAAAACTACGTTTTACTACTTCACTACGTTTAGTTTCAGAATCGGCTAAATTTGGCATTCCGTGTTAAAATTATTTAGAAAAATTGTGAAACGTGATACGATTGCATTTAGATTTAATTTTAAACTAAAAATTATTCACAGCATAAATGGAATCTATTAAATACATACCCACGCTATATAATATCTTTGTCAGATCAAATAAATAAGGAAAAGCTCGAGCACAGAATATTACAACAGAAAAACAAAATAATTAGTTAAATAATGAGGAAACATTTACTTTACCTTTAATAATCTTCTTTGTCACAATAACCAACATTTGCAAACCAAAAATAACATTAATGTGTCTCGAATGGTAGTTTATTTTAATCCTAATATCTATTATCGTTGTTATTTGTTTGATTTCCGTCTCCCTAGTTTGCGAATAATATTTTACGAATACGAATATATTTACAGAGTGTTATAAAAATTTTGAATTTAAAGAAATATGTTTATTTTTAAATAGGCGATTCATCTCACAAGCCCCCTTTATAATATTTAGTATAAAAAAATCTCACTATTAGTTTACAGTCTGATTTATAAATCACAATATGGCTCATCCCTAATAACCTCTATTATATCCGTTTTTATTGTTCCAGATTAACCGAACCATGACCTACCCGACACCACCAGCCCTCCGTTCTCCCAGTTCGACCCAGAGACCTGCCCGCGACCCACCACGTTTCGCCTACTAGACCGGGCGTCCTTCTTCGGGGCGCCTGCGCCGGCGGGCGGCGGCGGCGCCGCGGGGACATGTAATCCCGCGCAGCAAGCGGCGCCCACGCATCGCGCCACGCCCTCCGCCTCCGCCATGTTCTCCAAGCTGCGCAGCGGTGGGGGCGGGGGCCAGGCTGGCCACGCCATTGAATCGAATCCGATCGGACAGTACTTCGAGATCGGCAAGCAGGTGGCCAATGCCGGGCCGGAACTCGTGTGGAAGATACACGATGCGTACAGGAAGAGTGATGGGAAGGTGAGTTAATAGTAATTGATAGAGGATTGATTTTATCTATTTTTTATAAGTAAATGTATTATACTCGTATTCTGGGGTAGGGATGTGCGATTCTGTGAAGGAATCAATTTTCTTGGATCGATCTAGATTGAATGATTGCAAATCGATACAAGAAAAATCCCCAAAAAGTGAATAAATCAATCTCAAAAAGATTGTTTAATACAATTTTTGACTCTGATTTTCCGTTTTCGCAATAAATTATAAATATATATTTCTATTTTTTCATGACTTTTTACACAAAAAGATTTAAAAAAAATTATACAAAAAATGTATAATTCTGAACAGCAAGTACAATTTCGTTAGGTAACGTAAAACTTTAAACCTAAAAACACAACAAAATAAAATTCTAAATAATTAAACAGTAAAATTACTTTAAAATTATTGTTTTTAATACGTAATTAACGATATCTTCTCAAATTGAGGATAAAATTCGGGTAGCATGACGATTCGATCTCGAACTAAAAGAATCGATTCTATATAAAATCGATTTTGGATTAATCGACTCAAAAAATCGGGAATCGCATGTCAAAAGCTCGATTTTTTGAAGAATCGATTTAAATCGAACATCCCTAGTCTGGGAGCTATACCACATGTGAGAGGAATTATTTAAATCCTCTTTGCAACGTTCTGCAAAAAGTTTTTACTGTTCTCTTTTTCTCAACGTGCTTCTTAATTATGACAAAAATGTCACTATTTTCATCTGCGGAAGTTTTCAAAAATAAAATAATTAAATCTATATAGTACATAGAAATTGTGTGCAAAACAATTGCATTGTGCGTTTTCGTTGAATGGCTATAATGGCTACTAATGTAATAGTAGGTATATTACCTAGTGAGTGTTGTAAGGGAACATATTACCTACAAATAAATAAGATATGTTCAGATCTTGTAGGGGCCACTCTTATACAGGTGGTGAATCTTCGTTGGAAACATAGGAAATCGCATGCTAATTTTGAACTGTCCAAATGTTGGCTCCCCTACTTTATTTTAAAGCGAAGTCGTAAATAGGTTTATTAATATTTTGCGTATGGCTAAATACACATGCCAACTTTTAACAATTATGTATAGGGTGTACCATTTTCATCGAAATCATACGGTATCTCGGAAGATAGAAGTGTGCGGTTTGCTCAAACCTGTTCTACTTTTTTGTCAAACGGACGATGCTATAAACAAAATTTTCATAGCCCTCTTCGTTTCTGAGCTACAGGTTTTTTTTATTTTTTTTTTCTATTTGGGACACTCCCTGTATCTCTGTTATTGTGAAAGGCATCCCAAGCTGGAAACTGTTTTTGAAACAACTTTGAACATATTAGAACTTTTTTAAATTATTATTTCTCAAATCAATGAATTGGAACCAAGGGTCCCATATGATGGTCTTCTTGATTCCCGAATTTGTCCGTTCTCGATTTCCTATTTTGGGGATTTTAGTAATATGAAATATATCATGGCAACTACAACAATGTCGAACACCTGGAAAATGCTTTAACAATGCAAGCTTTTAGATATTTGCACACCCATCCCATTATAATAAATTCCGTTATAAAAAAAAGAAAAATATATTTAGGTTTAGTGGTAACAGTTCAAAAGTAAAATAAACTAAGTGACATTGAAAATTGAATACCCACTAAATATTATTTAATTTTAATAAATGTTTGTAAGCATGTTTATTATTGTATGGATAAGAAATGATTATAATTTGAACGCCGTCAACACACTAGTTTTTGTGCTATACATGTTTATGTTAAAATTCCAATCATCCAATATAGACCCGGCTTTCGCACAGTTTGTTACTTATTCTGCTACAGAGTAGTTTCAGGTATTTTTCTGAGTTTATTATAATGCCTAGAATATGTAGACGTGCCAATTTTAGACAACTCAGTGATTTTGATAGGGGTCGGATTGTGGGTTTGCCGGAGGCAGGATTATCATTTCGAAAGATTGCTGATAGGGTCCATAGAAGTGTTTGCACTGTTGCCAATTGTTGTAGAGCTTACTTTCAACAACATCGTGAACATCGTGTCAGAGGTATAGGGCGTCTAAGATTAACCACTGAGGGTCAAGATCGCCATTTAAGGCAATTAGCTGTCAGAGACCGTTCGGCCACTTCCCGAGCAATTGCTAACCAATGGTTTACGGAACACGGAAGACTCATCACGATGCGAACTATTTACAGACGATACGGTCTTTTGGGCTGGTTTCTTTTCGGCCTTATTGGGTTTTATCATTGACCCCTGAACATCGACGACAACGTCTAGAGTGGTGCAGAGTCCAACAAGAATGGGGCGCAGAATGGAATGCTATTGTTTTTAATGATGAGTCGCGATTCTGTTTGGGAATGCACGACAGTCGGACGCGAGTGAGAAGATACCGTGGAGAAAGGCGGAATCCATAGTTTTTCATGGAGAGGCACGTAAACCAAGTTGTAGGAGTTATAGTTTGGGGAGCAATCGCATATTTTAGCAGGCCACCCCTAGTATTTGTTCGAGGTAATATAACAGCCCAACGCTATATTGAGGAAATTGTGGAAGCTCATCTCTTACCATACTTACGAACGCTCCACGATCCTACATTTCAACAAGATAATGCCCGTCCCCATGTTGCTAGATTAACTGTGAACCACTTACATAATGCCCAAGTTAATCTCCTACCCTGGCCACCAAGATCTCCAGATCTCTCACCAATTGAACATGTATGGGATATCATGGGTAGGAGACTGACAAACTTACCGCATCCTCCTCAGACACTAGAAGCTCTTCGGCATGAGATACAGTTAGCATGGGATGAAATACCGCAAGAAGGCATAAATCATCTGATTAGTTCCATACCCAGACGGCTCAACGAATGTATAGAACATTGAGGTGGTCCAACACATTATTAACAAGGACAAGGTAACGAGCCAATATTTTCACTCCAAATTTTGACCATTTACGCCTTTTGTCAACCTACATTCATGTACAAAAGATTATTAAAATTAAACAATTTTTAGTGGGTGTTCTATTTTCAATGTCACTTAGTATATATTAATTACAAAGATAATTTTGTGTATGACTAATGTAGTAAATACCATTTTGATTTTTTCGAAGATACGAGTGTTGTTCCAAATTACAAAATTTTCAAAAAGACCCTGCAGCTCAGAAAGGAAGAGGGCTACGAAAATTTTGTTTACAACATTTTCCGTTTGACAAAAAACTGGAACAGGTTTGTGCAAACCGCATCCTCCTATCTTTACTCATAACGGAGATACCGTATGATTTCAACTAAAATGGGACACCCTGTTTTTAGGTTTTAATTTAAAAATAGATACAGTTTTTCTTAAATTAGTAAAAAACAGCTTATCCAAATTGTTAAAATTTGGCATGTGTATTCAACATACGCAGAGCTTTAAAAACCTACTAACGACTTTGCTGTAAATCAAAAGAGGAGCCAATATTTGGACAGTTCAAAATTTGCAAAGGATTTCTTATGTCTCCAATACCCATGCTCCACCCGGTATAGTGGTTTTACCTAAAAATATCTACTATCTGTGTCAAGTTATTTTCTGAACATTTGGATCCTGCCTTTTGTCTTATTTACATGATTGTCCTGGATAAACTTATTAAATCTGTAAAAAATGCTTATACAATGTCTTATGCAGATACATATTAGCTTATGATAAGATATTTAACAAACTTTGAAAACATATTTTATGTTTGCTGTAGTATAATATTTAAGTTCTTTATTGAATGTTCATTAAATACATGAATATCAAAATGTCAATATTTTTTTATTCTATTTTACATAATTAGTATGGATATGATTCCCGGTTCTTGGAAGAAAACTCATTCTTCACCATTTTGAGTTCTTACAATATGTATGTTTTCGCATATATTACAATATATACGTAGCGGTTTAATAAATTATTTAAATCCATATAATGAGAATGTGTATTGCACAAGTTTGTGTGATTTTTTAGTAGAATGACAAAATATCGTAGATAGCACACAAAAAATAATGTCAGTAAAGTTATGTATAATGTAGGCAGACTATAGACGCCATATAAGCATGTTACGAGTCAAAAGAGTTTGTAATTTAATTGCGGCTCTTGTGCATCCAAATGGAGAAATTTTACTAAATTTTCAATGTGCTTTCAATAAAAAATTTAAATATTATACTATTCTAAACATAGTTTATAAAATTTGTTAAATATCCTACGCTTTTCGCACCAAAAGAGATTTGGAGAAGTGCCTAAGTTTATACAGAGAAGACCAGGCTACTAGTAACATAGCAAGTTGCCGGACGAATTTACGTTTACCCGATTTGCTTTCGTACTGGAGATTCACTGCCGGCTAGTCAGCTGGTCAGACAGTACGCAGTTGCAGTTGTGCTTGGACGGGTCGGTCGTGACAATAGGAATACGACGCGAGGAGTGCCGAGTATTTATTATTTTCATTTTAAGTGTTTACCTTCACTTAAGGTAACATTTAAAATAAAAATACTTAAATATTTATTATTTGAGTGTGTTTACAAGCCAAAATTAAAAATAAATAAATTCTCTAAACCCGAAAAAAACTAAAATATTACTCTAAATAAAAAAAGTTATAACAAGTGTTCTAAAAGACCACCTTCTTGCACTAGACAGAAGCCTAGGCGGTCGTAAAATTCCCGTCTGACAGTGGCTAACATATTAGGGCTAATAGTTTGAAAAGCCTCTCATATTTTTACTTGAAGCTCATCTAAGCCCTATTATGACCATACACTTTGGATTTTACACAACCCTATAAAAAGAAATCATTGGGAGAAAGATCTGGTGATCTAGCGGACCACAAAATAATTCCATATCCGCTAATTAAACGGTTGGGAAAAGTATTGTTCAAATATTCTTGAACAATACGGGCATTGTGGGCAGGGCAACCATCTTGTTGAAACCAGACATTGTGGAATCTTTCTCTCAATAACTCACGAATTCTAGGGACAATCTAATGCTGTAACAAGTCCAAATACTTTGCAACAGTTAAATTACCCTTTATAAAAAATGGACCAATCATATGCTCCCCTACAAAACCACCCCAAACACTTGCTTTAACTGCTGTTCTTCATTAATCAACACATCAGGCTTTTTGTGTTTTTGTGGGGAAACGCACCTATGTGTTTCAAAATTATTAATAACTTTTGATATAGTAGGTATATATGGAATTGGCCTGTTTACAAAAGTTTGTGGAAAAATTGTTTGTATATCCCGATAAGACCTATTTTGGAAATACCATTTTACAATTTACACTTTGAATTTTCTCACGAACTTCGTAAACATCCATTATTTTATTAAAAAATAAATTTTACACGGGAGCTGTAGCGGGAATCTATGTATTCGTTTTGGCTATTAAAACACGAATAAATACAAATTCTCTAACATTCTTATCACATATCTACATACCTATTTTTATTTTATCGCATTTTTTCGCCTACTTTTTATCCGGCGGACTGGTATACGCTAATTCGTCCGGTTCTGCCTATGTTACTACTACGGTGGTCCAGTCTGTATATGAAAATTTCTTACTAGTTTTTATAAACAATTTCACCTACCACCACCATTACATTATTGTTTTTATGCGATTTATGCGCGTGTAATATGTGTAATTTTGTTTCAGGAATGTTCTATTTTTATTTTTGAGAAACGATGTGCCGAAAAATTACACAAACCAAAACGTAAAGAGACTGTAACTGAAATATTAAGAAATTCGGTAAGGCAACTGGAAAGATATCGACATCCAAAGGTACAATACAATATATTTTTAATACGTATACAATATATTTTTAATAAATACGATGAGAGTGAGAAAAATTACAAAAAAGAATAAAATACTTAGGTTAGGAAATATCGTATGGTAACACACAAAGTTATCCAGTATACAATAAAATACATTTGACATTAATAGTAAGGAGTTACATATATTTTTTTCTACGACTAGCCTAAAAAATGCAGTTTGACACACGGAAAACTCGATCTGAAATTGGCGTTTTGCGAACTGTTGTGTGCTAAGGATTTACCGCACAACATGTGTCATTTTACACACGATATGTGTCATTTTGCACACGACATGTGCAAATTTTAACATTTTTAACCTCCAATGTTTAGCTGAAACGCCAAAGGCAACGCAGCCGTCAGAAAGGTGTCATCATTACATAGCAAATTATTTCACAAAACTGGCAAAAACTGAGTGAGTTTGCTGCTAATTTGTAGTCGTAGAAAAAATAGCGTAAAAAACTCGTTCGAAAACTCCTTTGTACACTCGTTCGACTTGCGGCTGTTGCCTGCGGCTCGAGCCAACAAACTGTCGAACTCGTGTTCAAAACGTCGTTTTCGAAACTCGTTGTTTAATATACTATTATAAATGTAAAAGGTAATTTCTCTATTATCATTTGTCACTCTCTGGTTAACAGTATTTTAAAATCGTCAAACTATAGGTCTAATATATTTAATAAATAATTAAACGGTGCTCAAAATTCCATTTCTAACCTTTATTTGAACGTTGGGATGAAAATGAGTCGTGATTCTAAAGTGAAATATCCCAAAAATTTAAGATAAATTAAAAATATTATGTTAATCTTTCAGATTTTACACGTCATTCATCCAGTTGAAGAATGCCCAGACACCCTGGCTTTCGCTTCGGAGCCGGTTTTTGCCAGTTTAGCCAATATACTAGCCTTCCAGGAAGCCGCGACTGTCAGTTCTTCCCCTGGTGGCATGCAGCAACAGTCCAGACCCGGAGTATTCCAGAGGGAATATTCCTTTCTGGATATGGAGTATAAATACGGAATTCTACAGGTGAGTTATCTTTATGGTTATCTTTGTCATTAGCACTCTATCTATGACATCGACATTTGACAAGTTGTGTTGGAATTAATAATTATTATAAAAATTAATAATAACACAATATACAAATATATATAACAGTGTTATTCGAATAATATTCGGGATATCGGCAGAATATTCTGGCAGATAAAAATATTGTAAAAATCCTAAGTTCCTATATTTTTTATATCCTAAATGCTCTGTTTCAGAGATACAGGTGCAGAAGTTTTATTTTTATTTTTATTTTTTTTTTCAAATTATTTATGTACTAACGTCGATATTTGGATAAAAATTGGTGATAACTTTCCGTACATACCTAATATACCTAGTATAAAGCGACTGAGTAAAAAAATATACATTTCCATAATTTTTTACATAAAAAATTTTCTTGGTAAAAATCGCCACGTGCAACCGTTCAAGATATCTGGAATGGAAATAGTCAAGACATGTCATTATTGACAAAAATAGCATGTTGAGAGATTAGAAAGTTATATGACTCAAATTATAATTTTATGAACTATTTATTTTATTCTTTTTATATTAGTCACAAATGTTTCTAAAAAAGGGAGAAAAAGAACCTTTGCACAATAACATTTCAAATTAATTATTCCAGTCGAATAACTATACTATATATGTAGTATTCTATACTATATCATCTAGTCATGTTTAATTTTTGACAATGATAACATATATTGATCTATTTTGATTCCAAATATCTTGAGAACCATCATATGATCATCTGACACAACATAGGTAGTACATTAAATTCACAAGAAAGAAAACCCAAAAAATCTAGTGGTTCTCAAAATTTAAGCAAAAATTCATTTTTTTATTAAATTTTCAAATCAAAATAATTTGGTTATTTTGGACTTGTTTTAAAATAGGCAAAGCAAAAATATGTTTTTTTTTAAATTTTCAAAGCAAAAATATGTTCATCGAGATCTGCTAGCCCTCAAAATATTTGTACTTATTTAAGACTCACTCCGTATATTCATTCAATATTTGATTTGATAACTCTCATAACGTTCGAATAAATATAAAATAAAATAAAACAACACTTATTTAATCCCGAACTATGATTTATTTTTATCAATGGGTGCTGGGTTAAGTGCATAAAATATATGTGTCTATAATACGGAATTCCATCATGTTACTTCCATTTTCCATATCCGGTGATTTTATTTTGTTTACTTTTAATTTTGATAAATACATAGTGCTCTAGATTGAATGTTATTACAATATTGATTCATGCATTACCATTTATGCATGAATGTAAATATATTTTACTAAATTGAATTTGAAACAAATTACTAGACCGAATTGAAAATAAATAGAGTGACACACTATTATTAAATATTTTATATTTGGTTTTATGTTGAATAATTTGTAAAGTTTATACACAGAGTGGTAAATCACATCTACTGTGAATATAGAATGAGTGGGAGGAGGGGGGGGATTAATCACTGCGACCTTAAAGATCTATTGTGTCCCCCTTCTTTGAGTTATAACTCATCATACAGTCTGTAACCCATCATACTTGAGGATTTTCCTGTTGTAGGGGGGACAGGTTATTTCCCATCCTCCTCTAACAGCAGATGTTCTTCCTCCCACGTTTGGAGTTTGGCTCTCCGTCCCTATCCTGCTTAATAATTTAATCCTGCTTATAATAAAAATATAAATTTCTATGTCTAATTTCTATTCTTCTAGTATCATTCTTAACTTCAGCATTTAATATAAACGATAACAGAGCTTTTAAACGTGGATTTTGTGATTGTCTCATATTTAACCCAGCACGTCTCAATTTTAGACTTTTTATGGGTTAAATAAGGTCCGTATTTATAGTCGCGTCTCGAGACCCCAAGACAGTCTTGGGCTCTTGAGAGTGCAAACCACAGAGGAAACGTCATTTTGGAGACTGCGATTATCGTTTTGGAGATTGTCATTTTGGATAGTTTATGTGATCTGTGGATTGGATAGTTCCGATAGTTTCTTAATCTTAACCTAACTTTTTTAGTAAACATAGTAAATCCATAGTAAATCCGTTTTGTCTGAAACAATTAAACAGTTTTAAATACGTTAGAAGAGTTTTAGGATATTTTGGACCATGCGGAAGAAGAAAATCGTTTTCGAGTTCCAAAAAGATATATACAGGATGCAGGAAATCCAATAGAAATGTTTAGCGAGGGGGAATTTAAATGCCGATATAGGTTTAACACGGCTACAATTACAGAAACTATTTTACCACTTATAATTGAAGACTTGCACAAACCTACCAATCGTGGTTTACTCATTCTCCCCTTTATTCAATTACTCATTTGTTTTTACGGATTTACTTTGTTTACTAAAAAAGTTAGGTTAAGAAACTATCCACAGATGACATAAACTATCCAAAATGACAATCTCCAAAACGATAATCGCAGTCTCCAAAATGACGTTTGCTCTGTGGTTTGCTCTCTCAAGAGCCCAAGACTGTCTTGGGGTCTCGAGACGCGACTATAAATACGGGTCTAAGAGACACACCTTTCTGCATACTAACTTTTTTAGGGGTATTTTTGGTATACTTTAGGGGTATTTTTGGTTTTACTTTTGCAATAGTGTCGTTACCACCAATGCCTTTTATAGAAGAAATGCTTTTGTATTTAAAAGGTTGTAACTAAGAAAAAACTAAAACTTTTGAAAATTTTCTCATTTTTACACAATTTGGCCGAATTATTTATAAATTTCAGCCGAAATCAAATTGAACTTCCAAAACGAAACTAAATGGAGAGAATTCGAATAGCGTTGGATATTTCTGACAAATTTGTTCTAGAAAAAATCTAAATTAATTCGAATTAGACAGAAACAATGCTGTCCTTGTTTAGGCGGCCATACTTGTCGTCAGGAGAATAACTTGAGTTTCCAATTTTCCTATTTAACTGACACCCTCATTGGGTCGTCTAGCTGCAAGTAAAAAATGTATATTGAATGACTCAAATTTAATTTAAAATCTTGAAAACGTTTTTCGTTTTTTTTTCTGTTTTACACGTTGCAGTTTAATTTTCTGTAGTCAAAAATATAATAATACGAAATTACAGGTCATTAAAACAATATTCGTCATCATCGTCGTATCCTTTTTCGGTTTAGGTTTTAAAAACCTGTTCCGCTTTACCATCTCTGTTTTGGTCGTCCAATACTTCTCCTTTCTGGAGGTTTATATTGTAGCATTTTTTTGTGGAATTCTATCATATGTCATTCTTTCTACATGTTCCTTCCATTTGTTTTTATATTCTTTTACTTTTTTTCTAACGTTTGTATTTCTAGTTCATTTCTTATTGTGTCATTTCATATTCTATATTCTCTACTTATTTCCTTTTATTTTTCGTAAGAATGTCATCTCCGTTGTTCTGAGTCCTTGTTCTTTACCTTTTGTAGTAGTCCAGGCTTCGCTGCGTTAAATACTATTGGTACCGCTAATGTATTATAAAGTCTTACTTGCGTTTCTAGCCGTACTTCATTTTTAAAAGTTTTTGTGATAGTTCCACATACTGACTAAAATTTATTTTTTTTCCTTGTAGTCAGTATATTTATCATAGGTTACGTCGCATCCCAAGAAGCTGAAATGCCATATTTTCTGTAGTGGTTTATTTCTTAAAACTATTTTTGTGTGGATTCCGTGTTTGTCCCAGTGTGCCATCAGTTTTGTTTTTGCGTTATATATTTTTCCATTATATTTTATTATTATCTTGTCTAGGAGATGAACCTGCCTTTGTAAGGTATCCTCGTCTGGTGCCATTATCACTTGGTCGCCTGCTGCTGTTGGTCTTTTCATTGACTTATAACTTGGTCCACATATACAGGGTGGTCCGAACTATATTCCGCAAACTTCGGCAGCATATTCTGCAAATAAAAATAAGTAAAAAAGTTCATATAAATGTATGTCCTAAATGCTTAGTTTCGGAGATACAGGGTGTATAGAAATTTTATTTTTATTTCGATTTTTTCCAAATAATTTCTGAAGTAACGTCAATATTTGGATGAAAATTGGTGTCTGGGAGTTTCTTGACATGATGAATTTGATTTTGATGTCTATTATGACTCCTATTTGTAGGAGGAGCCACCTACATGTGTTTTAACCTTTGAAAAAGAAGACTAAGGAAGGAGCATAATGCTATCCATGTATTCATGCATGGTGGGCGGAAAAGGCACCATAAAAGCTCTCTAGGGTGGGGATCCTTGGCAGTTCTGTTTGACGATTTATTTGACACATTTGAATTTGATTTCAAATTTTGTGGATTTGTTAGTCTTTTTGGAGCTTATTTTATGTTATTTATTATTTATTCTACTACTGATAGTTGTATAAAGGTAGTAAATCTAGATGGAAATTGTGGCAGAACTTAAATTAACAGTGACACTATCCCGATTTATCGAAAAAGACTCTAAAATAGTTGGTTGTGTAGCGTGCGGTAGATCTCGGCAAAAATTGAGTGAAATAATGGAACAACTTTTCGCTAGTAAGTGACTATATAATATACACACGTGTAGTAAACCGATCATTTATGAAATTCACTTAAATTAACTAAATTATATATTTTTCTTGCATTTTAGCTTTTATTTATTACTTGTCAAAGATTAGATGTCAAAGAATTTAGATACGTTAATTTGACTTACCTGCTTCAGTAGCGTATCGGATGTTTGTGTTAATAAATACTTATTATAACTTATCTATTTTTATTAGAATTATATATTTTTATAACAATTTTAATAACTACCAACATTTATTCACAACGTAAAATAAAACAACAAATTATTGAGTCTACAACACGTCTACCCTACATCATAGTTTTACATTTTTTAAATAAAATTAGAACGACACTGATAAACCGGAATTTAAGTCGGCCATATTTGAGGCCCATCGCGGTGTACCTAAGATTTTTGATATGCTCCTTCCTTAGTCTTCTTATTCAAAGGTTTTAACTGTGTTAATAACGAATTATAATAACTTTTCGTCCGTATTTTATAAAACTACTGAGTGAAAAAATTTACATTTCCGCGATTTTTTACGTAAAAAATGTTTCTTGGTAAAAATCGCTACGCGCAACAATTCTCAAGATATTTAGAATGGAAATAGTCAATACATGTCATTATTGACACTAAATAAATATGCTGAGTAGATAGTTATTTGAATGATAAATTTGGGAACTTTTTAATTTTTGGAATTAATCATAAAGTTTTCTTCTAAAAAATGATGATAAAACAGTTTCTGTTGATCAAAAACATTTCAAATGTATGATTTCAGTCTGATAACTATTTATTCAACATGGTTAATTTATGTCAATGATGACAAATATTGATAATTTTGATTACAAATATCTCAAGAACCATTATTCGTAGCGATTTTTACTAAGGTACCTTTTTTAAGTAAAAAACGTCGTGAATGTATATTTTTTTACTCAGTAGATCTATACAGGTACGGACAAAAAATTATTACTCTTCAAACCAGTTAAATATATGTAGGTAGCGTCCCCTACAAATGGGAGTCATATTGACATTAAAATCAAATTTCTCAGGTGAAAAAACTCCCAGACACCAATTTTCATCCAAATATTGACGTTACTTCAGAAATTCTTTGGATAAAATCGAAATAGGAATGAAACTTCTACACCCTGTATCTCCGAAACTAAGCATTTTAGGACATACATTTATATGAACTTATTTACATATTTTCATTTGCAGAATGTGCGGCCAAAGTTTCCGGAATACAGCTTGGACCACCCTGTATATTATTCTTCTCTTATATTCATATATCGGCTTAAAAATGTACGGCGTATTTTTAAGCCAATAAAAATGCGAAATGAATTTCTTTAAACAAGGAAGAATTTAATAATCTCGATCGCTTCCCCTTTCTGAGTGGGCACGCTCCTAAATATGGAAAATGTTCCAAGGAAGCGGACGGGTAATTTTATTTAGCGGGTTTCTCGTTACATTCCATTCAAAATTAATAATATTGTGACCTCACTAGCGTATTTCCGGAAACTTCCGGCAAACGAAAAAATCTTTATTAAATTTCAGCTAAACCTAATACAGTAGGCAACCTGAAATGTGTCTTACTTGATACTCGTAAAGTGTATTGGATTTAATAAGAGACGATGCGAATACAAGTTATAAATAATTTGTAGAATATATCATTATTTCTGGATTTGTAGTCAGAATTTTATTATAAACTAGCGTGTACCAGCGACTTCGTTCACGTCGAATTAATCATTTGTAAAAGCAAAGCAAGAATTTCCATTAACACAAACTGGATAAAATTTTCTTACGTTTATGTCAGCATGACAAAAAACAATATGGCGATATTATTATATAACTTGGTAATATTTGAGGGGTAGTTTCATCTCGTTGGAATTTGACTTTCGAAAAATCCGTAAGCAGAATCGTGGTTAAGAAATTACCCAATTTTTTGGAACATCCTGTATGATTTTTTAAAAAATTTCAAAATATGTAAAAAAACCAAATAAATTATGCTTGTCCAAGCGTTTTCCCGAAAGACTAACCGTTTTTTAAATAACAAATATTGTAATATTTGAGGGGCGTTTTTACCCTCTTGGAATTTGAGATTCGAGAAACCCCTCCTTATCGAACCTCTACACCCCACAGTCAATCCGTTTGCCAGAAATCAGCTTTAAATGTCAAGCAGTTTAACCCTTAACTACCATGGCCAAAAATAGTTACGTTTATACCATAGCAGGGTCAAATTTGACCCTTTTTTTTAAGTAAAAAAATCTCACTTTTTGGTCCTGTTTTTTATTTCAGTTATTTTCTGCACAAATATTTTTGCACCTTTATGAAAAAAATAAAACAAAAAAAATGTTTATAACTATATTAATAAAAATAAACTCCAATATCTAATAAAACTAACACAACAGTAAACTTCCTCGTATTAACAGAAAAATAAAAGAAAAAACCAATTTTTTTATACGGAGTGGTCAAGTTTAGGCTTTATGGCTGCTATCTAAAACAAAAAAAAAACATTCAAAACTTGTATCGAAAAAATAACAAACATGTTTTAGACCTTACTTTTCAATGCAAATTTCGCACAACACCTTCTTGCGGGAATGATTCTTGCATCTTGCGTACGAGATGAAGTGGGAGAAATTTTAGCCCACTTGAACCTGTTTTTACTAAAATAGGAATTTCTAGGGTCAGAAATACTATTTTCCTCGGTTGAAGAATCACTGATACTTTGGGAGCTATCGTTTTGTATATCTTCTTCGCTTTCATCATCCCATTCTTCTTCGGAATCTGTTTAGTGATCACTGTGTTCACTAACTTGATCTGAAAACTCATATATAACTATATAATCCATTGTCCATAATTTTTTGTGCCTCCGCTTCAAGTTCACTTTGTGTCAGGCCACATTTATTTTTACTACACCCGGCCATTTCAAATAACCCACAGATCAATCTAAACACAGTTATATCATAAGCGGGTCAAATTTGACCCTACGCCTACGTGTCTCTGCAGTGGTTAAAAATAGACTAAAGCAATTTACGGGATCCGATATATCACTGACCGCTCGATGATTACACGAAGGCGCGTAGAGAGCCATCTATATTCTACTACTGGAAATTGTCGTCAAAAACGTGTGGGGTCAAATTTGACCCCGCCATGGTACTTAAGGGTTAAGCAGAATCGTGATTACTCAACGGTCATATTTTATGAAACACCCTGCATAAATTTATAAAAAATCTTAAAATATGTAAAATAACAAAATAAAATACACGTATTTAAGAGTTTTTTCGAAAAACTCACCGGTTTTTAAATAAAAAATATTTTAATATTTGAGGGATAGTTTCACCCCCTTAGAATTCGAGTTTCGAAAAATCCCTTCTTATCGAACTTCTACACCCTAAAGTCAATCTGTTTTCCAAAAATCAGCTTTTTACGTCAAGCGCTTCAAGAAGGATCGTGATTAATCAATGACCAGATTTTTCGAAACATCCTGTATACATTTTTAAAAAATCTTAAAATATGTAAAAAAACAAAATAAAATATACGTGTTTAAGCGTTTTTTCGGAAACTTGACCGTTTTTTAAATAAAAAATATTGTAATATTTGATGGGTGGTTTCACCCTCTTGGAACTGGAATTTCGAAAAATACCTTCTTATCGAACCTCTACACCGAGGGTTGTCTCACTCGGGTAAAAAATGTACACGTACTGCCAAAATATCCTTCCACTGCCAAGTGACTGCCAATGACTACGAAGAAGACTGCCTATGACTGCCATGTAATTATTATAGGCGACTGCCATAAGACTGCCGATGACTGCCAGCGATTGCCAAGAACATGTACATGTAATTCCAATAGACACCCCTCGCTCTACACCCGAGAATCAACATGTATGCCAAAATCGGGCTTCTTACTTTGAGTGGTTTGAGCAGGATCGTGATTAATCAGTATGTCATATATTAGTATAGATTTCTGTATTGCACCTCATAATATTGACATAATGTGACGCTTCTCAATAGAATTAAAAAGGATTAACTCTAACGAAAAATAAATTTCTATTGTAACCAAACCGAAAAAAATTTGTTGTTGATAAAGTTGAGAGATGACGCTCTATGGCGCTCTATAGGCGCCGAATTTTTTTTTTATTTTAAATTGGGTTTCCAAAAAATAGAGTAAAAAGATGGGAGTATATACCGGGTACGACTCAAAAGTCCAAAGGTGGCTCATCTCTATAACTTACCCTCGGTATTTTTTTGCTTTTTTCTATGGAAAATGACAGTCTGAATAGAATGACATAGCATATGTATATAATGTCAACTGACATTTTCGCATATGGTTTGTATGGCATTGTAACATGCGGTTCATAACGACAATTTGGCTCAAAATATCAAGTGTGTAGTACGAAATTATTCGTAAAAAAATGCTTTTCCTAAATATGGTAATGAGCCACCCTCGTTTCATTTATAAAAATTGAGGTATTATTAAAAATACGATTTGGTCATCTTTTAATCGGCCAGGACAAGACACTAAAAACATTAAACGATCAAATCTATTTTTCCAAGGCTTCCTATTTCACCAGATATTACTACAACTTTTCATTTTTAAATGACACTCTGGGTATGTTTTTACTTTATTTGATAGAAAATGAACACATATCATATGTCAACTTTTGATATTTTCGCATATGGTTTATTTGAAATTGTAACATGCGGTTCACTTCAATTTGACTCGAAATACCAAGTGTGTGGTACCAAATTATTCGTCAAAAATGCTTTTTTAAATATGGTAATGAGCCACCCTTGTTCCATTTGAAAAAATTGAGATATGATAAAAAAAGGTTTGGGCATTTTTAACCGGCTAGAACAAGATACGAAAAACATTAGACGATCAAATATATTTTTCCAAGGCTCCTTGATTAAAAATTAGTGTTTTTAAAGCAGCACTCTAGATTGAAATTTAAAATACGATTCAGAGAGTTATTTTTTTATCGAATAAAGTAAAAATATACCGAGAGTGCCATTTAAAAATCAAAAGTTGTAGTAATTTCCGGTGAAACATGAAGTGACCAAAAACAATTGAATACGTCAATCATTCCTAATTTATGTCATATACTAACATTAAAAAAGGTAGAAAAAAGACTCAAAGTCTTGGGTTTTCTACCTTTTTTAATTTAAACCAGGTCTCTTTGAGAAAAATGGGCGCCTTCTTTAAATATTATATACTAACATACCAAATCTTGTTTTTTGTCTAAAAAATAAAAAAGTTATAGGGGTGAGCCACTTTTGAGATTCACCCTGTATAAGTTCGGGAATTTTAGCATACAGTTTAGTTTACATGATAATTGTGATACAGCTGACTAATATGTGAAAAATTTCAAAATTAAAACAATGTCAGTTCCAGGGGATATTTTATCAAGGCGCTCATTCTTCTCAAAGAGACTCAAAGTGTCGGCCTCAACATTTATATTAGTCTAAACAGTGACAGGTGTTTCGCTCATACGAGCATCATAAAGCAAAGTACAGTTGAAGTCAATCCACACACATCGTTCACATTTTACATATTAAAACAACACAACAGTGTTGTTTTAATGTCTGATAATGATAATATGCCTGAATTTTAAATCTATGCAATTCTGAATATAAATAGACCAGTCGACAAGTGGTTTTAGGTGGAAATAATTAGGGGCAAGCTGCAATAACACTTATTCCCTTTTTTGCTTTGTCGAATACTCTACTAAATTTGCACGGTCTATCGATTCCGGATTTGGCCGCCATATTGGAAAATCCTGTCAAAGTATGACATTTTTATGTTTTTTTTTAAATAACTCGGTCTGGGTGGACTGTACAGAAAATTCGATTTTCGAAAAATTCGAAAGCTCTTTAAATTCTCTACAAAAAATGTCCTATTCGCCGATTTCGTGCATGAACAGGTTAACGAGATACAAGCGCTTAAATACGAAGCATATATTTTCTAGTGGTTCATTTAATATGAGAAACTGATTCTATGTAAATTTGAATAATTTGCCAGTACAAATTTATATGTTTCTGCTGCTCGTTTTCACACTACCTGGTGGTAGAGCACTCGACGCACTTTTTTTTAAGTGGTTTCCCCTATTATAGGCCTAATCCTAATATTTGTGTCTTACTTCGGAATAGTATAATGATATAATGAAACACTAAAACTAAAGGTCGCCCGAACTGGTTTGCGTAATTGACCGCACCCCGGCATCCGGCTGCCGTCTCGCGCTGTTGTCGAATAGATCAAGTATCAAATTTAACGTTAGAGCACATTAAGATGTATTTAAAAAAAATTGGCGCCGGGAGGCACGTATAGCCGCCCATACTAAAATATGTTAATAAAAAGTTGGTAGGCAGTTCTTTTAGTTTCAAAGTAAAGGAATTTTTCCAATTTTGGTCCGCGGTTATTTCCCCTATCCGCCACCTGGGGTCGCGTCCGATGGGAGTTTGGAGTTCTCCACACGGATTTTCTCAAAAACGGATTACGGAAACACGGAATATCTCAAAAACTGCAACTTTGACTGATTTTGATGTTATTACACATTTTGTTGCAAATATTATTCCTAATCTTAAATTGAAAACCGCGTTTGACTAGCTACTGTAATTTTGGAGTTACGATTTTTTAAAATGTTTAATCCCCCCCATATCCCCTTACCAAACCCCCACCCCCACCAAAATCTAATGGCCAGATTCTCGGGTGCCACAGTATTTTGTGCCAAATTTGGTTAAAATCGGTTTAGCGGTTTTTGAGTTATCGTGTTACAGACGGACAGACAGACAAACAGACAGAAACCATGAAAATATTTTGTATTTAGGTCATTTATCACCCAAATAACTCATTTAGAGTGAAATTAAAAAACTTTTTTTGCCGATCTTAATAGCCTACCACACCTGTTAGTATGGTCGGCTAATAAGCCTTGATGTTAACTGCTATAACTTTAGAACTGATAAGTTTACGAGAATCATTAATAGAACCTTTTTTGTAGAGAATTTAATTTGCTTTATTTTTGGTTACCTGCATTTTTTTCTACAATGCACCCAGACCGAGATATTTTAAAAAATCCATAAAAATGTAGTTTTTATATCGACTTTTTCAAAATGGCGGTCAAATCCGGGATTGACAGACCGTGCAAAATGAATATATCATTCAGCACATCAAAACAAAGAAAACAAAAAATAATTCAGCTTGCCTCTAATTATTTCGACCTATTAAAAACGACGTATCGACTGGCCTAAAACTAATAAATCTTATTTTCTTAATTTCAGATAACAGAAGCGTTATCGTTTTTGCATTTTTCCGGACATATCATTCATCGAAACGTTTGTCCAGGAAGTATACTGGTGACGAAACGTGGCACCTGGAAGCTGGCGGGATTAGAATTTACAGGTAACTCTATAACTATATAACTATAACAGCATCTACACTACAAAAAAGCTCTTCGAAACATGTCAAGGTCGCATTTCGTAGCCCAAATTTGACGCATTTTAATTTTTTTTTAATATTGTAAAAAATCACAACAGTGTATTTCTTTATTTCAATATAAATTATATGTATACAATATTATTATTACTAATTTAGAATAATTAATCTGACATTTTCTTTTGTAAATTAACTTCAGTGTTTCAACATTCAGTAATTTAAGTGTTGTATTTTAGAACGCGTGAACGATGTAGATGGCGTTGAACCAGTTCCATGTCAACCGTGGACATCCCGACTGTCAAAAATGGCTCAACCAAATTTGGACTATACAGGTAAGTTCCGATAATATTCTTAAATATATAGAAATTTGTGAATTGGACTTGGTTTTTCAATTTTTAATTTAGAAAACAAATATGATGTTCGTATATTTTATTACTAAATTACAGGATAACTTCAATAGTCCGGACACATTTTAGAATAATTTTAGAAAAAAAAAATTAAAATAATGTAACTTATTTTATTAGCTTCTGTATTTCTATCTAAGCTTATTAATTTAGAAAAAATTAACATTCCTTTTTTTTTGATGTTTTACAATTTATGAATATTTTTTACAAATGTCTTGGTTTTCTTCTTCTTGTTTTATGACGGCTCTGCTACAAGGCAATCGCCGGCTCAATTTGAGAGTGACCAAGATGTTGAGTGGCTGTAAACCATATAAAGGCCATTGATTCTTACCTGATTAAATGTATAATGAGTAAATTTTAATATAACTAACTTCTATGAAGGTAACCTGTGACTATAAAATGTTATTATTATTATTTATTAAATATATATATAAATGAAGTGCTGAAAGGAAGATTATATCACAAACAAACGCAATAAGGTAGAGGTCACACAAACAGAGTTGTAGAAAGTTGAGCATTATAATTTAATTCTATTAATGTTTAAAATTATCATAATGGTTTGTATTAATTTTTCACTTGGCTTTGACAAAACTGTAAATATTGAAAGTGGGGTAGGAAAATTCATTTCAATAATTTTTTTATATAAATCCAAATTAAACAAAAAATTTATAGGACATTCTAAAAAGATATGATTTAGCTGTTCAACAGAGCCACACTCGCAGTATGGATGTTCCGCATCAAGCGTCAAAAAATGTCATTTTATGGTAAAACAACGTGTACCAAATTTAGTGATTTTCGTCCAACAGGGCCCTGAGATATTTAAAAAAAACTCTTTAGGGGCGAAATTTAGGGGGCTGTAAATCCGAAAAGGGGGGCCACTGGCCAGAAATAAAAAATACGGGTCACCTATTTTTTTTCAAGAACCTATGACCAAATTTTGTTGCATTAATTTCCGGACACCCTGTATATACTGGAAATTTTTAAACCATATATATTTGTTTTATATTTCTTTTTTCGTAGCTCTGTTAGGTTGGAAACAAAACTCTTGCTTTTTTATTTATAACAAAATGCTCGTAAAAATTATACCGCAAACATCGAAAATATCTTTACATATCGTAAAATGCAAAACATTTATGATCAAACAGGGTCAACAGATATAATTTCCTATAAGAATTGATATTGTTACTTAAAAATTCTGTTTTATGTTAAAACGTATTAAAAAAGTTATTGGATGTTTTGGAAATATAAATCGATTTAGAGCTAATTGAGTAAATATTGCAATCTGAAGCGAGTAATAACACCAAAATATTCAAGTGACTGAACTATTTCGACAGATCAAAAATCGTAAACATATTTGGGAATTAAAACTACAGCAGAATAGCTTTTAAAGCGTTTAGAACAGTTTTCGAAAAAAGAGGCGATTTTATTTTTTCAATTTTTATTTTCAGAAATAATGAAACAGAACATGGCATTGAAGTTTTTCATTTCGATTTTAGAACAAAGAATAATTTTTTCCAAAATAATTACGATTATTTCTCTCATCGTGAAATGGACCAATCAGCATAATTTTTCGAATAAATTTTGTTTAGATAAGTGATTAAATCCCAAGACCAGTTTAACCGCGATTATTTTTTCGGCTTCCTTTTGGATTTTCTTTTTGTCGTTTATCACTAATTCTGAGAGATGTTGGCAACAGTTCATTTAAAAACATTGATTTACAATTCATATGTATGACTTAATAACGATTTTAATCGGTGAAAACCCCTTATTAGATATTATTTTGAACAAATAAGTGGAGAAAAATACGTCAGAATTTGATATGTTGACATGCGAAACGGTCCTCGATGCATTGTTGGGATGCGTAACCAAGGTAGCAGAAGCACAAACCATAGATAAAAGAAAATAATATACTATTAAGATAGATATGAAACTTAATAGTAAAATTTTGGGTCAAAGCGCCCCTCCGTGTTTTTAGTAGAGACTACGTTTAACCCAGCGCCTTCGCTTTTTCTGCTGCAAATGTTTTTTATGTTTATATTTGAATTCAAAGGATTTATTTTTAAAGTTACACTGATATCAGAGTAACTTTAATAAAACATAAGAAAATATATATATATATATATATATATATATATATATATATATATATATATATATATATATATATATATATATATATATATATATATATATATATATATATATATATATATATATATATATATATATATATATATATATATATATATATATATATATATATATATATATATATATATATATATATATATATTATATATATATATATATATATATATATATATATATATATATATATATATATATATATATATATATATATATATATATTTTACAATTTATTTTTTTATTTATTTTACAGAGTTTCATGTAATTGATCGTAAGTCCACTGGCTGTCTAATGAATAGACCTAGATTTATAGATTTTAAAGCGAACGAAAAAAAAATCAAACAACGAATACATACCGTATATTTTCCTTTTATCTAAGATACATACCTTATCGTCTTTTGGAAACCCGTACATTTTTGCAGTTTTGTTAGTTTCTTTGCAAGATGCAACACAACATGAAAACACCATTTTTACAGTTAATAAATAATAAAACTATTTCTGACTATCATATTTAAAATTTAGATAGATAGAAAATTAAAAAACAAACGAGTATTTGCAAACGCAGGCCCAAATTCAATAAAAATCAAAATTTTTTCTGCGAAAATCAGGCTTTTTTCACTGACATGGTATTTTTTTTATTTATCAGCAGTCATTGTGAAGTTGACAATATATAGGGTGTTTTCGAATTAGTCTAAAAAATTATGGTGTGATTCCTCATGTGTTCTTAAAACAATTTTTATATAACAATTGGGTCTAAAGTACTTCCTTTCTGATCTACAGGGTGTTAAAAATTAAAAAAAATCGATTTTTTTGCTTAACATAAATGGTACACCACTGCTTTTTTAAAGAAAATATATTTTTTTCTTGACTGGCCATCCTTTTTCAACAAAATTGATCTTTTGCGTTTTTCTTGTTCATCAAACGGTTGTCGAGAAAAAAATAAATATACTTATTAAGAGCCCGCCTTAATTCGTTTTCTAACGATTTTTTAATTTTTAGATTAATTAGGAAACACCCTGTATATGCATATCACAGGCAACCAAATAAACTAGTAACCTCTAAAAATTATTTTTCCTACCACTAGCGACATACCGTGCTTTTAGTGTGTACTAAATTATTTTATCAAAATTTCACCATATAAGTTTCCAGGCAATGGCACAAACGTTACTTACGAGACGTCATTTTGAAACGTCTTTAAATTTTATTTGCCGCTGTGGTGAAAATGAATTCACGGTTTAGTAGATGTTGTCCGAAAATGTTAAATTTTATAGTTAATAAAATTCTTATAGTTATTTGCTTCATCCTAAGTCATTCGCTTCATTTTTAAGTCATTCAGGAAATAATCTAGCCGAATATTACTCAACCTATAAATTTAATTGATTAAA
Source organism: Sitophilus oryzae (assembly GCF_002938485.1). NCBI lineage: Eukaryota > Metazoa > Arthropoda > Insecta > Coleoptera > Curculionidae > Sitophilus > Sitophilus oryzae. Next base: position 67,471 of record NW_022145921.1, on the reverse strand, counting down.
CTACCCAAATAATTTTTTGCATGATTTTGCTTTTTAGAAAATAGTTTCATGCACAATAATTTTAGAATAAAAACCCTCGACCGCTTCGGGGTCTCCTGTTTTTATTAAATTATTTTGCCATTCAACTATTTTCCAAGCAAAATCACGCGTAAAATATATTTGAATAGTTTAATCGATTAAATTTATATATTTCTCGTGATATAATATATGAAGATATACCTACCGGGTGTTTCCCAAAAGTGACTCACCCTTATAAATTTTGTTATTTTTTCAGATAAATTAACGAGATTTGGTATGTTAGTATAAGACATAAATCAGGATTGATTGACGTATTCAATTTTTCACTTTCTGTTTCAGTCCGGAAACGACTACAACTTTTGATTTTTAAATTACAGACTCGGTATTTTTTTACTTTGCTGCCCGCTTCGCTATCCACAAACATTTAGAACGATATATTTCTTTATACAGAGAAGACCAGGCTACAAGTAACATAGCAAATTGCCGGACGAATTTACGTTTACCCGATTTGCGTTCGTACTCGAGATTCACTGCCGGCTAGTCGGCTGGTCAGGCAGTGCGGAGTTGCAGTTGTGGTTGGACGGGTCGGTTGTGACAGACTAGGAATACGACGCGAGGAGTGCCAAGTATTTATTATTTTCATTTTAAGTGTTTACCTTTACTTAAGGTAACATTTAAAATAGAAATACTTAAATATTTATTATTTGAGTGTGTTTACAAGCCAAAACTAAAACTAAATAAATTCTCTAAACCCAAAAAAAACTAAAATATTACTCTAAATAAGAAAAAGTTATAACAAGTGTTCAAAAAGACCACCTTCTTGTGCTGGACAGAAGCATAGGCGGTCGTAAAATCCCCGTCTGACATTAGCTAACATATTAGGGCTAATAGTTTGGAAAGCCTCTCGTATAGCTAAAGCTACTCGAAGCTCATCCAGATTATTAGCCCTATTATGACCATACACTTTGGATTTTACATAACCCCACAAAAATAAATCATTGGGAGAAAGATCTGGTGATCTAGCGGGCTACAAAATAGTTCCATTTCCACTAATTAAACGGTTGGGAAAAGTATTGTTCAAATATTCCTGAACAATACGGGCATTGTGGGCAGGGCAACCATCTTGTTGAAACCAGACATGTGTGTTTTATATTGTGGAATATTTCTCCCAATAACTCACGAATTCTAGGACAATCTGCTGCCGTAACAAGTCCAAATACTTTGCAACAGTTAAATTACCCTCTATAAAAAATGGACCAATCATGTGCTCCCCTACAAAACCACCCCAAACATTTAGCTTTTGAGGATATTGCGTGCGAACCTCAAAATATCTGTGCAAATTTTCCTGAGATGAATATCGTACTTGTGTAGGGTTATGACGACTCAATAAAGGAAAACTTGATTCGTCGGTGAAAACTATACGCCGAATAAAGTTTTTATCTAAATTGGCCTTTTCCATTACATATTCACAAAACGCCGTACGCCGAAATTGGTCTTCCTGGAAAATTTCTTGAGTTTTGCGCGCTTTATACGATCGGTATCCATTCTTTTTAAGGACTCTTTTAACCGTCCTAGGTGAAGAATCTGTTACCTCAGCAATTTGATTACTTGAAAACGTGGGATTTTGATCCGCGTTAGCACAAATATTATTGAATATTTGAAAAATTTGAAAAAATACATTTAAAAGACATTATAGGTACTTTGAATAAGAAGACTAAGGAAGGAGCATAATGCTATCCATGTATTCATGCATGGTGGGCGGAAAAAGCACCATAAAAGCACTCTAGGGTGGGGATTCTTGACAGTTCTGTTTGACGATTCATTTGACACATTTGAATTTGATTTGAAATTTTGTGGATTTGTCAGTCTTTACGAAGCTTATTTTATGTTATTTATTATTTATTCTACTACTGATAGTTGTATAAAGGTAGTAAATCTAGATGGAAATTGTGGCAGAACTTAAATTAACAGTGACACTATCGCAATTTATCGAAAAAGACTCTAAAATAGTTGGTTGTGTAGCGTGCGGTAGATCTCGGCAAAAATCGAGTGAAATAATGTAACAACTTTTCGCTAGTAAGTGACTATATAATATACATACGTGTAGTAAACCGATCATTTATGAAATTCACTTAAATTAACTAATTATATATTTTTTCTTGCATTTTTGCTTTTATTTACTACTTGTCAAAGATTAGATGTCAAAGAATTTAGATACGTCAATTTGACCTACCTGCTTCAGTAGTGATGTTTATGGTTATAAATAATTATTATAACTTATCTATTTTTATTAGAATTTTATATTTTTATTACAATTTTGATAACTACCAACATTTATTCACAACGTAAAATAAAAAAGAAATATTGAGTCTACCCCACGTCTAACCTACATCATAGTTTTACATTTTTTAAATAAAATTAGAACGGCACTGATAAACCGGAATTTAAGTCCGCCATATTTGAGGCACATCGCGGTGGACCTAAAATTTTTGATATGCTCCTTCCTTAGTCTTCTTATTCAAAGACATTATATGTACTTTATAGGCAACCAAATAAATTTAGTAACCTCTAAAAATTATTTTTCCTAGCACTGGCGACAGGCCGTGTCCTTAGTTAATACTAAATTATTTTTGTCAAAATTTGACCATATAAGTTTCCAGTAACATAGGTATTACCTTGAAAATTGGGATACTCTTCAACGATATTTCAGGTAAAAAGCACTTGGACCCATTAAAAACTGTTATTAAAATCATTAGACCAAAAATACATCATTAATGCGTTAATACTCGTAGAATTCTTAAACTGTTCCGCGTATTTTACACTTTTCTGTCTTTCTCATAATTTAACCATATAAATTTTAAGATTCCAATAACTCCAACTATTCAAATCTCAAGTAAGAACATATATTTTTACCAAAAGGGCATGTATAAAGTTTCCGTTCACATGTGGTTGAAAACATACGCTAACTTAATGAATCGTAAAGTTTATGAAATTGCGCTATTATTTTTACTGTTGAACTTTTACGATATGAAAGGCAGCTATCAAACCTGACGGAAATATAATAAAGACAACTTTATCGACAAAACCAGAGTTGTGTAAAAGCAGACTAACTGGGTCTTATCTTTAATACCTCAAATGCAATTTTCTACAGCTTTTCTACAGCATGGTATGGTTTATATCGCAAGTGAGAAATTTCTATTGAATAAAAAACATTATGTGTGCACTACATGTGCATATTTGAAGTGAAACTTACCTATAGCTATTAAATTGAAAGATTTGAAGGACATGTTTGAAAAAGTGTTGTTATTGGTAGTATAGTTAAGTGTATTTTATTAGTAGATGCACTTTCAAAAATTTTGTATTAAAATGACTATATGTCGGTCTGTCCGTCTGAGCACTGCATTTGCCGAATTTGGTTCCAATCGACCCATAATTAATAAAAATCCTGATTATTTCGTCTATTTAGAGGCATCAGTTCAAAACGTCGAGGGCGACATTCTGTAGCCCGTCCCCAATTATGCCGAAATTGATCTACATTTTTTTTCAATATCAAATTCTTAGTCTCACCATGATGAAGATGTAAACGAAACGTCGTGTCCAACTTTGCAGGGGCCGTGTGCACCATATACTAATAAATAATAGTTTATTGTCTAACAGGATATCCCAAATTAAAGACAATTGTGTACACTAAAAATTCAGAACATTCATGATAAATGAAGCTAACATAAGCACAAATCAACAATAAAAGTACAATGCAAAATATAACAAATCTATACGTAATCTTAAAAAAATAACACCTAGTATAAATTTAAAAGTGAAAGTAAAACTCTAATTCTAACGAACTACAATAAAAAATATCAAAAAATGCTAGGATTCTTCATTTGCCGGACCAAAACATTCCTGAATTGACGCAGCGAGTCGCCAAATATACCAACAGATGCCTGGCATCTGTTGTTATATTTTCTTTTCTCAACATCATTGATATCAGTACAGGCCGGTAGAGGGGTGCCTTACCGGCTAAACAAGTCCTGACGTTGGACAGGTAGAACGTGTTTTGATTTCTAGTACGGACGAGCGGAGCTGAAAAGTTCAGCCGAGCTACTAGCGAAGCGCAGTCCGCATGACCGTTACAAAGTTTATAAAGGAACGATAAAGAGTGAAGTCTATGAGTTTGCTCAATAGATAAAATATCAAACCTTTGCAACAGCTATACGTGGTTATAACCACACTCTGGGAAAACACCATCCAGTTTGAACGAGAGATATTTTAGGAATTTACGCTGAACATTTTCTAATCTCCGGATATGGACCTGGTGAATTGGTGACCAAATTTGAGAGGCATAATTGATTTTTGATTTCACAAGGCTCATGTATAATGCCGTTAGACATAATGGGTTATTGAAACCTTCTGTGGATCTCAGAAGAAATCCTAAAGATTTAAGAGTGCCACGGGGTACTTTATCAATATGTATGTTAAAAGTCAGTTTCTTATCCAAGTAAACACCCAAGTCCTTAACATGCTTACAATTTTCCAGGATTGCGCTATTTATGGTATAGGGGTGGTCAAGTTCAATACGTTTCAGAGAGTAGGACATTTTTTACATTTAGAGGTGTTTAAAGCAAGTCGATTTTTCACGCACCAATTAGAGATATAATATCAAGATCGGCCTGCAGACGGATGCAGTCAACCTTACACCGGACGACACTAAAAATCTTCAGATCATCTTCAAATAATATCACATACTAGAGATAGATTGAACATTGATATAAAAAAATGGGTCTGTCATTTAGAGCCACCTGGTGATCCGGAAGAAACTAATGGAGAGTTTTGGCATAACCACCGTTTTTTTTTATTTAACAAATAAATTATAATATAGTAAAAATATTATAGACTACTAATTAACTGTTACTAAACATACTATATATTACCAACTATATACTTATTTATTTATAATTAAACTATTCTTTTATTTGGTTCATAAATTTATACTTTAATAAAAAAGTTTAGTAGTTTAGTATCTAACACGAAAATGATGATCGACTGTATATATCAGAATGAACAAAATAATAAAATACAAACTATAAACACAAATCACTGAAATCACCAAACTTTCCGACAAATCAGGAATATCTGAATCAATAATTATTTAAATAATGATTTAAAAAAACTTGACGCATTACTAACATTTTGGCAACTAGACAAAAACTAGACCATAGACAATAATCAACAGAGGGACTGTCATGTCATCCTCATAAATAAATTAGAAACATGAACTTTGATATATTTTGCGCCGTCTGGCGATGCGGAAGAAACTAAATTTGTAGTTCTATAAAATCACCATGAGTGTCTAGGGCCTGGTGTGCACCGTCGCGCACATAGGATCGGACAACACCAGACAGTTAGTTTTGACTGATCTTACGTCAAAACTAACTGACACAGTGACACGAATCGTACACGGTTAAGTTGGCCTTGGTTCAATCTATCGACATACCAAATTTTATTTAAATCGGACGATTTTTTTTCTAAGCCGTAGCATGTCCTTACCACTTTTCCTTGAACCTTTTGTGTCGCGTGTCTTGTCACGGCCTTGAATTTTTGCTCCCAGCGCGCGTAAAGAAGTTGTGCTTGACCAATTGAAAAGTAGTTTTATTAATCTATGTGGTGATTATTGACTGGGCATCCTCAGTAAAGTTAGTAGATATATTTAAATCTAGATATATTTATATCTTAAGTTTCAGTTTATTCTTGGTTTGAGGTCAGGTGTAAATAAATATTTTCGAGATTTAATCCATTAATTATTATTTATTGATAAAAACAAAGTAATTTAATTGACTTTTCGAACCTTAAGTTGGTTATTTTCAAAATGAGTAGGTAACTTGACTCTTCGTATTAAATAATATCTTCTAATTATTGTTTCATGCTGAACGTAGATTTGTTAATTATTGTTAAAACTTATTCTAATATTTTTAAAAGTCAATAGAACATACACACACAGAAAACATATATATGCAAGTACATCACAAAAATATTAAACGATTTTTAAATAACCCGAATGTCGGCTATTCCAGCAAGACTAGGAATATTAAACTCTTCCAGTTTATTTAATATTAAAATGTTTATCCTTATGTGGCGGATTCATCTCTCCAAAAAATCCTATATGGGTATTTCACCAACTGCAAGAAAATCTACAAAATAAAATAGTTATTTTTTGTAAACACTTCTGCGTTAATATCCTACGGAAACTATTTTTATTAAAAAAATTAATTATTTATTTAAATATATTTTTCAAAATATATTATATATTATTCTCACTTATTTAACAAATCTATTATGCGAAAGTAAACTCGTTTTGTCTTACATTAACGATATTGAGCAATTAACTAATCACAGGTAAATATTTGGATTATTCCATCATCTAACAAATTTAAATTGATGCCATCATCCAGTAACCAAGCGAAATATAAATAACTTCACCTGACCCTTTCCAATCTCGACCTAAACCCTCCTCAATTAAGGAAGATCCAGGGTCGTATCTATTAAACTTATATAAGCAAGGTACATGTTTAATGAAAATCGATGTAAATTATTTAGATGGAGACCCTACAGTTTCGACGCATATAGCTAAAATTATTCTTCAACGTATAGAAATGTGATGAGACATATTTATTTATGCCATATACCTACATATATTTATATTATTTATTGTATAGGTAGGAGCAAGGACTGTATATATTCTAAAGGACTGTTCGATCGCGTCAAATCGCCGCTGTCGTAGTCGCCGTGGATTGCTACGTCACGCGCTGACCAGCGCTCCACAGTGCCCGTTATTCTAGCGGGACAAATTCTCAAGAGCAATGTTTGGGACTTAAAATCTAAGAACGTAGCAAATGGTCTAATATATAACAACTATAGGGTTAAATTTATTTATTTATTAACAACTTAATTTATTAATAAATAAGTACAAGATAATAAAACTATGATATTATTCGTACATGACACACAAAAACCGTATTGTAAACTATTGCCAAATACATAAAATTATGATATCAAAAAACTCTTTAGCAGTTTTTTTTTAATTAATTTGTAATCTTGTGACACCCTCTATAATTTATTTTAAAAAAATATATTTTATTTTGAAAATAATAAATAAGATAAATATTTTAATTTTAACACTCGGTAATTGTAAATTCATATATAGTAAGTATCTAAGACAATTTTTTAAACTCAGTGCCTTTTGATGGAGTTGTTTTGTTTTTATACTATCCGATTGAAATTAATCTTTTTGGGTATTCACCTGTTAAGCTTGAACTCCCTGAGACTGTGACTACCTGTGTTGGTAACTATTGGTAACTCAAAAGATCTACATCATTCAATATATCGATATTTGGAAAAAAGTGAAAGTTTGATATCTGCAGAACAAAGGCACGAAGGATTTTAACAAATAATATACGTACAGTAGAAAAGTGCATACCTTTGGCAATCTTCAACATAATTTGGCTTTCTAATAAAATGTATAAGCGCTTGTAAATATTTTGTTTTCGTATGATCTCTGCCTTGCTGAGCAGAAAACGACTAAATTTGGTTGATAAAAATGTATCGAAATACAAAGAATATTCATGCATTATTGTATCAATTAGAATGTCTACTATTTATTTTTATCAGTACACATTTTTTGGCTTATTTCTAACCAAACGCTTTTGTCCCGCTAAATTTATCTTCCAACGCACTGTGCGCTCGTCCGTCAAATGCAGAAATAACTGTCACTGTCTAAAATCTTTAGCGCCAACTTCAACTCGGTCAGTAGATGACGTAAAAAAACTGACGGTGCAGGAAGATAGGAATCGAACTATCCTTATCTCTATAGTATCCTTGAGGTAGGAGTACATTAATGGTTTTGATCCGAAATAAAATAGCAATATACAGGATGGTCCGAACTGTGTTCCGGAAACATCGGCAGCTAATTCTGCAGATAAAAATAAGTAAAAAAGTTCGTATAAATGTATGTCCTAAAATGCTTAGTTTCGGAGATACAGGGTGTAGGAGTTTCATTTATATTTCGATTTTTTCCAAATAATTTCTGAAGTAACGTCAATATTTGGATGAAAATTGGTGTCGGGAAGTTTTTTGACATGAGAAATTTGATTTTGATGTCAGTATGACTCCTACTAGTAGAGGGCGCCACCTACATATTTTTTAACTGGTTTGAAGAGAAATAACTTTTCGTCCTTACCTGTATAAAACTACTAAGTAAAAAAATATTACTTCAGAAATTATTTAGAAAAAATCGAAATAAAAATGAAATTTCTACACCCTGTATCTCTGAAAGTAAGCATTTTAGGACATACATTTATACGTTTTTTTTTACTTCTTCTTATCTGCATAATATGCTGCCGAAGTTTCCGGAATACAATTCGGACCACCCTGTATATATGCTATGTATATTTGGGGCAACTAATACACAGTTGGTGATCTCTACTACCAGAAATCAACCGAAGAATGAAGTTAGCATGGAGTCCTTATGGAAGAAACTCAGTCATATTTAAATCCAGAATGCTACTTTATCTAAAGAAGAAAACATTTGACCAATGTGTACTATATACCAATCATTACCTATAATATGTATGCTAAACCTGAACACTTAAAACCGACATTATAATTAAATACAGGTGGCACAACGCTCAATGGAACGAAATATGCTAGGAATAGCCAAGAAAGATCGTAAAAGAATAGAGTGGATACGACAAAAGATTCAGATTCACTTTTTTTTTCAAAAATTTTAAATATTACAGAATGTGTTCCAGGAAATATTAATTTATAAAGTTAATCATGCCTTAGTTTAGACTACATGAAAAAGCTATTTCTGCAGTAGAAACTTTTGTTATATATGTGCACAATACACTTCTATTATTTATGTATACTATATGTGTACAATGTGTACTAAAAGTCATGACCTATACATGCGAAACCTGGACTCAAAACGGACATTATAACGAAACTGTAGGCCGCACAACGGCTCAATGAAACAAAATATGCTGAAAATAACCAAGAGACCCAGGTAATAGAATCCACAGAATCAAATTCCTCAAGTGGCAAAGGGGGACACCTGGCAAGAAGGACGGAAAACAGATGGATACAAAAATTACAGCATGGAACCCACGAGGATTTGAGGACTTAACAGACCTAGAGGAAGACCAAAAATGAGATGGGACCATGATATTAAGAACTTAACTGAGACAACTTGGGTCCGCATAGCCAACTGTAACGTTTTTAGTTCGTTACATGTCTTTTTTATATATAATATATGATGTCTGGCCTATCATCACCGGATTCCGTATCGTTCATGCCTGATAATTTATTTGGCACGCTTGGCGTAATTTTTACGTTCCCTAGTCGCCAACCCTGCTATCGTTTCACTGTTCTGTGGAGGCGCGCGCTGTCAAGATCCTTGTTATATGTCAAGGCGCCTCTCTGCGTTTTAACCTCACTCTGTTTTTGGCCGGTTTGCGGCACGGTTGCAAATCCTGCTTTTAGAAATGGCAATTTAAATCTTACTGCAAAATCTGAATCAGCTGCCATTTCGAAGCTACAGGTAAAGATGAGTTATTATCTTTTATAGATTCGATATTATTATTGAATATTTTTAGGGTAGGTTTTAGGTTTTGGATTGACCCACCTTAACTCGTATTTGTATTTTGCTGACACGTTGGTCTACTTTTGCTGTTGTCCTCCAGAATGTTAAATGGAAGGACAGTTCTTTTGTTTTTTATTGAGCCCTCGGAAGTGTTTCGAGGTAGGTTTATTTTGTTTATTAGACCTTGTTTGGTTTTTTAAACAAGAGTTTCGTATTTTTAGGGTACCAAGGTACGGGTAGTGTTCCCCTGTGCCGTTATCTTATGGACGGACTGTGTCCAAGGTTATGGTCCAAGTTACGGACATTATCCAAGGTCCTAGTAGTGTTCCAAGGTACGGGTAGTGTCCCCATATTGCCACAGTATGGATACAGCGTAAGCCCCATGCTGCTTCGCTCCCATTTCTAAGCCTAGTCAGTAGCTACGGCTGTATTGATTCATAGTGTCCTCATTCTGGCCCCTTTTGTTGTTTTGGCCAACAGGATCGCCGACAGACAGTACAGAGATATGAGCCCACCTCACGCGGCTACTCTTCGAAACAGGATTGCCACAAGAACAGCTAAGTGTAGATTTATGTTCTGGTTTTCAGTCGATTTTCAGTCTTAACTTAATAACGTACATTTCAAATAATATCGTACAGACTATATTTAGTGGTTAGATTATTAAGAACATTTATGTCGATTTAGTAGTTACAATATGATTTAGATTTTAGGTTCCATTACATTACGCCTTGTAATAGTATTACTTTTGATAGATATTATTATTGCACTAACATCATATAAAATATATCAAATTAATTAAAGTAATGCTACATTTCATACATTCTCTTAAACTTTACATGTCTTGTATTTTATCATAGTTGTTTTCAAAGATGTTTAGTACAATTCCTAACACCACTTTCGTTAACATATAACCACTATAATAATTATTAAAATTGTACAATGCTATTTACCATCACAGTCCATCATGAATAAATATAGCCATTAGTTTTAAGTAATATACAACTGTGTTTTCTTTCTCTGTACATGCCTGGCGCCCAATATCTATATTTTTTTGTTTATTGTTATTGATTAGTTTTCTCTCTAGTGAAATACCTTATCCACGACTGCTCTCCGATGAAAAGCTGTCGTTCGCAGTGGTAATGTTTTATAAAAAACGCTATAGTAGAGCTATACGCAAAAATGCTGAAAGAGAACAATGGGCCCAACTAAAAAACCAAAGAGAGTATTTAATATCTATCTTTTTAAATATCTAAGGGAGGCCATAATTAGAAATGGTTGAATAAGCTGAGAATTACCGATATGAGAAACTGAGAATTACTTTTGCCATCCATAAATTACGATCTCCACGTATTCGACATTATTGTCCAAGTTTAATAAACATGAACGTTATTTTTCATTTATAGAAAATAAGTTCAGTCGTAAAAACAAATCCGAACAGCGATAACTTCTGACTTCATTCGATAGCTACAAAATGGAGAAAATACGCGATTTATTGGCAACGTTGTGTTGCGCGATAAAACCACCATATATCCCCGCGGGCCATAAAATACATATTTCATTTTTGGATCAGAGTTCGTGATATATTAGTACACGCAGGAATTATGTATATCGTGATTTATAAGTTGTAACAATGTTTTATTCACTGAAGCAAATAGTAATTTTATTTAGTTAAAACTTAAATTTCGGGTGCGTCTCAAAAGGGGCTCACCCCTATAACTTTTTAATTTTTTCAGATAAAAAAACGAGATTCAGTGTGTTGGTATATGACATAAATTAGGATTGATTGACGTATTCAATTGTTTTCGGTCACGTCCTGTTTCACCGGATATGAATACTTTTGATTTTTGAATGATACTCTTGGAATTTTTTTGCTTTATTCGATAGAAAATGACACCCTGAATAGAATGAGATATCATATGTCAACTTTTGACATTTTCGCATATGGTTTTTTTGAAATTGTAACATGCGGGTTCACAACGACAATTTGGCTCGAAATGCCAGATGTGTGGTACCAAATGATTTATAAAAAATGCTTTTTCCAAATATGCTAATGAGCCACCCTTGTTCCATTTGAAAAAAATGAGGTATGATTAAAAAAAGGTTTGGGCATCTTCTAACCGGCCAGGACAAGACAAGAAAAATATTAAACGGTCAAATCTATTTTTGCAAGGCTCCTTGAATAAAAAATAATGTTTTTAACACAGCACTCTAGATAATATGTAGCATATTTATAGCACTCTAGATTGAAATGTAAAATACGACTTTCTTTAACCAAAAATGTCAAAAGTTGGCATATGATATGTCATTCTACTCAGAGTGTTATTTTCCATTAAATGAAGTAAAAATATACCGAAGGTACAACTTAAAAATCCAAATTATAGTTATTTCCGGTGAAACAGAAAGTGACAAAAAACAATTGAATAGTCAATCAGTCCTAATTTATGTCATATATACTAACACACCAAATATCGTTTTTTTATTCGAATAAACAAAAAAGTTATAGGGGTGTGCCACTTTTAAGAGACGCACCCGGTATAGAAAATATTACGCATATGTCCAAAATTATTCCATATCCATAAATAGAGCATCTTTGTATTACATGTTTTGAGTTATTGTATCAATACAAACTGTATCACGTCTATTAAGGTGTGTTAATCTACATCGTCGGAGATCTTGACGAATTCCAAAATTACAATGGGCATAGAAAATGGTTGAACAAAATCAATAATAAGAAAATGTCATGTTTTCAGATGAAACACAGATTTAGTAGCGTACTCTCGACGAATCCATGTCTTGAGAGCTCTAAGACGACAAGCAAGCTTAGCTACAGCTTAGCGCGTCCCATTTCAAGGAGGTAGTGTAATGTTTTGGGCTAGGGCAATGAGAGTTGCTCGAACACCATTAGTTGTTATTGATGAAACAATAACAGGACGAGTTCACATTCAGGAGGTGTTAAACGTCATTCAGAACCTCGGAATTAGTGGAATAAATTAGTGGTTTCAATTACAATTTATACTTTTTAGTTTACCATCATAGTCGTTTAAAAAACATAATTAAAATTAATAGATTATCCTAGCAACAGCTTGCGTTAGTCAGTTGTATCCATAGAGAAAGTTCAATATTCAGCTTATAAAACAATCAACATTTGATTTCTAACCACAATTTCTCTTGACGGAAGATAATCAAAGGCCAAAATGACATTTCTCGCAAATTTTGAAGTATAATTAGTGGAAAAGTTAAAAGTTTGATAAGTTTTCCTACTAATTGAAAATGTCTACCACTAATTTTGACGTTCTGAATGCTTACATTGAAATTAAAAAAGGAACAAACTTCTCCGCTAATTGAAGCTACTAATTTATTTCACTAATTGCGAGGTTCTGAATTAAGCTTTAAATCCAATTTTGCGTTTATTTTTACGATGGCCTAATATCTAATTTACAAGATATGAACATAACAGAACATGCTTAATCAGGATATCCTAAAATCAGGAGTGAAGAAACGAAATAACTTTATATTAACTTTATGATAATTAAGAAATGCAGCTATCGAAGAATGGGAACAAATTCCACAGGCCTAGCTAGATACTTTGTTGAGTAGCATGCCAAACCATCTAAGAGACTGCATTAATGCCCGAGTAGGAAATAGAGACTATTAATTTCAATACTTTTCTTTACTCTTTGATTTTACACTTTTTTTTAGAAAACACTTTTATTACAAATTTTATTTTAATTTTTAAAGTATATAAATAAATTTTATATTATCTATTAACTTACTTGTAATAAAAGTGTTATCATCATCATAATCATTATCATTTTCAGCTTATTCAACCCTTTCCAAATATGGTGTAGTCACCCTCATATATTTAGATACTCTCTTTGTAGTTGGGCCCATTGTTGTCTATTGTTGGCTATGAGGATCCAAGTTATCTCTACTAATTTCCTTATATCATGGTCCCATATCAAGTTTGGTTCTCCTCTAGGTCTCATGATTCCTCGTGGGTACCATGCTGTAATTTTTGTGGTCCATCTGTTGTCTGTACTTCTTGCCAGGTGTCCTCATTGCCACTTGAGGGATTTGATTCTGTGGATGACATCTATTACCTGGGTCTCTTGGTTATTTTTAGCATATTTCATTTCATTGAGCCGTTGTGCGACCTACAGTTTCGTTATAATGTCCGTTTTGAGTCCAGGTTTCGCATGCATAGGTCATGACTGTTAGTACACATTGTACACATATAGTATACATACATAAAAGTGTATTGTGCACATATACAGGGTCCGGCAATAGTGCGTCGGGCATCTATGGCTCCTAGCATAAATAACTTGAGAATTTTGTATAACTTCAAACCTAAAGTATGTACCAAGATGTATTTCAGGAAAATAGTTTAACTTCTATAGGGTGGCTCAAAAAAGTGTGAGTGGATCTGGATGATTTTTTTAAATGGAACACCCTGTATATTATTGCATTTTTGGCTTCCTTTCAGATCACTTTACGTAATCCTAAGATATGAGTAAATATATTTCGATAGTTTCAGAGATATTAAAAAATAAATCAAAAATATATATTTTTCAACCTTTCTTAAAAAAATTATTAAAAATACAAGAACTGTTCTTACTCACTTTGCTATAAATGTGATAATCGTAAATCGTACAGGATGTTCAATATTCTACGCCAAACTTTCTAAAATATAAAATATGTTTTCTTTGTTTTTTTAAACGGAACACCCTGTATATTAATTTTTTTATTAGATGGAGAGCTAAAAAATGAACATTTTTTGTATTTAAAGTATTTCAAAATTTTTAATAGTTTTGCAGATACACGCAGTATTATTTCATATGGCGCTTACAAGGGTAAAATACGTGAAAAAAAATCATTGGGTTATAACCCACAAAATTCTGGATGTTGATGAATTTAGAAGTATGCTTTGGAATTAAATAAAACAAGATCTTTTTGCAAAATACTACTTATATTCTAACTTAAAGATACTAATACAATTGGCTGGCTGTGACAGTCTCGATTATATAAGGTTAGATACAATTGTAACTGGGATACTTAAATTTTCATCTGCTTCGGTTGGTTCGTTGATTGGGAGAAAGGCCTCACCCTCTTCGCTGCACTCGTCCGCTGGTGGGTAGCGTAACAGTTCGGCTAACGTTGGAGAGCTTGTGAGACTCCACCAGTCTCAGTGCGTGAGCTACTTATGGGGAGGATCAATTCTCGTATCTTCCTAGAAGATAATAAACAGCAGTATGGCTATTCGAAATAATGTTTAAGTACCCAGTTATGTGGTAGTGTTCAACAGTACCAAGTCGACTGTCTGTTGTGGCCAATAAAATGTACAATGACAGTAAATTAAAATTTAGATCAAAGGTATAGTTATTTTCCTTAACAATATTTAAATTAAATCTAATTACTACTAATAAGAATAAAAAAAATTAAAGCTAGCTTTAAAATTAAAATTAAAATTAAAATTGATCAATTTTAAAATGCAAAAGCCGAAAGGCATCAAAAACAAATTGGTATTTAACCAATAAATTGTTAGTCTTCTCTAAAAGCCAACCAATAAAAAAATTATGAATAACAGACAAAATTCTATTATCAACTTGGAAATTTAATATTAATAATTAAATTTAATAAAATTTTAATTTGATTGAATAAATTTTGAAATCTGGCTATAACAGCTTAAATGAAATTAGAATTGAGTATTGTCCAAATTATTTAAAAAAAAAATAGGCAAAGATAAAATGTATATCTCTCTCTGTCTCTCTCAAAAAAATGTAAGATCAATTTAATAAAAAAAATATCAAGACCACTACCACACTACAGGTACGATTTTATAATAAAAATTGGATAAAAAAACCGTGGTTCTATCAGACAATTATTTATTACTTTGCACATGCTAAAAAACAAAATCTAAAAAAATGCAATACGAAGAGACGATTTAAATTATAAAAAATAAATATTAATAATAAATTTACGATCTATTAAAAATTAAGGTAATCGACAGATAAGGCAAGAAAGAAAAATTAGAAAAAAAAATCTTATCTGTCGAGGAGCCCGTCCAACGAGAAAAATAACCACCACAGGGTCCAGGTATGGAGAAGCCACCCTCTGGCAAGTAAAGTTTTTAAAGGTGACAATAGTCGATAATAATGATATTATAAAAGCTTTACTTACCAAGGGCCTGCTTTTCCTGGGACATTCCTGATTGTACTCCTGCAGCAGTTGGTTCTCTCGGGACAGCCTGGCTCGGTATCGAACACCTGTCTGTGGTTTCCTGTTCCACGTTGTGGCGTCTCCGTATTTATATATAGGTAGAAAAAATAAAGAAAATAATTAGTTATATATAACTCGAAAGATAGTAGAGTAACTATCTTACGATAAGTCTAAGCACGTGCTCTTATGAAAAAAAACTGTAGCTATGTAAAAAACAAAAATAAAAAAACAATAGGTAGTTACCTACGTTTAGAAAATATATTAAGTAATGAAATAATTGCTGAAATAAATTGTTAAATAGAACCGTAGTAAAATTATCTAAAATCGTACCTTCAGCGTGCAGTCTTGAAGAAAAAAAAAAGAAAAAATCTCAAACAGAGATTGGAATAATGGCCAAATGCCCAGAGCAGAGATGAGGAAGAGAAGAAGGCAAAATTTTTAAAATTTTTAGTTTTATATTAACCATACCCCTTCTCGAAAATCTTGACATATCAGATCGAATTAAAAATAGTCATGCGTTGTTAAACTAATTCTCGATAAAAATTTCAACTACTAATAAAAATAATACTTAACGACTCCTTACATACCTTAAAAATAAAGAAAGGAAACAATTGCATCTTCAATTAGCACTGATAACAAGGAAAATTCACTTAACCTCTGTTAAAAAATAAACAAATAGAATCTCAAACAGTAGTAGGTAGGCAACCAAAAATTGCAACTTATTGTATGTATGAATTGCCCTAAAACAATCACGGTGTTTACAGTCTGCAATATTTTGTACACCGTACCATTTGGTGTAATTTGGTACTCCATGGATTCTCGTGATGGATGGTACGATCCATGAAAAGAGCAACAATTTATAATCGTTGAACAAAAACATATTAAAATCCAAATAATAAGTTTCAACTTTGCTAAGTACCATTGAGAATTATTAAGAACGATAAAAAAATATATTTTAAATTAAGTAATTATATTTGATTATTTGATTATAACAATTGATTAACGATATATATATGATAACAACAACGCAGCAACATATATATATAATAGTGTCCGCGATGGTAAATAAATAATGGATTATCCAGATTGAACGTTTATCTAATTATATAATCCGACGCTACAATCCAACAGGGGAAAAAGTATGGTACCGAAGGCCAAGTGTCAATGCGAGTAAAATTGCAAACTGTAAAAACCTCGTTTAAAAGTAAAATAATCCGAAGGCAAGCACAACGAAAATAAATTTTCGTTACAGGGTGGCTTTGATTAAAACATTTTGTGGAAAATGCCATATGAAATATAAAACCGCGAATATCTGCAAAACCGTTAAAAATTTTAAAATACTCTAAATGCAAAAAATGTTCATTTTTTAATTCTCCATCTATTGAAAAAATAATATACAGGGTATTCTATTTAAAAAAACGAAGAAAAATTATTTTATATTTTTAGAAAGTTTGGCGTAGAATTCTGAACATCACATAGCCATGATTTACGAGTTCCATATTTATAATAAAAGTAAGTACAGATTATCTAAAAGTAAATACCTAATACAGTTTCCTACTGAACATCCTGTATGATTTACGATTTCCATATTTATAACCAAAGTAAGTACAGACCATCGTACCTATTTCAGAGCAGTTCTTGTATTATTAATAATTTTTTTAAAAAAGGCTGAAAAATATAATTTTTTGATTTATTTATTAATATCTCTGAAACTATCAAAATATGTTTACTCATATCTTAGAATTATGTAAAGTGATCTGAAAGGAAGCCAAAAATGCAATAATATACAGGGTGTTCCATTTAAAAAAAATCATTCCGATCCACTCACACTTTTTTGAGCCACCCTATAGAAGTTAAAATATTTTCCTGAAATACATCCTCGTACATACTTTGGATTTACACTGAAACAAAATTCTCAAGTTTTTTATTCTAAGAGCTACAAATGCCCGACGCACTATTGCCGGACTCTGTATAACAAAAGTTTCTACTGCAGAAATAGCTTTTTCAAGTAGTCTAAACTAAGGCATGATTAACTTTATAAATTAATATTTCCTGGAACACATTCCGTAACATTTAAAATTTTTGAAAAAAAAATCACGATCTTTCCTTAACCACTGTTCTGCTCTTCAAATATCCGAGTCCGAGTATTAATATTTGGAAACCTCCTGGCCATTCAACTAGAGCTTTTTTTACCTATGAATTTGCCTAGAATATTTTTTCTAATCAACTATATTAACTAAGTTTTTGCGTTAAAAAT
This sequence comes from Sitophilus oryzae, assembly GCF_002938485.1. NCBI lineage: Eukaryota > Metazoa > Arthropoda > Insecta > Coleoptera > Curculionidae > Sitophilus > Sitophilus oryzae. Next base: position 49,349 of record NW_022145921.1, on the reverse strand, counting down.
ACAAATATTTTCATAAAGAAAAGTCAATACAATTTTCATAACTCCCACGTAGAAAAAAATATAGATATAAATATTCTTCTGAGCAAATTACTAAAGTACAAAAAAAATGAACACAGACATTTATAAATATTTATGAAACGATGTGGGCATACTCGGTTTTTATAGCTTTCCTTTGTTGAAATTTTTAATATTTAAATTAGCTGCGAGCGAAAAAGCAAACATGAATTTAATTGAAATTATAATGTAAATGCCGTCGTGATATCTGCGTTCAGTTCTACGACAGCAATTATGCAAATACAATTTGTTTGAACGTCTCAATAATGAAAGGGCAATATTTTTTGGATCTCTCTGTTGTTTTATTATAGGGAACTAGGCAACAAACTTTTTCAGTGACAGTGACAATGTAGAATGGAGAATTTAGAATGCGTGGGAGGGGGAGTTAATAACCGTGATCTTACAAATCTATTATGTGTCCCCTTTTCTTGAGTTATAATTCATCATATTGTCTCAGGGCTTTGACAAAAGCCAATATCTGCGATATCAGTCGTACTGAAGTACTTTGGTCGTTCGCCGTTATTTCTTAGCTTCAGTCTACTGACATGTTGGTTGAGGAGACAGTGTCCTGTTAAAAACCCAGTGACAAACCGAAGATTGTTCTTACTTAAATCAAGGAAAATATTTATTTTTCCAATGCAGACCTACAAAATATACAGGCATTTTTAATATATACTTGGATATAGAACTACTATGTATTTTTGAATCAAAATTTATAAATTTTAATTAATATGAATATTTAATATATTTTTATTTTAAGTTTGAGCAGACTATATTTTTCTTTATAGTTTTTAATTATTTTTTATTTAAACACAATAGTTCACTGTTTACAAGTTTATTTGGATCTACATGGTCAAAGTAAAAAAATAAAATCTTACAATTGTTCAATATTTACTACTTTCATGGAATTTTTACTTTTTAACGCACTACTTTAATTATTCAACTGGAGATTATGGCGAACAGAATTATTATTCTAGGAGTTACAGAGTAAAAGAATAAAAGAGTAAAAGTAATAATTTAAATTAAAATAATGTTTTTTTTTTGTTACCGCTAAAATTCAAAACAAATATTTTAAAATCTAAATGGTTAAGCCTTTGAATAAGAAGACTAAGGAAGGAGCATAATGCTATCCATGTATTCATGCATGGTGGGCGGAAAAAGCACCATAAAAGCACTCTAGGGTGGGGATCCTTGACAGTTCTGTTTGACGATTCATTTGACACATTTGAATTTGATTTGAAATTTTGTGGATTTGTCAGTCTTTACGGAGCTTATTTTATGTTATTTATTATTTATTCTACAACTGATAGTTGTATAAAGATAGTAAATTTAGATGGAAATTGTGGCAGAACTTAAATTAACAGAGACACTATCGCGATTTATCGAATAAGATTCTAAAATAGTTGGTTGTGTAGCATGCGGTAGATCTCGGCAAAAATTGAGTGAAATAATGGAACAACTTTTCGCTAGTAAGTTACTATATAATATACATACGTGTAGTTAACCAATCATTTATGAAATTCACTTAAATTAACTAAATTATATATTTTTCTTGCATTTTAGCTTTTATTTATTACTTGTCAAAGATTAGATGTCAAAGACATATACAAACTAAAATATATAGGAAACTGAAATGATACCGTCTGTTGGAGAATTCAGTGGCGCCATGCATCGGGTCGTTACACAACTTATGATACAATTTTATTTTATTTTACAGGAAACTTTACATTTTAACTACAGGTAACTATATTGTTGCGTCCACTCTAGCGCCATCTATTATCAATTCTTGGAACATAATTTATTTTTTTTTGTACAGAAAATAGTTGATTTTTCTTCTATTTCCTATTTTTTAATAAGAATAACTCTAAATACGAAATCGCTCCATTATATCGTATTGTTCTCAAACAGGTGACGTTTCATTTAGAATTAACTTATCCTCATCAAAAAATATGAAATAGATAGAAAAAACAGCTATAGTTAATAAAATAAAAATAATTAAGTGTGTGTGTGTGTGGATATGTCGAATAATTATTATTAGTAATAACTTTATTAAAAAAAGTAAATAATACAAATAATTCAATAAATAAAATTTCTTCTTCAGACGAAGGCTCGCACGGCACTGCTATACTTAACTTGTTCATATAAATACAATAATAATTATAAATCAATACAATAGTATTAATAATATAAAATACAACTAACAAAGTTTTGTCGCGAACTTATTCGAAGCGCGGCGAAAAAATGTGAATTGGATCAATGGTATTTATGTATAAAAATGCAGACCCACGGATTAAAGCGAAGTAACGCGAAGAATCAAAATACATGCAATTAATTCAATGACATTTTGGCGCTTCGCAAAAGTTTAAAGCATGATGAGCACTTGAGCGAAGCGCGCCGAAGCCGAAGTCATGCGAAGCACTGTTTTTCGCACGCGATGGATAATTAAAGTTGTTTTAACCTGACCTTTTTAATTTTAGTATTATGCGAAGAGAAATACCGTATGGTCGAAAAAAATGGCGTCCAGTTGGCTGGGAAATGACGATCGATGACATTTCCCATATAAATTTACATATAAAATGACAGCGATCTTCATTTCATAGCCATCGCTGACGCCGTTTTTTCTCGATCATACGGTATTATCTATGTGACGATTTGATAAAAACATTGGATTCATAACGTTAATATAAAAACGCCTTTTATCTGCATTTTTCCTCAATTTCCACCCAAGTGTTGTCTCGTCTCAATTCATTATGATAATTTGGATTCTCAACATAACTCTTTGTAGCTCTGTATAATCACAATGAATGTTTCATCATCCTTGATCTCAGTAATTAAACTGAATTCACAGGTTGGACGATTCCTTTGCTATGCTTGAGATCTGAAACAAATAAATATGTATAATTATGTGACACATCAAAAAAACCTCGAGTATGGTTTATAGGAGGAAAAAATTAAAAGTTGATGCCGTTGAAGGGCTCTAAAATCTCAACAGAAATTGGCTATGAACTTTTATCTTAGTCTTTAAGTTAACACAAGCATTATTTTTCATAAGAAATAATTATGGTGTTTATATGCCTTTAAAAAAATAAGCAGGATTCAAAAACAATTGCTAATAAAGCAAATTTACATTTTTGAGTAGTATGCTCCACTTATTATATTTTTTAATTCTTACCTAACTTGGTTGTAAACAACTGCCTGGGTTAAATTCTTAAAAGAGGTCTTACAAGAGACAGATCTTATACCTCACTGACAAAAACTGCATCATCTGCACTCTGGAAGATTCCTGATTTGGATTATATGATCCTTTCTCTAAAATGATAGATACAATTTAAAAAATCTAAAACGATAATTTTAATAAACCAAATTCAGTTTGGATTCGTAATACATATTAACATTTTTAATAAACTTTGGAATATCTAATAATTGAATCACTCTCTGCCAAATTAAAGTAGCCAGTGCAATATCTTGTTTATTTACAGCTCAATTAAAATATTTTTAGTTATAAAGTTGATATGATATTTTTTTTAAAATAATGTTCATCTTCATTACTGAATATTTTGCGACATTAATTTGGCCTACGGTGTAGGTACCTACCCTTTTCAGTTACTGATTTTATCTCAGGTAACAGTACATGTCTAATACCAACGAGAGAGTGGTCCACCAACAAGTTCTACAACAAATGTTTGTCTTTAAATACAGGGTTTGTACCTGGATCGACATCACCGGACACCAAATTACCAGTAGGTTGATCATCTAAAAGATTATTTTAATTTTATTAGATCAAAATATCTGAAAACGTTCTTTATTTAACTAAATGCATATACTTACCCATATGAATTGGTGTATATAAAAACTTTAGAATTAACTTCTAAACCTCTTTTTATTCCAGGTACGATCATGATTACAAAAATGTAAATCACAAACTCTATAAATCTTTTAAATATCTTGCTGTGTTGTATTTTCCATTTTAAGGTTTCGCACTTGATATCACTTTTGAAATAATGTAGGATCGTTCTTCGAGAATGTATGTCTTTTTGGAAAACAAATCCGGCATTGGAACAACATACTTATGAAAGGGTTTACGGCCTGATTCCATCATTGTTTTTAATAAAAAGTTTAAATAATCACTAAAATTCCAGTAAAACTTTTTTCGATTTTTGACGGTACATATTATTTGATTAGAACTGACTTGATTTGATTTGAACTGCCTAAATATTTTCGCCTTAAGCGCGACCGGTGGTTCGTCACAGAACTAATAAATTTGTGTATAACTGGTTGCGGTAAAAAAGTCCTTTCAAAGATCTCAATTTCAGTTTCCCATATATTTTAGTTTGTATATGGTCAAAGAATCTAGATACGTCAATTTGACTTACCTGCTTCAGTAGCGTAACGGATGTTTGTGGTAATAAATACTTATTATAACTTATCTATTTTTATTAGAATTATATATTTTTATAACAATTTTAATAACTACCAACATTTATTCACAACGTAAAATAAAACAACAAATTATTGAGTCTACCCCACGTCTACCCTACATCATAGTTTTACATTTTTTAAATAAAATTAGAACGACACTGATAAACCCGAATTTAAGTCGGCCATATTTGAGGCCTATCGCGGTGTACCTAAGATTTTTGATATGCTCCTTCCTTAGTCTTCTTATTCAAAGGGTTAAGCCTTGTGCTTATAACAATAAATAATTTACCCTTTGGATATAGCGTAATAATTTAGTATTTAATTAAATTTTGTATTTTGGGCGGACAGTGTACACGGAAAAAAATCATTTCTATATTCAAGAACAATCATACACTTAAAATTTTACACTTTCTTTAAGGATAGTATTCTTTCTATGAGTACAACAAATATTTGGAACTATTTTACTTTTACACTTGCTTTTTAAATATAGTTATAGTCACTTTAAGTAATTTTGAATCTAAAAAAAGGAAAAAATGACTTATATTTAAGAAAAACTTATATTACTATCAAGTGAATCAATCATTTAGCAACGAAGAAACTATTATTAAATGAAGTATAAATGCTTTTATATATATTTTTATATATTCTTAACTTTTTTTAAAACTTTTACTTGAAAATGGTGTATTAAGACTTTAAATAAGTATATTATTCTCGACGCGAGAATAACACCCCATTTCCAAGAGTTACTATTCTTATATTAAGTGACCATCCCCAACAGCAACAACGCAACAGTGCATTCCTGATTCCTATCTTCATTTGGTTTCTGTTTCTCCTCTGCGACACGAGACGCGCCGCGCGCCGAGTACTTTATATAAAGTTTTTTTGTTATCGTTTGTGCTTGTGATATGTTAAAATGGAGGACCTTCTTCAGGCATGGGAGATGACGGATTTGATCCCAAAATTTCAAGGTAATTTTAGCAATAATCCTACATTATTTGATGACATTGGTTTGAGGTTAGGGGGACTCCATTTTAATATGCATTATTTCTTATACATTGGTGGTAAACTAGGTATGTACGCGTTTGGAATGATTCAATTATGTTTTAACAATTTTTATTATCGTTTCTCGTTTTCAATTAGCGATGCCGCTGTTCAATATCTACCTATATTGGGAAATTACACAGTTTTATTGTATTTTCTTATTACGAAAAGCATATAATTTGTTAGGTGATGTTTGGTTAATCTAATTTAAAAAATATTAACCATATTCGGTGTTATTCTGGTGATATTTCAATATTCCATACCTAATGGAAATGGAAATTAAAATTTTTAGCATGTCCCAACTCTATTATATTCATGTATGTTACCGGGCAAACCCGATTTTAGGATAAACTAGTTTTTCTTAGGACGAATATTAACCGGGATCGAAAAACTATATAGTTCTTACAAAATTTGGTAACGTCTTCCCTATGCTTTCGGAGGTTCGGGTTCGATCTTGTTAGAAACTCTTGTTTTGGTAAAATCTTTTTTTAATTTCCATTTACAATAGGTATGGAATTTTGAAATATCACCAGAATAACCCCGAATATGGTTAATACTTTTTAAATTAGATTAGCCAAACATCACCTACCAAATTATATGCTTTTCGTAATAAGAAAATACAATAAAACTCTGTAATTTCCGAATATAGGTAGATATTGGACAGCGGCATCGCTAATTGAAAACGAGAGACAGTAATAAAAATTGTTAAAACATAATTGAATCATTCCAAACGCGTACATAGCTAGTTTACCACCAGTGTATAAGAAATAATGCATATTAAAATGGAGTCCCACTAACCTCCAACAAATGTCATCAAATAATGTAGGATTATTGCTAAACTTGCCTTGAAATTTTGGGATCAAATCGTCATCTCCCATGCCTGAAGAAGGTCCTCCATTTTCACATATCACAAGCACAAACGGTAACAAAAAAACTTTATAATTTTATAAACTACCTAGTCGGCGCCTCTAGTAACTAACCTAAAAGTAAGAAGAGGCTTTATTTTATAGTAGGTGATATTACACTTGAATAAAGCAATTATTACATGTACACAAAGAATTTCTATACTTAATGCAATAATTTGCTAATTTACAAATAAGTATAAGTAGTACTCGAAACAAGATTTTATCTCGAATTGTCTGCAGTGTAGTTATAATCTTAATTTCAATACTAGGTAAATCTTAAATAAAAGATAAATTTTCTTAGCTTCTAAGGATAAGGTTTTCTTGAAAAGAAGTATAACTAGATTTGCGGAATGGGGAAACTAGCATATCGTTGGTTCAAGATTAATAATCTTTAAGCCAGTTTAGCCTTTTTTCCGTGTAGGTAATAACACACTTGATATGACCTTAATCCAAATAATCCAGAGGCTGTAATATATATTTGATTTCAGTTAAGCTAAACATTGTAAGCTCCAATCTAACGTGGTGATTGAATGACGAAATAAGGTGATTTAACTTTCTCACAATGATACTAATAATTATTATTTTAATATAATAATTAATAAACTTTTTTTTCAAACATCACAACACACATCACAACACAAGTATTAATTTTTGCAACGCGATTGACAATATAAAAAAGTCATTTTAACGCCTAGGCAAAAAAGTAAAGCATTTTTACTAAAGAATTATACACCATATTTTACGCCTAAGCCTAAGCATAAAAGTACGAAAAAATAATATTAAACGGACATAAAGTGTCTAATTGAGTTTCTTGATATATGATTACATATAAGGTGTTTCTTTTATATTTTTATATTATTTGGAACGTATGAAATTGTTTAAAAAAGTATGGAAAAGCAGGGAAACTTTTAAAAAATTAAAATATATTTTGGCATTGAAAACTCAGATAATTTTAATTAATGTCACTTTTTGTATACTGAAATTTTAAGAAGGCGTCCATTTTTGTCAAAGATCTTTTTTAGAAATTTTCTTTCTTTTTAATTTTGTATACTGTTTGAACCGTCGCGTCGCGTCGCCGTCATGTTAAGAAAAATTCGTTTGGTAGCGCCGATTTTCGATATTATATTCGAGTTTTTTTGTGTGAAAGTTCGTTTTTGTAGTATATTTAGTGGATAAATAAAAATTATGAGTAATAAAAATGTGTTATATGTGAAGCTCTCCGCAATAGAAAAATAGTCTTAATAGTCTCACTATACCTTCCATATCAGCTCCCTTCCGTTTCCCTTCCGTTTCCCTTCCGTTTCCCTTTTCCGTTTCCCTTCCGTTTACATAAAATATTATATCATGTAAATGAATAGGACAATGCACACTATATGTTCCGTTTCCCTTCCGTTCCATATCCTTTCATTCCATACATTTTTTGGTGGACGGACTGAAGCCTATCGGAAACAGCGTTGTCAAGTTCTTACATTTGTACCAGTTCTGTTAAAATTTTGATTATATTTATTTATTTTTTTACTCGGAAATGTTAAAAAAAATATCGATGTTATTCCCTATGTATCGCTGACGCCGTTTTTTTTTCGATCATACGGTATTCCCGTGCTAGCATTTTTATTTGTTTCGTAAAAATGGCATTTACACAAAAGAAAGGCTGACGATTGGTCAGTCAGTGTCTACACAAAGGCAATCAGTCGCTTAATGTTGCTGACGTGTCTTCAACAAAAATGAAGCAAATTTACTTATACACGAAGTTTATAAGATCTATAATGTAGAATGTTTAGAAGGGAGGTCAATCATCGCGACTTTACAGATCTTTTATGTGTTACCCTTTCTTGAGTTATAACGAATCATACAGTCTCAGGACAGGAGAAAAGCTAGTATCTGAGACTGATCCACAGAAACCAGCTCTCCATCTTCGATATCAGTCGTACCAAAGTTTATGGTACGAACAGTTGTCGTCTCGGCGAACTCAGTGATAAGGTGTTCCGCACTGAAAAAATGGATCTCTCAGTCGAAATGAATATGACTTTGACCCAAAAGATTGGCGCTTTTCAATAGGGCCAAGAACGACGTTTCTTTGCCCAAAGCATTAACTACCTTTTCATAAGCTTTAAAAAATTACTTTAGAGAATAGAAGAATCTGTCTGTCCAAAGTATTTCACTCTTGACCCAAAATGAATATGCAAAGAAGTTCTTGCTACAAGAACAATAGTCTCTTTGATTCATGCAAAAATTCTTGATTGAAAAGGGAAATTTCTTGATTAAAGAGACACTTTTCTTAAACCAATAGCGAATACTATTGACTCAACTAAAATTTATTTTGATCTAAGAGAAGTCTATACATCATATACATCAGGCATATTACGAGGTATATTATTTTCTGATAAATTTAGGTTTTCCTGGTCTGTAGTAACTAAGGTTATATTATTTTCCTCGATAGTAGTTATTTCTGCTTCTTCACTTCCTAGTATTTTTTGGGATGGTTCATCACTCTACAAATTACAAAAAAATGTTACATCACGATTAATCAAAGTAAAGCAAATAAATTATTAAAATTATAAGCTTTGGTCACATTTTGAATTTTTTAATACGACGACTTGAAATTCTAAAATTTTTGTAATTATTTGCATAAAAAAATCGATACCTATATTCTTATTCTATCTATGGTCACGCATGCATTATCTAAACAGGTGCATTAGGTAAATGTCTCTTACCTTCAAATATAGCAAATAAATGCTCTAATTTCCATTTTTTCAGAAACTCCTTTAAAGAATCTATATATCCTAAAATTTGTCCATAAAAAATGACAAATGCATGTTAATAACGATCACTAATTTGTTATACGATGTGCGTTTAAAAAGCAAATTATGCAAAATTCCAAGTGGAAAATTCCAAGCAACAAAACCCGTGCGTACTATGATGTGCAACCTATGAAATGCGGCGTACGACTGATCGGACTGCCGACTGATTGTATATACCGTCCTTCGTCATCGTCTTTGAGTGTCGTTATTATTTTTCTTCAAAAGAGTATTTAGCTATTGAAAAAATGGCCATGTTTCTTGAATGAAGTACTTTCTAGCGTATTTTTCTTATTATCTTAAAACAAAGTAACTTGCACTTGGTTGAATGAAAATAGATTCAAGAGAAATTTTCGAATTTTTCAAGAGAACCAGTTTTCTTGAGTTAACAGAGTTTTTCTTGAGGCAAAATATTTTCTTTTACGCTAAAATAAATTTTCTTGCCACTATTTTTTTTCAAGAACGATGAGGACTTTAGTTCAAGTCTATCTGTTTTATCAGTGTGGTGTTTCCCCATTTTCTCCACAGAATCTGCATTTGCAGTTGTTTCTGAGCTTCAATCTATGTGGTATCCTGAGGTTCTGGTGTTCGTTGAGGAGACAGTATCCTGTTAGAAACCCCGTGACAATTCGAAGATTGTTTTTATTTAAATCAAGGAAAACCTTTGACTTTTCTCGATCGTAAGTTCTGAGGAACTTTTTCAAGTCTCTTAGACCGTTGGAGGGTTCCCATTCCAGGTTACGGATGGCGTCTTCAGTTTTGCCCTAAGTTGGTTTCTGCTTGGAAAGCAGAACGGTTTTGGTCCAATTAGTGGAGTGTTAGCTCCTTTTCTAGCTAGATCGTTTGCTTTTTCATTGCTTTCTATCCGAGTTTATATCCCTTGGTGAGCGGGCATCCTGATTAGAAGAACTTTATTTCCTTTGCCTAATTCGTTCAGCTACTCTAGGCATTCTTTGACCAAGTTCGAATTGATAGTTACTGAGTTGATCGCTTTTAGTGCTGCTTGACTATCGGATAAGATGGCTATTTCCTGTTTTGGATAGTTCCTATTTAATTTGTACGCATCTTTCGATAGCGTAGATTTGTGAAGGATATTAGGGTAGGTGACCATTGGTTCAGAGTATTTAGTTTTCTGACCCTGCTTCGGTTTTGAAAGCATCAGTATACCACATTATGGCATGGTCTTTTACATGCTGAGCAAACGTTACAGTGAGGTGTTTCTTAAAGTTATAAATTCTTAGTATGTCATCTAGTAGGAGTTGGAGGAGTGGAATTTTCTTTTTGAAGGTGTTCCAAGCCCCTGACCTAAAAATTCTCCCAGTGCTGAATCCGTCAATGACCATTCGATAAGATCTAAGGTATTATATAAAATTTGTTTACAGAAATTCCATTTCGAGAAATAAACTCTCTTGTACTTCAACAATAAATTGTATTCCGCATCGTCGCAATTTTCAACAACACATTCTACTTACTTCTTGTTTATTTTTCCGCCCTAATTATCATATAAATTAGAATTAATTAAATTAATAAATTTGCTCGCAGACTAGCGACGACCGTTCCGAAAATATATTTCACTACTAATGGAAATACAGAGCGGACGAGCAGCGCAAAAAAGGTGCCAAGCATAATTGGAGTAATTTCTGCGTCAGAAGCGAGTAATTGGTGCTGGGCTGGATATACGTCCAAGCTTAAATTCGAGTAATCCATTCATTGGAATAAAAAGGAAAATTGTAGTATTGTACCTAAATAATTGTTGTTTAATTTTAAACTCTCTTTGAGTTACTGATGAGTATAATGTTAATTAAATAAAATACAGGTGTTAAATACGGTGATTAAATGAGATCTGATAATCTTAACACCACCAGTAATAGCCGATCGTGATGATTTACATAAAATCCTGTCTAAACTTAACAACTATAATAATTATACACATAATAACAACAGCGGTATAGCGTAGCGTCAATACAAAGGGATGTAATAAAGTAACTCCAATTCACATTTTACCAACACGATAAAGTTTTTTTTTTCTTTTTTTATTAAGTCTTTAATTAGAAGTTACAAAAATAATATATATAATAATAGTTCCAGTATATAGCCATGCTAAAGCCGTTCGGTATACAAGGAAGGTAATGTGGCTAGCACTACGCTTCAACCGCCTATTATTACCTCAGGATTCTGAATCCCAAGTACTCATTTAAGGCTGAGTCGACCTAGGTACCCAACCTATTTTTATTTTATTAAAAATAGTCGGCTGATGAAATGCCGGGTGTAGGATTCGAACCGATAGCCTTGAGATTGGTAGACTAGAGCTGTACCTCTACGCCACCTTATAAATACATATACAAAAAATATAACAAGTTAAAAAAATAATCAAATCAATTTAATAAAATCACTAAATTTAGGCAAAAAACAAAGCTGTAAACGTTAGAGAAAATAATAGATAAGACCATCAAAAAAGTTTATTGAGTGCCTTACATTACAGTTGGGGGTTGGAAACTTTGGTGTTACACAGCAAAATAAAAACTAAATCACCACAATACACCAAAACACTTTTACTTTTACACTGGACGCGCGTCCAGTGTAAAAGTGGACCAAAAGTACCATGTTAGCATCATCAGCAGATGATTATTTTCGTTATATGTAGCTGATATGAATAAGGAATTACAGTTTTCTAAATTGCAGCAATATGCATATGATTCTCAAATTTATTGCAGAATAGATACTAACAATTTGACACAATTTCAGTTAAATTTTAACGACGATCTTAATAAAATTAATAAATATGCTCTGGATCATAATTTGAAATGAAATGCCGGTAAATCTTGTGTTATAGTATTTGGTAGTGATATAAACAAAATTACAAATACGGCTGGTAACATGAATATCCATATAGATAATGTTGCGATACCCATTGTTACAGAGACTAAAAATCTTGGAGTCTATTTTGATGCGAAGCTTTCTTTTCAGGCACATATAACTACTAAATTAAAGGCTGCTTATATACGGTTGAAGAATGTTTCATCTCTTAAGAAATATATACCATCAAAGACTAAGTATCATATGTGACACACTTATTTTATCTTTATTTGATTATGTTGTTTATGTGTACGCTAGATTCTCTAGAAAAATCCAAATACTTCAAAACTCGTGTCTACGGTTTTCTTTTAACATTCCTTTTATTTTATCCATGACTAACAGACGACAATTTCATTTAATGACATTCATTTATCGAATTTTAACTACAGAGCAGCCTCCCTATTTGTTCTCATTGTTTCACTACGTTGACCATGATCATTCGACTAGACAAGTGCATTATTTTAAAATTCCTCAACACCGAACAGCTAACTTCCAAAAATCTTTCAGTTTCATAGCGCCACATTTGTGGAATAATATTTCTAATAACTTTAAATTTCAATCCTTTACAGATTATAAAAAACAAATTAAAAATCATTTACTAAATTCGTAAATATTATAATTTCTTCGACTGATTTGTGAGATCTTGTTCTTCTAATATGCCCGTCATTGGTTGCTGTTCCGGTTTTTACACTGTTTCATTATGCCTCTCTGCTTTTCTCCGCTCATCCCTGATAAAATTATATTTTCACTTTTTTTAATTTTGTTTATTTCTATAATTTAATTTATTTCTATTTTGTATTTGGGGTCGCACCACTCTGGCACTTTGTGCCATTGAATTTGAATTTGAATTTGAATTTGAATTTGAATTTGAATTTGAATTTGAATTTGAATTTGAATTTGAATTTGAATTTGAATTTGAATTTGAATTTGAATTTGAATTTGAATTTGAATTTGAATTTGATTAAGACTAATCTAAAAAGTACAATTTGAGCGTTTATATACTCGCTCAGTGGGTCCCGAGTGGGCGTGGCAAGATCTAGCCAACCGAGTCAGAGCCCACCGAGCGTAACACTTAAATTTTCGCCACTAGAGTAGTAGGAACAAAGAACTTGAAGGAATTGGACCGTTGTCTCTGTTCATACTATCTTTACATTTATTAATTCTGATGCTTTTATATGCATCTAATTGCCTGTAATTTAAGACTTGTTTAATTAATTTTAAATTATTAAGATCTATACAATGTTCTTTATCAACAATATGTTCAACAACGTAAGATTTATCCGGCCTACCATATCTTATCTGAGCTAAATGTTCTTTAAATCTAGTCAATATTGATCTTCTAGTTTGCCCAACATATTTCTGATTACAATCTTTAAAAGAAATTTCATAAATACCCGACCTTTTTTTTTAAAACCGCATTATCCACCGACTAAAACAGCGAACGGAAGACGTAATCGCGGCCGGAAAGTTCGCTGACTCCGGCTCGCTTTCAAGCAAGATGTAACGAGGACAGTCGCATCATCGCGCTGTCAAGATATTTTTATTTTTAGCGTTTAGCGTAGGTCTTAGAGTTATGTATAAAGCTCGACTGAATACACACATTAAATAATTGAAATTGAATTTAATTATTTGAGTAAATTTACTGAGAATTTTAATTTATTATAGGAGATCTCAGTGACTTTTTAAATAAAAACGTATTACAATATTTCAAGGAATGCAACGCAGTACAAAAAAAAACAATGAAAAAATAAACAAAGTACAAAAATTACAAAAAGCAAGATTTATACCTTGAGCTCCTGAACCCTACCAAGCTACGAAGCAAGCATGATATTAGTTATTCATTTTTTATTACTAACAATCGAGACGATGCAAATGCTAGTCGTTTCTGTCTAGATCTGCCTTTCTGTCCTCCCATGAACCACATATTTGAGACTAGTTAATAACAAATTACTTTGTTGTATCTTTCATATTTTTAAAGAAATATTTTTGTTAATATCATATGACTTTTAAATAATTATTTTCTTTTATTTACAGCTCCAGAATCGCAAACTCAATCGGTATGCAGCATATTAAGCGACATGTTTTCCTTGGGCATGGTCCTGTGTTCAATATTCAACCAAGGACGACCACTGATACAAGCAAATAATTCCAGCTCTTCGTATCTAAAGCAATTAGAACTGGTAAGTATATTGTCCATCTACTTTATTGCTATAATTAACATTTTAATTAATATCTTAATTAATATATAAGGTGCCAAGAAAATAGTGTGTACAGGGTGGGTCAAATTCGATGCTTTTAAATGGAAACACCCTTTTCTATAGGAGATAGACGAAAACTAATATCGGTGTCTGGAGCTCAATTTTCATCAAAAACATGATGGCGAAAACCGCACATCAATATCTGTTACCGTTTCGGAGTTACGGGGTGTTTTTCAAAAATGTACATTTTTAACAAATCGCTGTAACTTTTTTGCTATGGAAAATTTTGTATTTCTATGAAAACATTTCCAAAACTCCTTTTTACGTAGAATCTAATGGTTTAAGTATAATTTTTTAAATATTAATAATTTAAGAGTTATCAACAGAAAATTTGATTTTTTATTTGGGACACCCTCTATATTTTTAATTAACATAAAAGAATTTAAAATTACCTTTCCAAAAATATAGCACTCTCGATATTTTGTTATAATCCCCTTCGAAATACAGAGTTTTTAAAAGTTCGCCACTTTTAACTAGTAGGCTTTGGACCCCTTATTGATGATATGCCCTTAATGGAACTCGAAAACATATTTTTCCAGCAAGACGACGCACCTCCTCTGAACGCTGAAGTTATCAGCAAATTTTTGCAGCCAATTTCAAGAATAATTGAATAGCTAACCAAGATCCCAGCCGTTGGCTGTCGATGCCGCCTGACTTATTACCCATGGATCTAATCCTACGGATATATTTGCGGAAGAATAAAGGCTCCTTATTCTTCCGTATAATCTAGACAAGAATTAGAAATACTTAGCAGTTATGAGAGGGTATCTTTAACCCCTACTGAGTTAATGAATTCCGCGAGAAATGTTTAAAAACTGCCCCGTCTGTTCATAACAGAAAACGGTTGATATGTCGAACACCTGTAGCAAAATCTCATGTCTTGGTTTGCTATTTATTTTTATTTTTATTAGATATAGTTTATACGTGATGATTGTTAAATATATTTTAATTTGTTATAAAATTCTGCATCTCTCATAGCAAATATTATTTTCGTTTTAATTGATGCTCACAGCTAGAACTTTTTTGCATTACAGCTGGTGCCGTGCAAAGCCTACTTATTTAAAGCGGGCGAATTTTTATATACTCTATATCTCGAAGAGAAATCGAGCAAAATATCAAGTGTGGTATATTTTTGGAAAGGTAATTTTAAATTCTTTTCAATAAATTAAAAATATATAGGGTGTCCCATATAAAAAAACAAATTTTCTCTTGATAATTCTTAAATTATAAATTTTAAAAAAAGTATACTTAAATCATTAAATTCTACGTAAAAAGCTGCTTTGGAAATGTTTTCATAAAAATACAAAATTTTCCATAGCAAAAAAGTTAAGCGATATGTTAAAAATTCATATTTTTGAACAACACCCCGTAACTCCGAAACGGTAACAGATATCGATATGCGGTTTACACCATCATGTTTTTGACAAAAATTGAGCTCCAGACACTGATATTAGTTTTTGTCTATCTCCTCTAGAAAAGGGTGTTTCCATTTAAAAGCGTCGAATTTGACCCACCCTGTACAGGGTGTCCCACTAAGAATAGCTCTCGGCTGTATCTCGGAAAGTATTAGTCGTAGAGCTTGCGGAAAAAAATATTTATAACTAAAGAGAGCATGAGAAATTGCTGGAAATTATTTTCAAGCTTGTATAGCGGTCGATAGAGGGCGCAACTTCTATTAAAAATAAGAAAAAGGAGTTTTTACGCCATTTTGCCTAGATAACGGATACTATAAATAACAGATTCATAATTTTCAGTAAATTTTGCATATTTTTTGTTAGAACTATTTTCCCCTATCTGCCAAAATAAGATGGTGGTGGAAGGTTAGATCTGTTTTTATTTAAATATTAATAACTCCGGACTGGATGAATGGAATTTAACAAACGGGGGCTCGTTTAAAAGAGCGTTTCTTACTCTATAATATAGCGTATAAACAATAATAATAAGCTTTTGAATGTAGACGCTAGGGGGCGCTTTCTTACAATTTAACAAACATTGTGCGTTTTTTCAAAAAAAAATAAATACGATAGTATATGTAATTTTAGCTGATGGTAAAGAGTAACAAAAGCTTAACAAGTCAGCGAAAACCGCATCTTGATATCCTCTTTCAAACCGAAGATATTAGCAAAATTATAATAAATACGAAAAAATAGAACCTTAATTACCTTATTACCTACTTATTTTTTTAACGCGGTTACATTAGCCCTCTTCATTATGACCATTCTAATAAAAAATAGATTAGAAACGTTTAGTTTATTCTAAAATCGACAATATACCAGAATACGATAATACCAGATGTATTAATATCTAATAATTAAGATATCGAAAAAAAGATGCTTTTTACGTAATAGTATAAACGTCAAAGAGTTATTAAATCAACATTTTGATAGTCTTAGCAGCGTTTTTTCTCTTTTGAATAAACGCATTTTTAGAAAAGCAATCAAAAGATAAAAAACGCTGCAGAGACTATCAAATTGTTGATATAATAATATTTTGAGTTTAAACTATCTCTATAAAAGTAACTTTTTTCTAAAGCCTACCATGAATTCACTGAGGCGTCGTTTCTTAGTCACTTTCATTGATAACTTAATTATTAGACATTAATACACCTAGTATTATGGTATTCTGATACATTATCGATTTTTTGAATGAAATAATTTTTTCTATCTTATTTTTTATTAGAATGGTCATAATCAAGAGGGCTAGGGATACCGTGTTAGAAAGATAAGGTAATTAAGGGCTTATTTTTTCGTATTTATTAATTTATTATAATTTTGCTAATAACTTTGGTTGGAAAAAAGATATCAAGATGCGGTTTTCGCTGAATTTTTAAACTTTTATTACTCTTTAGTATCAGCTAAAATTACATATACTATCGCATTTAACTTTTTCGAAAAAATACGTAATGTTTGTTAAATTGTAAGACAGCGACCCCTAGCGTCTACGTTCAAAGGCTTATTTTTATTGTTTATATGGTATAATATAGAGTAAGAAACGCTCTTTTAAACGAGTCCTCACTTGTTGGATTCCGATCCACCAGTCCGGAGTTATGAACATTTAAATAAAAACAGATCTAACCTTCCCCCACCACTTTATTTTAGCAGATAGGGGAACATGGTTTTAACAAAAAATATGCAAAATTTACTGAAGATTATGAATCTGTTATTTATAGTATCCGTTATCTAGAAAAAATTGTGTAAAAACTCCTTTTTCTTATTTTTAATAACAGTTGCGCCCTCTAGCGGCCGCTCTACAAACTTGAAAATACTTTCCAGCAATTTTTCATGCTCTCTTTAGTTATAAATATTTTTATCCGCAAGCACTAGGTCTAATACTTTCCGATATATGTATAGCCGAGAGCTATTCTTAGTGGGACACCCTGTAGAGTGAACTACAGTGGGTGATTCTACAGATAAAAATGAAACATAAAATTCCTATGAACATATACCCTAACATGCTTCCCGAAGAAATTACAGTCCTCGAAAGGTTAAATAAAAATAATATATTTTGTATATTTTTAAGAACATTGGTAAATGTTTTTTTTTTTAAATTTGGTACTCTTACACACATTTTAATGCAAAAACGAATGGCGATAGTATAAAATTCTGTAACAGCCCGGAAAGTGTACCATTAGGGTAGAAACTACTTCTGGTGGTACTTCTTTTATTCTACAGATAAAAATGAAACATAAAATTCCTATGAACATATACCCTAACATGCTTCCCGAAGAAATTACAGTCCTCGAAAGGTTAAATAAAAATAATATATTTTGTATATTTGTAAGAACATTGGTAAATGTTTTTTTTTTAAATTTGGTACTCTTACACACATTTTAATGCAAAAACGAATGGCGATAGTATAAAATTCTGTAACAGCCCGGAAAGTGTACCATTAGGGTAGAAACTACTTCTGGTGGTACTTCTTTTATTTTTATACAGTGTCCGGCAATAGTGCGTCGGGCATCTGTAGCTCCTAGAATAAAAAACTTGGGAATTTTGTTTAACTTCAAACATAAAGTATGTACTAGGATGTATATCAGGAAAATATTTTAACTTCTATAGGGTGGCTCAAAAAAGTGTGAGTGGATCGGGATGCTTTTTTTTAAATGTATTATTTGTATAATATATTATTTTTTATCTGTAGAATTATTATTAGCATAGCATATTTAAATAATTAAGTTGGTTTGAATTCGTATTCACTAAAAACTCCACTGCGGTCGCGAGGATCTATAGTGGCTCAGTTTCTACAATCTCTTTAATAGAAAAAAAGCATTAAAGTTCACCCTCAAGACCCAGCCTTTTAACATAGGCTCTTATGTCCGAGGGTGTTATGTCTCCTAGGTCTGATAGGTCTAGCGTGATTTTGCCAAACACCTCAAACCTGGTCCTGCCCCCAGCGGGGCAGGTACACATAACGTGCGTCATTGTTTCGTTATCTTCCATATAGAGTCGGCATTCGGCGTCTTCCACCAGTCCCATCCTCTGTAGGTGTGATCTCAGCCGGCAGTGGCCCGTGTTTTTTTAGGTCCAATTTTCTTAGATCCAATTTGAACTATATTCTGTTTAAGACGTAATTCTATCCCTAATATGCTTAAATAACTCAACCAACGCAACTGAGCTCTCAAGTAGTTTAAAATTTAGTCACTTACTGCCCCTGACCTTAATTCGTCCCTCTGGTATTCGAAGTACATTAGAATTATTTAGACCCCCTTGAAAATGCAAAGGCGGACTTTAGCCGCAACACAAAAGCCATCTCCATTTCTGAATCAGACACTTGGAAGTAATTACTCTCTTAATCTTGTTTACAGGATCCTTTCGTGCGAGTGCCGAAACTCTGTCAAAACAACGTTTAAAAACTTGTTTCTAATTAAACGTTGTTTACCGAAAGGCTTTGAAGTTGCCAAAGCCGATCTGATAAAAAAGAACGCAAATCCCTGATATTCGGTTAAATTTTGATTAAACTTAAATGGGCGGCATGAAATTTGAAGGTATAAGTATAATATAACAGTTAATTAAACCAGATTTCTAGAACGTCTCTTTGATATAAAATATAGAAAAAATGTAATCCAGTAAGTTACGAATTAACAGAATAAGCAAAAAGGAAAATAAAGATTTAAGTGCCTAATTACATTCAAATTTTTATTTGAAGTTCTTATATTAAAAAGGAAGACGACAACTTCATTTGGAAAACTTTAGTTTCTATTTTCACTTTATTACAGGTCACAAAGAAGGCTAAATATCTCTCAAACAACCTCTACACTATGCGGAGAACTCTTCGAAACTGGTCAAGGGCGCATTTCGTCACCCAACTTTGTAGCATTTCGAATTGTTTCCAGTTGTCTTGGCCCACTTCGGTTTGCCTCGATCTACTTTCAATTCTTAAAAGCGCCTGAAATCTCCTAGCGAGGGGATTTTTTTGGCGTTTCCTGTTGTCTCGTTCAATTTTGTTTCGTTTTGACCTATTTTCAAAACGTGGCGGTATCTGTACCCGAGGCAAAGGATTTTTTTTTCATAAAACTCAGTGAAATAAGTAAACCTAGACGTTTCTAAAATAGCTGTTGTTACGATGATATTTCGTTAATTACAACTCGTTTTATGTTGATAGTATATATGTATTCCACAAAATTAACATTTGAACACGCGTTTATAATATGTAGAGTAGATAATTAAGAACAAAACTTTTCATTCAATCTGCAGGAATATAATTACAATATGTTTATTATTAATGTTATTATAATGAATTGTATATAAAATTGTATATGTTATGTTTGTTTTACGCGGCCTTAATTGATTAATATAACAGTAGTATTTATTGCTTGACGAGTAATACTGGTAACATCGTCAATATATCGAGCTGATTGAATAAAAGATACTTTATAAAGCCAAATTATAAAATAGCAAACATATTTCTTGCAGCATAGGTATATAATCAAATTATATAAGAATTCTTGCCACTTAACTGCTGATACAGAAATTTACTTCCACGCTTTGTTTGTCATAATGTGGATCAACCTGCTCTCACTACCGGTTTCGGAGCCCTACTCCATCATCAGGTGAGCCTGGGCAGATCCACAAAATGACAACCACAGCGCAGAGTAGTTAATTCCGACTTGTCGGAAAGTATCGGTATATTAAGTCCCGAACGGGAGATAGCGGCCTGCGTGCATTGGTAGTACTTTCGTACCACCGAGGCGCAACTATCAATAAATAGTAAAAGGATGGTAAAATGCTTTTTTCAGGCAACCCAAATTATACAATGGAAAACAAATTTCTTGCAGTATAGGTGTATAATAAAATTATATAAGAATTCTTGCCACTTAACAGAATATGGTTTAGAAACAAAGTTGAAAAATATTGTACACCCCAAAAAAGAGTTTAAGAAAAATTTTATAATCAACTATTTTTATATAATATAAATTTTAAAATAATAAATAAATTTGAATATTACAAGAATATTCGGCGTTACTTGAGTGTAAAATTGAAAGAAGAAGATCAAATTTGTAAAATGTAATTTAAAAGTACACAAATTTTTACACACAAAAAAAAGCACAGAAAGCTTAAAATCGAACTAATATATTATAATGCTTAATATCTAATACTAATATATCATGTTTACTATCATGCGCTTAAACCCCATTAAAAGTCAAATATTTATGATTTTTTTCAAAAAAATTTAAAAAATAATTTAATAATTTAAGTTATAGCTTTAGATACAATGGTAACGTCGCAACTACTTGAAGGATCAAGTGTTAAAAGTTATGTATGAAGTTTATAAAACTTGGTCCACTGTGGTGTCCACATATTCCGTCGACATAGAACTACAACGTATTTTTGCAATCAAAATAAGTTCATTGGACTCAATTTACCTCTCTATTCAAAAGTGCTTCCTTTGTCCGCTAGAAGGCATCAAACTTAAAAAAATAATCACATTTCTTCAGATATTTTAAGAAACGTTATTCCGATTTGATTGAGATTTTGGGTGTCTATGTTTTGCTAAGTACTTTAACATTTGACTTTTACAAAAATCAAGAAAAAGTACGGGAAGGGTAAAAACTACCCCCCACCCTTACATAAATTTTAGTATAAATATTTTCCAACTCTACCGACGACAGATTTTCATTTCGTAAAATGGTCCCTCTAGTATTTACTACATTTTTCGTCTCTTGTAAAAAAACGCCACATCGCATAGTTTTTGATAATAAACTTTTTTTTATTTATTTTTTTTTATTTGTTATTCGAAAGCAGACCTATAAAATATACAGAAAATTCCAATATTTTGTGGACATAGAACAACTACATATTTTTTGAATCAATATAAGCTAATTGCACCTAATTTACCTAAATACAAAAGTGCCTTGTTTATCTGTTTACCCGTTAGGGAGCATCAATAAAAAATAAACCCGAACGTTAATTAATTTAAAATTTATTATTTTTTTAAGCTTTTATAAAAAAAAATCGGTTGTCAATTAAGTTCGAAAATATTATAAATAACTCCTTCCAGTTCCTTGCCGCCATTGCCTTCTGTCCATTCAGTCATCGGCTTGTAAATTGCGCAATGACATTGCCTTTGTTACCCCCTTTAACCATGTCTCTCAGGATCTTCCTCGTTTTCTTTTTCCGGTTGGGATCCATTTCATTATATTCTTTGGTAGCCTTTCTTCCCCTATTCTGTTCACATGCCCATACCAGATTAATTGTTTTTTTATTTCTTCTATGATGGTTATCTCTTTCTTCGTTATTCTTCTTATTTCTCATTTCGCACTTTTTCTAATTTTGATTTTCTTGCCGATCTTCTGAGGAAGTCCATTTCAGTTGCTAAAAGCTTTCCTTCCATGGACTTGCTCATCTGCCATACTTCATCGCCATAAGTACGTGTGCTCTTAACTATAGTGTCATATATGCGGGTTTTTGTTGTGGTATTTATATTTTTTTGCCAAAGAATATAATTTAGTGCCCCTGTAATGTTTCTGGCTTTGTTGATTCTATTATTGATGGTATTGTCGCTTTTTCCATTATTATGTATGTTAGTACCTAGGTATGTGAATTCAGTACATGATTTTATTTTGTTTCCGCTTTCCATTTCTAGGTCTTGTCCTTTGTTGCTCACGCATAGATATTCTGTCTTTTTAAAATTTATTTGTAAACCCCATCTATCATACTCGTCATTTAATTTTCTAAACATGTACTCAATGTCATCTACGTCTCGGGCCAGTATTACTTGATCGTCGGCGTAGTGAATGGTATATATTGTTTTATTTTCGAGTGGTATGCCCATTCCACTACATTTTCGTCTCCATTGTTCCAATGCTGCATCTAAGTAAATATTGAATAAAATTGGAGATAGACCACATCCTTGTCGGAGGCCCTTACTTATATTAAATGATGTGAGTTCGGCTCCAATTTTAACTCGTGCTAGCGGGTTCTTGTAGATTTCCTTTATTGCTTTTATTAGGGTAATATTTATTACCCTAATAAACCCGTGACAGGTCAAGTACGTGAAAAAGTTGTTTTATTGGGATAGAATCATACGCTTTGATTAGGTCTACAAAAATCACGTGTATCTCTCCACTATAGTTAACACTTTCTCACTTAGTTGTGTTATGCAGAAAATATTATTTACCGTTGAGGAACCGGCTCTGAAACCCGACTGCTTTTCTGTCTGGTACAAGTCATAGTCATTTTTATTAATGTGCGCTTCGTTTTTGAAAATCGGTCGAGTCATTGAGAAAATATGAAGGATTGAAATTTGAAAAGTTTATTTAATTATTTGTCAGAGTAAATGATAAGGATAAATTCCTTCGACCAATTTGCTATTTTTTCTTATTATTTCTAGATGTTTGCGCATTTTTTCACTTGCCACAAAGTTGAACGGTCAGTTGCGGTAGTTGCTAGATAGCTGTTCTGTGAGTGGTGCGTTGAAGTTCTTCTCAATATCGTTAAACTTTTTAACAATTATAGTGTACTCACTTGCAGAAAAAGTGGAAGTAATCGAACTTTATTTTAAAAATAATGAATGTATCTGGTTGGACACATATTCAAAGAACGCTATCCTGACAAACACCTTTATGGCAAAATTGTTCGCGAGTTAGTAGCAAAATTTCGCGAAACTGGTTCCGTAATGAATAAAAGAGGCAGAGGGAAAATCCTGTAGTAAATGAAGCTATGGAGGTATTCGTATTGGGCCAAGTTGCCATAGATAGTACGCTGAGTACAAGAAAATTAGCCAATGAGACCGGCGTGAATCGTACAATTGTCCAAAGGATATTAAAAAAACACAAGTTCCACCCGTACAAAATTCAGTTGGTACAAGAACTCAACGAAGACGATTTTGATCGACGCTTGCAATTTTGTAAAACTATGAGTGAACGAGTGGCAAATGATAATAATTTCCTATTTAATGTGTGTTTTTCGGATGAGTATACTTTCTTTTTGAACGGTGTAGTTAATCGGCACACTGTCGGTACTAACCTGACCATTCAACCTTGTGGCAAGTGAAAAATGCGTAAACATCTAGAAATAATAAGAAAAAACAGAAAATTGATTGATGGAATTTATCCTTATCATTTACTCTGATAAATATTTAAATAAACTTTTCAAATTTCAGTCCTTCATATTTTCTCAATGACTCGACCGATTTTCAAAAACGAAGCGGGGAAATATAGAGAATAGAAAGCTCTTTTCATTGCGGTGTCACTCGACCCCCCTTCCCATTTGAAAAAAGTTGGGGGATGACACCCCCGCTTAGAGGGTTAAAGATTTTGCAATAATTTTTTGGGCAAAATTTGTCCCCCTCACAAACAAAATTGAAGAACGAAAAAAATACCCTGGCCGTTATGCCTTGCGGAACGTTTTCGATGGACCACCCTGTATAATTCTCACATATGTTAATTGCGACTTTTTTATGTATTGGAGTTATCCATCTTTCGTTCCATTTCTGTGGTATTTGTTTACCATTGTTACAATTTTCAAAGAATATTTTAATAATATTGTGAAGTTTTGGTGTGCCACATTTTATTAATTCATTGGGGATTCCCCTTGAGCCGGCTGATCTTTTATTTTTAAGTTGGGTAATTGCCGTTTTTAAATGGTAATTCTTCTGGTTGTAATTTATATTCATCTCTGTGTTCATTTAACATTTTTTCGAATAAATAATATAACATGTTAAAAATGTTCGAAAATATTTATACAAAAAAATTATGTGGGGGTGGGGGTAGTTTTCACCCTTCCTGTACTCTTTCTTGATTTTGTAAAAGTATTAAAGCTCTTAGCAAAATATAGACATCCATAATCTCCTTTTAATCGGAATATAACGGTTCTTAAAATATCTGAAAAAATGTGATTATTTTTTTACAGTCTGATGCCCTCTAACGGGCAAACGAACTTATTTTGATTGCAAAAATACGTAGTAGTTCTATATCCACGGAATATTGGGACACCCTGTATATTTTAAGTTAAAACTTCAACGACAAAAAAAAACAACTTAACTTCAACAAAATTTATTATAATGAAAATGTGTTTTTAAAGTATACCACACTAATTTTAGCGTTTTAATTTCCAGTTGGAAGATCAAGTACACAACACATTGCCGAGGATTCCCGTTCCGCTCCAAGAGGCCGCAGTCCGATTACTAAGTAAGGACACACGACAGCGACCTACGGCCCAATTATTAGTTCTAATTAAGTATTTTGAGTAAGTCAATTAGGTGTCGTGCATTTGATGTGTTTCCTCCTTTGAAATTTACGCCGCGCTGTCACGCCTTCTCCCCATTTTCCGCAATTTTCGCGCTTTCGGCGTGCAGCGGACCGCGAAACTATTCGCTCTTTACTCGTTTAACGTCTTTGATGTCTTTGTTTTATTATTTCACGGTGTCGGTTGTTGCTGATAGATGTTAATTCGATATAAATTAGAGTGGTATTTTCATGGTAAAACACTACGGTAATTGATGGTGAAGAGAAATTTTATATATCTTTTAATATTTGAAATAGGTTTGATTAATAATAGAGAGATCTGGCAACAATATATATCGCCGTATTAACGGAGGGGTTATTTTGGCAACTATGACAGTTAAAGTGTCATAATAAGCGTTTTTGCGCTATTAACGTTACCGCATGCCGGTATTTAGGTGGAAAAGACGCCCTGCGGTAATTTGACAGTTTCGGAATGTTATTTTATCAGTTGAGATACTGTATTTTTTTTATAAAAATTGAGATAACTCTTTATTGGGTTAAATTGTACTCTTTTTAGAAACACTTTCTGTAAAAAACTTCTTATACAGGGTTGTTCACCACATACGACACGGAGTATTGTAGCTAAACGATTAGATTTTTACAAATTGTAAATTTTGGGTTCGTTGAAGGACTATTAGAGCTACTCTTTAAAAATATTTTTACAAGATACGGAGTGTTCCAAATAAGTAAAAAATATTATAGTGGTATTTTTTTAAATGGAACACCCTGTATATTATTCTATTTTTAGATTCTACGATTAAAATAACGGTTAATTTGATTAAGGTTTATCAACTTAAACCTTACCGTTTTTGAAATATTTTCAATTTTGTGAAATTGCAATAAAAAAATTAAGACTTGCATTTCTCCAAGGGTATCAAACAAAAAATTATATTAAAACGGCAATAACTTGTTTAATTTAAACGGAACACCCTGTATATTTTACGTGAATCAGATGCACAATTAAATTGCCTATCAAATTGTATTTTATTTTTTACCTATCTCTTCAAGTTTTCGTAGAAAATGCATTTTCTTATAATTTAGACCTCATTTATACCCATGGAATATTGACCTTTTATTATTTTTGAAACAACATTATGTACAAAATGTACAGTTGGTAAAAATAATAATATTGCAAGCCAATTTGTTTACAAAAAAGAAACTATTTAAATCTTTGTAAAAGAGTATACCAATTAAATATACTACCATTATTTCCGCCCAAAAATTATTTAATTACATACTTAATTGTTTTAATTAACAAATTATTCTGTGGATTTGAAGAAATCAATATAATAATAAATTATGAAAACGTCTCTCTTGTTATAAATAAGTATTCGTCAAAAAATGGATTAAAATTTATAAGGTGCTATACTTTTTACCACACTGTCTAATATACATACAATATTTAGTTTTTTAGTATTTGGAGCAATTATTACTAAATATTATTGCAAAAACGATAACGTTGACGAAACCGTAAAAATCCAAAGTGTGATTCGATAAAAAGACTTAATACGAGTTTATATTTATGCAGCATATTTATATTGTTTAATTAATATTTGCGTATGTAAAAAAGTTAATAAAAATGTATCGAAGAATACTTGATGTCGTTGTCCATCACATGTCAGTTAGATGTCAGGTTTAAGTAGTAGATATTAAGCTTCATTCACAAAACATCCCCCTTTAGAACTTTTTCTTTAATAGCCATAAGCGGGAGTAAAAGCCCAACCGCCCGAACAAACACTAGAGGCGCCACCGGTCATCAAATGGTGAAAAATTGCGAAAATTTAATCATCTAATTTTGACACAAGGGGTCGCGCTTAACTTTTTCAATTTTAATTCAATATTCATTGTTTTCAAACTATATTATTAAACTTTGTTGTATTTTGTGAATGTATAAATGTTTTCTTAGTATAAAGTTGCATTATAGTAATTCAAATTATATTACATACATATTTAAGATTAAATATTATGACATATATGTCAGTTGCCGTCTAAAATGTCATCTTGATAACAAAAAGTTTAGTTATTGTCAAAAGTAGTTAAAATCATGTTAAAATATTAAAATTTACAAGTTATAATTAGATATTTTATATTATTTCAGCAACAAACACATAATAGTACAGCGTAATGTTGATATGCAGGTCCAAAATAAAAAGTGCCGTTATATTTTTCAGTTTTCGTTGTCAGCCGCGGAAGTTTCAGTGATTTTAGTGCTGTCAGATATTTTTATTTGTGAAATAGAAATATTGCGTTTGGATTGCAAAACTAAAAGTGGAAGTTTTAATGCAATGTAAGTAAACGTTTGTCCATTTTATATTTTACTTTTTTCATACCTACGACAAATATACATACATATATTGAAATTTTATAATTCATTTTATTTAAAAAATGTTAGAAAACAGCTTGTAATCCTGTAATTGACATAATTGTTATGTAATATATTCCATTTAAATGTAATATATTACTTTACAATTAAAAAATGTAAATTTAAAAAATATATTAAAAATATATAAAGGCATTAATTGAAATTTTTTGAGTGCGAACAAACACGAGAGGCGCTTTATTATTTACTTTCATTTCTTAACATGACAGACGAAGTTCTAAAGGGGGATGTTTTGTGGCTTCATTCAGAACCTCATAATTAGTGGAATAAATTAGTGGTTTCAATTAGGGTAGAAGTTTGTTCCTCTAATTTGAATGTGTGCATTCAGAACGTTAAAATTAGTGGTAGGAATTTACAATTAGTGGAAAAAGTTAACAAACTTTTAACTTTTCCACTAATTATTCGTCTAAATATGCGAGGAATGTCATTTTGGATTTTGATTATCATTCGTCAAGAGAAAATGTGGTTAGAAATCGAAAGTTTATTGTTTTATAAGCTAAATATTCGGCTTTCTCTATGGATACAGCTGATTACCGCAAACTGTTGCTAGGATATTCTATTAATTTTAATTGTGTTTTTTAGTCGTTGTGAATGATTGTAAACTTGTTGTAAACTAAAAAGTATAAAGTATAATTGAAACCACTAATTTAGTCTACTAATTGCGAGGTTCTGAATGAATCTTTAAACTTTAACTTTAAACTTTTTTTTACTTGCCAGTAATGTCGTTTTGGCATTTGGTCAAAAAATAAGTAATCGAACTTTTAAATCTACAGTTTAATATTATCCAGTGAGATTATCTTCGGTTATTTTGACAGCAAAATCGTCGATAATAGCGTTTATTCTCAATTAATGGCTCTAGTACAATTCGCCTAATTGTTTTAATTATCGGAACGAATTATTTCTGCGTCAAACCCATTAACGTTCCCGTTAATGAACTGTCTGAAGTTCTACGTGGGTAACATCTCCCGAGAATAGAACTTCCACGACATCGACTTTAAATAAAGTTTGTTTAGTTTAGATGAAACTTAATTGTTATATATCAAACTGAGGTTATATTCGGAGATCTTCATAATATGAATAACATTATTATCATATTTTGTACAAGGTGTCTCAGAAAAAAGTGCAAGTACTTTAAGACATGATATATCTGGTCAAAAGAAACATCTTTTCTATTTACCATTCTCGATTTCTGTATGTAGGAATTTTATGAATTATCGATTCTGGACCGTCCTAGAACTTTACAGCCAGCGCATGAACAAATGGAAAGATTGCTGCATATTAACTTCTGCTGCAGTGTCACAGTTCTAGAACGATTTAGAATCGGTTATAAGAAAAACCCGAAGTAAGCTATGATATTTACATCTTTAAAGTCCACGTACTCTGACGTCCTTTAATATTAAAACTAGTACTTATAATTCAATTAACCTCAATTTCTAAATGTATTTATGTTAAATAGCAGAGAACATAAAAAAATATTGTTAAAAATGTAACATTTATTTTATGTTAATAGCGATCCAACAGTTCACGCCTTGCAATACCTGGATACAATAATGATGAAGGATCCAACGCAGAAAAACCACTTCTATCGCAATACTCTCAAAGATGCTCTTCCTTACATTCCTAAGGTAAGTTAAATATTATTTACAATTGTTTTTATGATTATTTTTATCTTTTAACATGTTAGTTTACAATGAAAATGTAAGCAGCAGTCAGCCTATTTACTGGAATGTTATAAAGCTTTCCAACTCGACTTGTATACAGGGTTGCGAATTCTCGAAGTTCGCTGACGAACACCCGCTAGATTCGTAAATAAAAACCGCTTAAATAAATAAATAAATAAATGCCTCTATTGTCAAAAAAAATTACAATTTGTAGACAAAGGTAAAATAAACAAACAAAGTAAACAAACAAGGTACACAAACAAACAAAAGATAATACAAAACATTATACAAATAACATTGTCAGTCTTATTGTTTAAAATAAACATTTATATAAATGTTTACAACGTCAAAGAATAAAAAAAAATAAAAATTATATTCAAAAATATTTAGTTAGTTTCTAGTGAATATCAATGACCTCTAAATAAATTTATTTCGGTGTCATTGGTAAATATAGCAATAGCAAACATTAGACCAGTGTTTACAAGTTCAAATTCGATTATCAAAATATAATTCCTTCACGGCGTAGAAAGCCTTGTCTAGTAAATAACAGTTCAATGCTTTGCGAAAAGAAGAAAATTATGTTATGGATTTGATTTCAAATGGCAGGTGATTGTGCATTTTTTTCAAGTTGTATAATATTGAACTTTTAACTAACTCTGAGAGTGGGGTAGGTAGATAAAGATCTTGCTCCACGTTCCTGAGTGGATAAGTGTGAGATGGCCTTTCTTGAGAAGCTGATATATGCTTACGTATTAGGCAAACGGATTCAAATATAAATAAGGAAGGAAGAGTTAATATTTTTAATTTTTTAAAAAAGTCCTGGCAATGAGTTCTGCTGTTTAGTCCCAGTGAATAACCAACAACTCTCTTCTGGAGCTTGAAAATGCGGTCAAATTGAGTTGCACAACACGTACCCCAGAATGGAAGGGCATACCTGAGGTGCGACTCAAAAAGTGCATAATAAACAGTTCTAGCCACTGACATAGTTAAGCTCCTTAGAAACAGATCTTAATGCAAAACAGGCAGTGCTCAATTTTTTCGACAAAGCATCGATATGCATGTCCCATTTCAGAGAATTGTCCACAACAAGTCCTAAGAATTTTAAGGAAGGTGGTGTTGTTAAGTACAAAAGGCTGCAGCGAGTGTTTATACTACAAAGCTTTAGTTTTAGAAATGTTCAGACTCAGGAGGTTCGAATCGCACCAAGATTTAATGGTGATTAAGTCATTTGATATAATCCTATGAAGTGCCGTGACGTCCTTGTTGCTCCAATAATTAAATCCGCTAAGCGATACTGAAACTGAATTTTGGCGTGTCGCGAATTTTTGTACCTATGTTGGTAAAGCTCTCATCGCGTGATCAGACGAATTTAATGTGACTTCGAAGATTCTAGGCCATTCTGTTCTTAGTAGGCTACCTAGATACTTTAAGAATATATGAAAATTACGTGATATTGATGCAAGTTTGGAAAAAAATTGTTCTTTAAAATGCAAATAATAATTTTTGTGTCAAATATATTTATTTATTATTCAAGAACGTAAACTGCCAAAAAAACTAATTCGCTCATTTTGTCCTTTACTCCTACGTGGAGCATAGTGCTTCAATAAATGCTTTCCAGCGGGTTCGGTTGTTTGCAATTGGTTTGACATCTCGCCATGATCGGTTTACTGCTTCGATCTCCTTTAATTGTCCTTTGCCATGTGTGTCTTGGACGACCAGTTCTCCTACTGCCTTGTGGATTCCACTTAATAGCTCTGCCAGCGATGTTGTTGCCGCTTCGCCTTCATATGAGGCGTCAAGTTGCAAAAACCCGCCTTATCCCACAAACGTCCTTTTGAGATAATAAGCAAAAACTGTTTTAGCAAATGTTTGAAGCGTTAATTTATAAAAAACGTGTCCATTTAGTGGAATCATTGTATCTCGTTTTCTAGAAATAAAAATTAATATTTAATTTCTAAACAGAAAAAACACAAAAATAATTCGGATAAGGCGGGTTTTGTTGCACTGAGATGCATATTGGCTATGAAATGAAGAACGCTGTTATTTTTTATTTAAATTTATATGGGAAATGTCATCGATCGTCATTTCCTAGCCAACTGGATGCCGTTTTTTTTTCTATTATACCGTATTTGCATCCTAACCGGATTTATAAAAAAAAATATTTTATTAAAATTAAGTAAGGATTTGAAAAAATGTCAGCAGTAATATTATACTTGTTTAAAAAGCTTATGAAAAAATGCCGAATTTGTAACAATAATGACTGCAGAAGACTGACCGGAAATAGATGGGGCTGCTCCCCTAACATTTTGCGCTGCATGTATACCATGATAGTAAGACCCATGATTACTTATGGAGCAGTTGCCTGGTACACAAAACTAGAGCAACGGACGGCAAGGCTAAACCTATGCAAAGTCCAGAGACTAGCATGTGTTTGCATCACAGGAGCCATGAGAACCTGTCCAGCAGCAGCAATGGAGGTCATTCTAGATGTAACACCACTGCACATTGTCAATGGTAGATATGCCAATGCAACAATGATTAGAATGGTAACTAACGGAATCAGTACTAAAAGAATTGTCAGATCAGGGGCTTGGAACACCCTCAAAAAAGAAATACCACTCCTGCAACTCCTGCCAGTGGACGATATGCCAAGAACGTACAACTTTGAGAAACATCTCAATGTAGTATTGAGCAATAAAAAGGATTGGAAGAGAGAAACGTTTGCCCAGCAGTTAAAAGACCATACCATAACTTGGTATACTGATGCTTCCAAAACCAATACGGGAACAGGGATCGGAGTGTTTGGGCCGAGAACTAAATACTCCGAACCAATGGGCACTTACCCTAGCATCCTACAGGCAGAAATCTACGCTATCGAAAGATGCGTACAACTTATCTTAGATAGGAACTATCGGAAACAAGAAATAGCCATATTATCTGATAGTCAAGCAGCGTTAAAAGCGATCAACTCAGTATCAATCAATTCGAAATCGGTCAAAGAATGTATAGAGACGCTGAATAAATTAGGCAAAGAAAACAAAGTCCTCCTACTCTGGGTGCCTGCTCAACAAGGGATAGAAGGCAATGAAAAAGCAAATGATCTAGCTAGAAAAGGAGCGAACACTCCACTAACTGGACCAGAACCGTTCTGCTTTCCAAGTGGTAACCAACTCAAGGCGGAACTCAAGAACTTGGAAGATTCCATCCGCAACCTGGAATGGGAATCTTGCAACGGTCTAAGACACTCGAAGAATTTTCTGAGGGCTTACGATCAAGAAAAATCACAGATCATCCTGGGTTTAAATAAGAACAAGCTTCGGATTGTCACGAGGTTTTTAACAGGACACTGTTAAAAAGTCTCCTCAATGAACACCTCAGTAGATTGAAACTAAGAAGAAACGACGAATGCAGATTCTGTGGGGAAAATGGGGAAACACCAGTACACCTCATCACTGAGTGCGCCGAGACGACAACCATTCGTGCTAGGAACTTTGGTACGCCTGATATTGGAGATGGAGAATCTCTATAAAACCGTCCCAGATACTGGCTTTTGTCAAAGCCCTGGGACTGTATGATGAGTTATAACCCAAGAAAGGGGGACACAATAGATATGTAAGGTCGCAGTGATTAACCCCCCTCTCACTCATTCTAAATTCTAAATTCTAAACAATAATAATAATAAAAAGCAAATATAAGTAGCTTTTATTAGACAGATTTTGCTGCAGTAACGTAATTTGTAGTGAATTTTATATAGAAATAGACGACTTTCACTGCAGTTTGGGATTATGTTTATGCAGATTTCACTATTAATATATGTCATTGGGCCATTTTTTTAAAAAATCGATAAGGCGGGTTTTGCAACTTGACGCCTCATATGCGACCAATCCACCTCCATTTCCTCAGTTTGATCTCATTACACACCTGTCTCTGGTTAGTAAGCTCCATAAACCGCTAGCTGTTAAATTATTTTTTCCCGCTAAGTTGGCAACAGTGCTTAGATAAAACAGTTTATTTTAATTATTTAAAAGACATAAGCAGCGTACAAGTGAGGGGCGCGAGCATCCATATCATCATCATTTTCAGCTTATTCAACCATTTCCAATTATGGTGTAGCCTCCCTCACATACTCTCTTTCTAGTTGGGTCCAATGTTGTCTATTGTTGGCTATGCGGGCCCAAGTTATCCCTGCTAATTTCTTAATCTCATGGTCCCATCTCAGGTTCGGTCTCTTCTAGGTCTCTTAATTCCTCGTGGGTACCATGCTGTAATTTTTTTGTCTATCTGTTGTCCGTTCTTCTTGCCAGGTATCCTGCCCATTGCCATTTGAGGGATTCGATTCTGTGGATGATATCTATTATTTGGGTCTTTTGCTGTATCCACTCTATTCTTTTACAATCTCTCTTGGTTATTCCCAGCATATTTCGTTCCGTTGAACGTTGCGCGACCTGCAGTTTCCTTATGATGTCCGTTTTAACTGTCCAGGTTTCGCATGCATAGGTCATGACTAGCAGTACACATTGGTCAAATGTTTTCTTCTTTAGCATACAGATAAGTATAATTACATGGCAGCATCCAAGTACACGGTGAAACGGGCTTTACTGTTTTGAAACGTTAGCAATATCAAAAAACAAAAATAAAATATTTTAAATACATTTTTCATTCTCAAAATAAAAACTTCGAGGTATTTTAACTCGGTATATAATATACTCTTAATTTTATTCAACTTAATAGAAAATGACCGTAAAATATAGAGTTCTGTTACGCCATAGAAATTGTTTATCCCAAGCTGGTTTCCCAATTTTAAACTGTTTCCTGCACAATCCAAAACTTAACTATTTAAACCGCATTAATAATGTGTAGCGTTCGTCGGGAATCGACGAACAAAGTGGGAACCAGAGGAACTACTAAAATGGAAACGATAATGAAGTTAAATTCGTCTTTAGTATAAGCTGGGGAAAACAAACGGGAATAGAGTAAATAATTCAAACTTAAGCAATATCTTCAGTTCCCTCATCCGGTTTTAGTGGTAAAGAAGTTCGACAAGAAAACTTTGGGTAGTGCAGATTTTTAGAATCTAATGAAATTAAGTCTGGAATTTATACAGCAATCCTAACTATTTTACCACAGATTTAATGTTATCGGTATAATAACAAAAACAAACTAGAAGCATTAAAAAAATGTCTATACCTATGTTGCGAATTTATCTCTTCAAAAAATCCTATATGAGTATTTTGCCACTGCAAAAAAATCTACAAAATAAAATAGTTATTAGTTGTAAACACTGCTGCGTTAATCCAACGGAAACTACTTGTCAGCAGTTAGGTTTACAGATATACAAATTTGCCTAACGAACAAAAAAAATGCTTAACGTTTCGGAAAGTTTATCTCTTTCCGTCGCGTCGTCGGAAGCAAAAAATACAAAGAATAAAGAAAAAAAAACTATTTAAAATATTTAAATTCAACTATTCGAGAACACTTTAGTTTTTTAAAACAGATACGTTTACAAAAACCGTTGACGTTTTGTTAAAATGACATTATATCAAGTTAAACTTCAAAATTAACAATTACTACCTGAAAAACACTTAATAAGGTAAAATTACTTAATAAGGTAAAACCAAAAAACCCCAAACTTTCTGTATGATTATTTTTAATTTTTACGTATACTATGTTTATTTATGTTATGTTCTTTAAAATCAAAGAAGCGATTGCCATACGTTACTAACATCTACAGATGCATGAGAAATACATTTATTTTTATTAGGTTGTATTCAAAAAGCCTCTTTTATTTTTCTTTTAGAGGCTATCCCTTCTTTCATTATAATTTTGGCGTTATTAAAATTTATTCTCTGCCCTGTGTCCCATGAATGCTGACAAATCTTAGGATTGTGAAAATCTCCCTTTCTTAAATAATCTTTATGTTCTTTAATTCGAACATTTAAGGGTCTAGATGTTGCACCAATGTAAAATTTATCGCATTCACATGGTATTTTGTATATTAAATTTTTTGTTTGTTGTTCTGTATTTATTGGTTTAGTTTGTGATAAAATGGATCTAAGTGTATTTTGTGTTTTGAAAGATGTTCGTATGTTATATTGTTTTCCTATCCTTCTTATTTTTTTCCGAAACGGCTCGTTTGTATGGAATTGTAAGTTGTATAATATATTGTGTATTGTTATAATTGTGTCTATGATTTGGGGTTTGTATTTCGTTTAATGTTTTGTCAATAAAATATGGTGGATAGTAGTTTTTGATTAATGTATTTTTTATGTGGTTTATATCTCTATTTAGTGAAATGTCGTTTGAACATAATATTATTTTTGCCCTATCATATAAACTTTTTATAACTCATTTTTTTACGCTTATAGTGTGATTAGTTGTAAAAGAAGAATGATTAGAAGCATTACAAAGCATTACATTAATTTTTAATACCCACCTTTATACAAAGGTGGGTATTAAAAATTATACTAAAAAAGCCCTTACTGTATCCATCTGATAGATTATTTTCTGATAGTAATGTTCTCGATGTTCGCAAATTACATTTTTTAAAATTAGTTATTTTGATACAGAGAGGAGGTTTAAAAAAAACAGAACTATCACATCAATATGACACCAGAAAAAAGTCGGAAAATCTACTAACACTAAGATGTAAGAAAGTAATTGGACAAAAAGGCTCGGAGTATCTTGCGCCGAAGTATTATTCGAAATTACCTGTTGAGATAAAAACTCTAAAGAACTTAAAACAATTTAAATTTTTAACAAAGAAATGGCTAATGGATTTAGATTCATATCAAATTAGAATTGTGACTTGTTAAATCAGGACATAAATGGTTGTGTCATTCTCTCCAATCAGGCAGAGCAAATACGTGTAATAATTAATAATGGAAAAAAACTACTGTTTCATTTTCTATTTTTTATATGTATGTTGATGTATTTGGTATTCAGGAGGTTTTTATTGTGGAAGTATTTTTTACATATTACCGGTTTGTTGAATTTTAGAGTGTATTTATAATTTAAGTGTTTTCTAAAATTATAGTTGTAAATCTATGCCTCGCACAAAAAAATGTTTCATTTTTTTCTGAGGTAAATTTATGTTTATTGTATGTTTATTTATTGTAACATTGTAATTTAATAGGTATATAAATAAACATTATTATTATTATTATTATTATTAACTTACAGTTAAACTTTAACAAGGCCATTACAAGTTTTTTTTCAGTGAACTTTTTCGTTCTTTTCCCTTTCACAAACATTTCCATCCCATCAATCCCAACTTTTCGACAAGTTCGATGAGATTTTAACGGCACACGGCAAACTGAAAGGAACTTGAACCAGTAAAAATCGGGAAATATTATAGAATAAAATTGAA
This sequence comes from Sitophilus oryzae, assembly GCF_002938485.1. Taxonomy (NCBI): domain Eukaryota; kingdom Metazoa; phylum Arthropoda; class Insecta; order Coleoptera; family Curculionidae; genus Sitophilus; species Sitophilus oryzae. The sequence goes on along the minus strand of NW_022145921.1, from coordinate 12,888 downwards.
GGGTTTTTTTTCGTAGGCATTTTGCCGCTAAGCAGTTGTCGAGGTTCAGATAATTGACTTATTTCTTAGAAATGAAAATATTCGAAAAAAATTGATTTTTGCGTGCTTTAAACAGATTTATGGTCCTTAGAATTCCAGCAAATGGGATATATCTATTAAATACCTAAATAAATTTTCTATCCATCGAATATTAACTAAATAACCACTAAAACCCGGGCGGTTTGGCGTTTGGCGCCACATCGCACAGTAGGCAACAAAAATAAATTCCAGTTCCTTTCGATTATCTTACTGAAATTTTGGGATACCTAAATATCCAAATTCATTAATAATTTGCTACAAATGAAATTTTTTGATAATTTTCAAATTTGCTGCCAAAACAAAATTATTTTTTTTTTTGGAATAATACTCATTTGCCGATGATGCTAACATGGTTAGCGAAACGCGCATCTAGTGTGAAAGTAAAAATGCTTTGATGTATTGTGATGATTTACTGTTTTATTTTGACATATAATGTATCTAAATCCAACCGTTTCCGAGATAACGAGTTTTAGTTTTAAAATGTTAAATATTTTTTTTTAATTTCCAGACTTGATATAATCTCATTTTATACATCTATAAATGCTAACTTGAAAACTAATGTAAAATATTATTAAGTACCATAGTTTCCGTAGAATGAAGATAGCTAAATGAAACCGAACACATCGAAATTAATTAAATTGAATTGTTTAAGTGATATTTTCAAAAGTCAATAACTCGGAAACGGTTGATTTGAGGTACATTGTCTGTATTTCGATTTTTGCTTAGAAGATAGATTGAAATATTCAATAATATACAGGAGGTTCTATTTAAAAAAAATAAAACTTTGATGTACCACGACTTTATAACCGACCCCGTATACTTAAATTTATTACTCGCCTCAGGCATTTAAAACTCTTATAACTTTTATATTTAACTTTTTTGCGGTACCTCGTATATTTTATTTAATAATCGATCATTTCCATACATATCAGCGACCCTGTATATTTTTTTTCGAGCCCTGGCACCGCCATTGCTTGCCATTTATATACTGAGAAATAGTTTCTCCTCCCAAAAAAACAGCAATACTGCGCCAACATTCTTGCATTTTTTCTTGAAGTTTAATTGATTTTGTAGGCCGATTTTGAGGATTTTTAAAGCAATTTGTAAAAAGTTAAATAATTTAGCTATAAATTGCTTAAAAATTTGTGAAAATCGGCCCACTAGAACAAAATATATTAAACTTTAAAATACATAAAAATTTTAAGGTGCCAGTTTGTTGTGCTAGTGAGTGTATTACTGAGTAATTTAAAATAATATTTACATGGAATTCAATTTAGTGCATCCTATATATTTAGAACCAAATATATTTGAGGGACTTTTTATTTACAGGGAATATTTAGGATAGGAAAATGTTAAGAGCCACTTCCTTTTATCTTGTATTAAACAAAGGCAGCTTAAGTTCGTACTTAGTCACAAACTTTATCTAACCCCTATTTTAACCTTCGGTGTTTGTTTTACAAACGATATCCCAGAAGAGTATGTATAATACGCCCACCGTAAGCATATAGATAGTACTTGAAATAAAGATTATTACTTTGTCGACCTAAACCAACAAATAACATCCTCCGACGCATCCCTCGAGACCCACCAACTTCCATCTATTTAAGGAACAATGTTGTTCATAATTACATTCCTGTCTTCACTTATCGGATATCGAATATGCTCTGGTAGGCGAGTGCCTATAGCCTATAATAAAAGGAAAATTTCGACATTAATAACGTGTGTCGTGCAATATCCCCATCCCTCCTTTTACATCCTTACTATCCCCACCACTTCATCGCTCTCCTCCATCCATTTCGCGGTTGCTTTTAAATCCAATTATAAAGCCATTATATCATTTTTTAATGTAGGTAGCGCTTTCTACACTTAGATGCCAAAAAATTGATTTAAATATGGATATCAACCCATGACTAAACAATACAAGGACATGTAACGCCCATATACGGGCTGCAGCAGAATTTGTGACGCTAACGCCATCATTTTTGAGCCTAAGGATGAGTCAACCTAACCTAACCACCTCATCGAAACACACTCCAAACAGTGCCGTGGCCATATATTTTTCTTAACTTAGCTGCTTGAAGGGATATTTATATTTTTGATGAATGTTTTGATTACGCCTATGGTATAGGCTGTGGTATCATACTAATTAATTACTAAAAAACGGTATTAAAATGTTAAAAAAACTCCTGGCTCTTTCTTATCGTTGCGGTTTTTACACTTGAAAGCTGAACACGTCACCATTGTAATAAGGTTACTACAAAGTTCACTACACACAACAAATTATTAAAAATCGCTAAAAAGTGTGTTTCGATGAGGTGGTTATCATCGAAACAAAAACTCCTCCGTAAAGACTGACAAATCCACAAAATTTCAAATCAAATTCAAATGTGTCAAATGAATCGTCAAACAGAACTGTCCAGGATCCCCACCCTAGAGTGCTTTTATGGTGCTTTTTCCACCCACCATGCATGAATACATGGTTAGCATTATGCTCCTTCCTTAGTCTTCTTATTCAAAGGTTCTGACAGAAAAATAGTATTTTAGGAAAATTTATTCACGAAATTATTGCATAGGGTGTTTTTTGAACTTAAGGTAAAAAACAACCATTCGATAAACCGGATAAAAATTTATCGGTTTTATTTAAAACGGATAAAAATAAAAAAATAGAACACTTTAGAGTTGACTAAATTTTTTTCCGTTGCGTCTTTTTGGGCCTGAATGTATTACCCACCAGGAAGATACAGTTACCTCAGTTTAAAATGTATTTTTTATGGATACAATTATTGCATACTATATGTGTGTTATTATGGTTTACACAGCTTAAATAATTATTTTCACCTCTTCAAATTAAACGAGTGTTCATAGAATTATTATTATTCTTGGAAATTTCATGTCCTTGAACTTCTTGTATCGACATATTCTTAAATTAATTTTCTTGGGACATTAGGTTCCGAAAACGCTGAATTATTTTTTCATTTTGTTTAATTAACGTTTCGGCCAACACTACAGCCTTTATCAATTTTATATATCACAATAGAATTGACAAAAGTTAATATCCAAAAATAAAACATACAAACTATCACAGCACAATAACATAATATTCACTAAGTTAGAGAACAACAAATTTGTGAAGAAAAATACATTACTTGCAAATACTAATATTGCTTGTTCGTGGCTGTATCGTATTTCAGTAGTATTTTGTATACTTTTTTGTTTTAACATCCGCAATCGAAAGTGTGAATACATAACCTACTTCCTTTTCAATTACCTACAAAATTATAGAAACTATTTCAGATAAAGCAAATATCCGTTTTGTACAAATAAATGTACTAATATTAAAGCGGAAATTACCGAATTTATCCATACTCACGTGTGGGTCGGGCATCCCTCAGCTGCTTACTTCAAGAATTTTAATATATTAGTTTTTTAAGATAAAAATCAATAGCAGACGTTGCGTTGGTGAGAGAGCCTTATAAAATTGGAATATATAGGATTATATAGGAAGGACGAGGAGAAAAATATCAGGAAAGCTTTGTGTGAAATATAGGCGCTATTGGGCACAAAGCAAATCGGTATTATGTATTGTCCATATTCAAACAGCATCAAAACTCGTGCGTTGTTGATAACATTATTCCTGAATTTAGACATTTATTTCTGATTTACACTGAATTTAGACGATTACAACTTTATCAGAGCAAATGTAATTCCATAAAACTTGCTGGGGTACCTGTAAAAAATAGTATACCGGGTGGTGCATCATCGTTCAAATCGTAATTAGTTTTTTTAAAGGTATGCGTATGCTGAATACACATGCTAAATTTTGACAGTTTTTATATTTAAACAGTGTCATTTAACATCTTTATTTTAAAATAAAAAATGCATCTATTTTTAAAATTAAAACTAAATAGGTAACAATGCAAAACCAGGCAAATGCCAACATATCTTAAGTTATCAAAATATGCTTTTGCTAACGCGTAAGTTATATTTTCTATACGTTAAAGTTCACTTACAGAGTCAAGTTAAACAAAAATAAAATAACTGAAGTTGAATATTGCTGATATTAATTATATAAAATAAAAAAATTCTAAGCTACACTAAATTTTATATTGTTTAAGTAGTTTTTTCTCTGTAAATGTAACCTTGAAAAAGACGAGAATATAATTTCAATACTTGTATTAAAAGTAAATAATGGAAAATAAATTTCTTGCAGTTTTTTAGGTATATAATAAAAGTAAAGTAAATAATTAATTGTCAAGTAAAAACTAAAAATCGATGTAAAATCATAATTTATATGGATACGATAACATTTTATATGTAATAATATTGTTAACAAAATTACAAAGTTACAAAGTAGCTGATACTCTGTCGTTGTGCACAAACATCTTGATATTTTTAAAAATTAAAATTGTATATCTTGGTATATCTCTTAACATGTTTTTATCTCTGTAATTACAGTCTTTAAAAACACGAGAATATACGTTGAAACGCAGGCAATTTTTTTAAAGGGTTTTTCATTTCATGGTCCTAAATCTGACAACGGCATTTACTATATAACATAAGGACTCAGAGAATAGGTACATTAAAGAAATGCTAACTTCATGTTAAAAAATGGAAACAGACGCCACCTGGTGTCGCCTGGCAGTACTAGCCAAATTATGGGGAATTGGAGGGGCGGGGCTTAAAAGAGGGGAAATTTAAAAAAAAATATTTTTAAAACTCTCACTGACTTACTGTTTAAACTTAATAAACATATTTTTATTACTTTAATATAATTTAATGTATTAAAAATATGTCTATTAACTTTACACAGCAAATCAATATTATTAAAGACTTATTATTTTCAGAGAAAATTCACAGTAAATAAATTACACATTAGTAAACAATATCATTTATTTTTTTAGAGCTGCAGTTTATATTACAATAATATTAAACTATATATATTTTTTAACAATGAAAAGAATATCCCGGAACCTGAAAAAGTAAGATGATCAATTAATGACTTAAATTAGTTTAAAAATACATTTTGCAAATAACTAGTGAATTGGAAAGATAAACATACTATTAAAAAGACATTTTTAGTAGTATTATCATCTAACCTGATAGCATTACATAAGTATATAATAGTGAAATAACATGCATAGGCACTATGATACAACTACCTGTATCATGATAACACACTAATATGACAAAAAATATATGCTAATTTAAATTCCTTTAATGATCTAATGAAACACTATCTAGCCTCAATGCATTGCCATTCCAAAGGCAAAAAAAATGTTATACCAAATAAATATAAGCTGAATAAAACATAAACCAAGCCAACGTGCATAAACAACAAAAAAAAAAAAAAAAAAAAAAAAAAAAAAAAATATTATGTATTTATATATCGCACATCCCGTTCAAAAAGTTTACTAATAAAATAGAGAATAGAGAGCATTGTCAGGAGAAGTAAAAGAAAATGTAAGTTAAGGCAATATGCTCCTTTCTGCATATTAACGGCCAAATAATATAATGTTGATTTAATAAAATTTTGCTGGCATCCTTCTGAGGCATAAATCAGATTAAAGGGACATTGTTTTTTGCTCATTATTTGTTTTGTAAACATTTTTTGAAGACAATACAGTTTTGAACAGGCTGTGCGATATAAACAAAGGCCTTACTATTATTTGAGGTTAGAAAGTATTTAAATAATATAAAACATAATCAAAATCATTTTTTTCATCATAAATTATAGAGAGGTACTTACGTGTTTGATATTATTATCCGGAAATAATACGTTTAGTTAAACAGGTACGCTGCCAGGCAAGTTCTATCGGCGGGTCTTTGCAAGAGTTGAAATCTAAAAATACAAAAAATACGTTTACATCTTAGTTGTATTTACGAATAAAGTATTTGTGTGTAATTTCTGACTTACCAGTTAACTGAATAATCGCATTAAATACATCCAAATGGTAATTTAATATTGTAAAAAGCAAAATTGTTTTAAATCACTTGCCAGGACAGCCCGGCCAGCTTCTTTGTTGACAAAATGGCCGCGGTATCATGATTTAAGCAATGTGAGTGACAAAGAAAGCCAATGCCTGGCAGTTGTTGCTTTCTTTGTCGTTGGTCCTGGCACGTTTAAATTTGACTGTTGCCTGTTTTCCCATACAAGTGACACCCCCGTGTAAGGACTCAAAGATACTACATTATCACAATAAATATTTTCAGTAGGGTACCCTGTGGCGTAGAGATACAGCTCTCGTTTAAGGTTTGTAGTTTAGAATCCTGCAACCGGCATTCCATCAGCCATCTATTTTTATTAAGAAAAATATTTTGAGTATTTTGGTCGACTCAGCCTTAAATGAGTACTTGGGATTCATACAACCTAGCCACATAACTTTCCTTCTATAACGAACGGCTTAAATATATCAATCCGTACCCTGCTACTCCCAAGGCGTGTAAACGCTGTATATGGGAAACTATTATTATTAAATACAGGGCATATGTAGCTTCTACAATAAAAAACTTAATAAAGGTAATTTTGTTTAAGTGTAAACTTAAAGTATGTACGAGGATGTATTTCAAGAAAATATTTTAACTTCTATAGGGTGGCTCAAAAAAGTGAGTGGATTAGGATGATTTTTTTTAATGGAACCCCCTGTATATTATTGCATTTTTGGCTTCCTTTCAAATCACTTTACATAATCTTAAGATAAGAGTAAATATGTTTCGATAGTTTCAGAGATATTAATAAATAAATAAAAAAATTTTAGCCTTTCTTAAAGGAATTATTAAAAATACAAGATCTGTCCTGAAATCAAAACTATATTAGGTATTTACTTTAAATAGTCTGTACTTACTTTGCTATAAATATGGTAATCGTAAATCATACAGGATATTCAAAATTCTACGCCAAACTTCATAAAATATAAAATAATTTTTCTTCTTTTTTTTAAATAGATATTATGATGTATATTATTTTTTCAATAGATGGAAAATTAAAAAACGAACATTTTTTGCATTTAGAGTATTTCAAAATATTTAACGGTTTCGCAGATATTCGTGGTTTTATATTTCATATGGCATTTTCCATAGTAAATTTTTATCAAAGCCACTCAATAATTTTTCTCTCGTATTTTATCGTTGCAAAAGCCATATGAAATAATACTGCGTATATCTGCGAAAGCATTTAAAAAATTTAAATACTTTAAATACAAAAATTGTTAATTTTGTAACTCTCCATTTAATAAAAAATAGTATAGAGGGTGTTCCATTTAAAAAAACACGGAAAAATTATTTTACACGCTGTATGATTTACGATTACGATATTTATAGCAAACTAAATACGAACCATCTAAAGCAAATATTTAATATTTACTTTAGTTATATTTTATTTTTTATTAGTTTACATTTAGTTTTTATTTCAGGACAGTTCTATTTTTAATAACTTTTTTAAGAAAAGCTGAAAAATACGCATTTCTTATTTATTTATTAATATCTCTAAAACTATCGAAACATATTTACTCATATTTGAGGATTATGTAAAGTGATCTGAAAGAAAGCAAAAATGCAATAATATACAGAGTTCCATTTAAAAAAAATCATCCCAATCCACTCACAATTTTTGAGCCACCCTATAGAAGTTAAAATATTTTCCTGAAATAGATCCTTGTATATACTTTAGGTTTGCACTTAAACAAAATTTTCAAGTTTTTTATTCTAGGAGCTACAGATGCCCGACGCACTATTGCCGGGCCCTGTATATTCAGTTAAAAAAGTATGACCCATTCCACATAAGAACAATAAAACACAATAGAAAGACTCAACAAAATTAGTGTAACAACACTCGTATTAAAAGTAAAATAATTAATTGTCAAGGAAAAACTGCAGTCAAGAATGTAAAAATCATAATTTATATGGATACGAATCGCATTTTATATGTAAAAATATTGTTTACATAATTACAAAGTTGCGCTCCCAGTATAAGATGTTATTATATTGTACAGAAATTGAATTTTAAAATACGTATCTTCTACAAAAAGTAAAAAGAAATGCATCCATTTCATCTATATTTCTACATCATCTCTAGTATGTTTTCCATTAGCAATCTCGTATTATAACGTTATTTTCTCTCAAACTCTTTAAAATAGGAGTTGACATAAACCTACATAAAAGTATATCGACAGCAATAACACATGTCGTATACTGCCTATCTATTTATATTAAGTGTTGATATTGAATTTCGTCTACGTACGCTTCTGAAACTATAATTCTCAAGCCTCGATATTAAATTACAGCGATGTGCGCTCTTGTAGCGAAAATTCCATTTAACCTATAGTTTTAGGAACTACTCCAAACAACTATTATTATCGGTAAAATATATTCTAGCATTTAAGGAGAGGTATGTGAATTTAGATAACATCCTTGCATATTAATAAAGTAGTTTTAGGATAAGGGCAGAATGGACAAACATGAAATATTTTTTAGGATATTTAAATAATACCACAATAACACCTTAAGAATAAAAATATAATATAACGTCTATCACACATTAGACCACATCACACAATGTAAATATTTAAGAGTCCATTTCACCAGCCGGAAAAGTAGTAAAATAAGCGTTCGGCATTTAACGTTTTATGTAAAACTGGCTAGGTATTTTTACACAAATGGAGAAGGAAATTAAAAATAAAGGATTATACTATATCCGTATTGTAGCACATTTTTAGACAACTTCTTTATTTTTAAGATTTTGAATGTCAAACATCAACAAAATATTCCTTATGTTTGGACTAAATTTTCTCGGAAATAAAGACATAATTTAAAATTCCGTTACAATACGGAAATAGATTGAAGTTTTGTGATTACAGTGATATATAATTTATTTGGTTTTGTAACAAATTGCTCGCTACTTTATGGCAAATGCTGAAGCTCTGCAAACCTTAATCAAGCCTTAATGAAAGCACGTCTGTTCAGAATCTGAAATATAATATATATTTCCTTCTGCCACACACCCGCTTTACCCGACCTCTGAAAGCGACACGAAAGTACAGCGTAATAGACTCTTAAAATAATTAATTTAAGAAACGCCAAAAGAAAAGACCAATCATAATACATAATTTATCTGGATATGATTAAGATTTTCCATACAACCCCAGAATTAATACTAAAATATCATTTAAAATAAGAGAATGTAAATATAATTGTCATTCGACACAAATTTACTATAATTTTATATAATTATAAACCTAACTATAAAAATTAAAGATATTAATATCTTAAACCATATAAAAAATTTAATGGGAAAACCCCAATTAAATCCAAAATGGAACAATTTGTACACACTTTCTTTATACGAATAATAATTAATTCTTAATACATATTTTTGAAGTGAAACTTCTTTACGCGTGCTGGGAGAAAAATGCTGAAGGAAAATGTGGTCCGATTTCGGCATAATTGAGAACAGGCTACAGGATGACGCACTCGACGTTGCGAACCAATGCCTTCGACGAAATCATCAGGATTTTTCTTAATTATACGTCGACTGGAACCAAACTCGGCACGTGGATAGAAGTACCCGAATGCAGTCCTTAGACGGACATACAGAATGACGGAGAGACGATTATTTTAATACAAATTTTGTGAAAGTGAATCAAATTATTTAGTAATTTTTAATTTATTACTTTTTCAACATGTCAAATTACCCTTTTTCAAACATGTCCTTCAAATTCTTTAATTTAATAGCTTTTAGTAAGAAGTTTCACTTCAAATATGTGCACTTAGTGCACGCTCATTTTTTTTAATTTTTACTGTTGTTAATATGATCTTTTTTAATATGCCTAACTGTTTGAGATATTGTCGATCATTATGCCAATGTTTCTTTTACTGTATGAAACAATATACTATTTTGTACGACTAGCCTAGAAAATACAGTTTGACACACGGAAAACTCGATCTGAAATTGGCGTTTTGCAAACTGTTGTGTGCTAAGGATTTAGCGCACGACATGTGTCATTTTGCACACGACATGTGCCAATTTTGACCTTTTTAACCTCCAATGTTTAGCTGAAACGCCTAACGCAAAGCAGCTGTCAGAAAAGTGTCATCATTACATCGCAAATTATTTTACAAAACTGGCAAAAACTGAGTGGGTCTGCTAATTTGTAGTCGTAGAAAAAATAGCGTAAAAAACTCGTTCGAAAACTTCTTTGTACACTCATTCGATTTGTGGCTCTTGCCTGCGGCTCGCGCCAACAAACTGTCGAATTAGTGTGCAAAACGTCGTTTTCGAAACTCGTTGTTTAATATACTATAGTCGTACTTTTAACTCCTTTTTTAAGATGCCTAACTGTTGGAGATATTGACGATCATTATGCCAAGGTTTCTCCTACTAACAGATATGTGAAATATACTATAGTCGGTGTTTTTACACAAAACATTACACTTCTATTATTTACATTTTTCTAATATAACATGGTTTAAATGCTTAAATATTTTCTTTTTTCCAAACTATATAATATGTGAAATTACCAAAATTATAGAAATGCTACATGGCAATAATCTATTTTTCCAATATTTGTATCCCGGCTAGAATGAACTACAGCCATAGCACAAAGAAGATAATTAAAAGGTCTATGGAAATTAAATCAAAACAAAGGTAGTTGTTTTCAAATGCTTCCGTAGATTTATGCAGTATTTGTTGGCCCCTATTTAATTAAAGATAAACATCCGACATGAATGAAATTAAGTGTTTAGGGACAATAAGGTAATCTAATTTTTATTCTAAATATTAGGGTTTTATTATTTATTTTTTATTAAAATTAATATAAGAAATAAGAATATATTATTTACAAACTAAACAGGCCCATTACATGCTAATTCTTTAAAAATATGACAATTACATATAGGGGTTGTTACAAAAAGCATGTTCCATGTGGGGAGATTCCCCACGTAAAAATAAGATTTATTTTGTATATCAACATAGATCCGATTCTGCTTTGTTTCGTAACTACAGGGTGTTAAAGTCTTAATATTTTTTCGATTTATTATAGTTTTCTTCCAAGTACTTTTAGCGTTTCGAATAAAATTTTGAGGGTAAAGTTACTATAAAGATAAAAAAGTGTCGACATATTAATCAAGGATGTGCATATGGGTTATCAATGGAATATTTTTTTAAAAAAAGCATGTACGCCACTGACTTTTTTTTCTTTTGTTAGCAGAATAGTATAAGCAGCTTAATGCCGATTAAAAGTTCTCTCGTGATATTTTCTCGAGTTCGGCCTCCTTGATGAGATAAACGCAATTTTATTAATATGTCTTGATCCAAGTCTAATAGCAACCTTTAAAAAAAGCTTTTGTGCCTTTTGCGAAAGTTTTAAATAAGTATTCGTTGATTTCCCATCAAATGCATAGTTTTAGAGTTACAGGATGTTAAAAGCTTATAAAATTAGTTTTTTTGTAATTATCTTAAATACCATAATTTTTTTATTTGAACTGTAGGTTGGACTAATAGTAATAATAACTCAAGTAATAATAACTCGCTCAAGGTAAACGCTTACAGCACAAAGATATTAAAGGTAAAATCATCTCTATATATATTAGCAGACTGACGAATATACTTAAGTCTAAATTAAACGGAAAAACACATTTACGGCTATCAACAGCTACGCAATTCTGATAATCTCATATACTTTTGGGACTATAAAATGGACGAAAACTGAACTTGAAAATATCCAGTTCAAAACGCAAACCGCAAACAAAACAAAGTTTAGGATGCATTATCCTAAGGCAGCAGTTGTGAGATTACCCCCCCCCCCCCCACGCAATAAAGGTGGGAGAGGTCTAGTTGATTTAAAGTTTCTACACGCCAAACAAATCTATGGTCTTCAAGAATACTTTCTGCACCAGGTAGCAGATCTTCACCGAGCAGTAGTGAGAGCAGATTATAAACACACCCCTTTAGATCTTCAACATGCCGTTGACATCAGGCTCCCATCGGATGTAATCTACGAAAGAGAGAAAGTCGAGGAGTGGACTCGAACGGTACTGCATGGGAGATTTCCGCATGAGCTTAACCAAAATTATGTAGATCAAGATGCGTCGAACAAATGATTATCTCAAGCGGACTTGTTGAGATAAAACAAAGCAGAATTGGCATTATTGTCATGCCATAAATCTTATTTTTACTTGAGGAATCTCCCCATGATATGTAGCACATGTTTTTTTGAAACACCCTGTATAAATATAGTTTTAGATAAGCAAAGACCATATCGATGTGTAGAAAATACCAATGTTGAATATCAAAAATTAGTTCTAGAATCTAACAAAGAATGGTTTATGCATCTAATTTTCAAATACAAGACAATAAAAATAGAAACTAAAAGAATTTTGGACTTCCATTGTCTTTATTAATTTTGTCATTTTTCAACATAGTATTTCGCGGTCAGAAGTATCACTCACCGTTATCAAGTGTGTAATCTAAATCCTAAAACTACTAGAGCCGAGCATTCACCCGTGAATAAGTTGGGTGCAGTCAAGCATGTAATAATACACTGAGCACTGAAGCTTTTTATAAGTGGTTTCCATATTGTCGAAGTTTCCATACTTGGATTACTAAAGATTTTTTAATGCTAGATATAAACATTTAAATTAATGCTTAAATTTGTGCTTTTTCCAATGGAGTTCTTTGTGGACAACCCGGGCTTCCGACCATTTTATGTTGAAAGATATTAATTGCAAGATATTAATTAGCGATGGGAACTATCGAATGAATTAAACTATCGAATGGTTACTGAATGAATGATTTCAACTATCGAATGGTTTTATTCG